>NW_006159447.1:1549073-1568119 GCF_000334495.1 Tupaia belangeri chinensis | reverse complement strand
GTGTGAAGGAGTGCTTCATAGGAGGCTCTTATGGACCAAGTCTAAAAGTGTATACATCACTGTTGATCACATTCTAATAGTGAGAATTCAGTCACATAGCTATACCTGGTTGCAGGAGATCCTGGGATATGTGGTCTGTGACTAGGCAACTACTCCTAATATGAAGTTGTGCAGAGGGGAAGCATGGGAGCCATCTAGGCTCTGTCCTTGTATTCCCAGTGCCTAAGACATAGTAACAAATAAATAGTTGCTAAATAAATAAGTGAACTAATGACTGAAAAAAAAAAAAGACATCTGAGGGCAAAAATATCACCTTAGTGAGACCCGCAGATGGCATAATGGTTACATCACTGGACTCACTCATGGTCGACTGCAGTTTGGGTCCTAGACCTGGCGGCTTAAAACCATACCAGACATATGTGCATGCATGCCCAAAATCCAGAGATGAGAATGGAAGAGAAGGGATTGCGACATGGCCATCACTCTCGGGGGTGATTTCTCTCTCTCTCCACCTCTCTCTGTCTCTCTGGTGAGTGCATGCACCCTATAGCAAAAATCTCTCTAAAACTTTAATTTAAAAAATAATTAAAAATTTAAGAAATCATCTTAGTATACTCCAAATTGTGTTTATGACTACCTTTTTACGGCTACTTCAAATGAAAAAAATGGCACGCTAACAGTGGTCAGAGAGGCAAGGCAAATTCCCAACACTTCAGCCATTTTTTGTTCACTAGTCAAGTGACAGTGCCCAGCACAGTAGCCAGCACCTAGTTTATGCTCAACAAATATGAGTTGAATGAGTAAATTATTAAAAATCATAGACTCTATGGATTCGAAGTGACCTAATATTATATTGGCAAGTAGTTTTTCAATTCCACTTTCCTAAGATGTGCACTCACTTCTAAAGTATCACCTGCATTCTTGGGACACACCTGGCTGCTAGAAACCCCTTCTGTTGAACCAAAACCTGGCTTCTTGCTATAATACGGAATCATAAGAAGGAAAGTGAAACATATTCATATTCATTCTGTGCCAAAATTGTCCTACATACATTTACATTATCTCATTTATTCTCCATAGCAACTAAGAGAAGGAAAGACTTGCTCATAGTTTTGTCCACCATCCCACCCAGGAAATAGAAAGCATTATTAATTTTCTAATTGATATCCTTCACTTTTACTTTTGGTCTCTCATGGCAAGTCTGTAACTAAAATTATCCTTTAAAATTTCCAATCAAAACTCATTACTTTCTGGCTGAAAACTCCTCTGACTTCATCTCATCTGCCACTTGTTCACTGCACTGCAGGTACAATCCCTTCTTTCCAATCTTTAATTCCTCATGTTTGTCTCTACCTCGGGCCTTTGCACTTGCTCTTGTCCCTGCCTAGAGACCTCTGCCCCTAATTATTTCTTTGATTCCTTCTTGCCATTCAGCTTTTAGTGCACATGGACTTTTCTCAGTGAACCTTCTCTTACCTTAGAACTTGGAGTAGACTATGTCCAAACCGTCATTCTGCCCCTATAGGTCTCAGAAATCATGGGCCCTACCAAAGGGCTCAAACCTGACTGAGTACATACAAACCATCCAGAAAAGCTTTAAGACACTATATTGTCCCAGGTGGCATCCCTAGAATTTCTGACTCAGTATGTCCTCTTAGTTATCAAGGCATCCGTATGAATAGCCCTACCAAATGATCCTGATGTATTAAAACCATATCTGACATTTCTATCTGATTAGAATTTTTGCCTCACCACTTATTAGCTGTGTCACCTTGGGAAGACACTTAGCCTCTTTCTTCCACATCTCAAAAACTACGATAAGGAGAGTATTTATGTTATGTGGTTATGAGAACCGAAGAAGCATCCCAATAAAGCAGACGTAAGGTGCTGGGCCCATGTAAGCCCTGATCAAACATAGACTGCCATGATCATTGTTACTCTCCTCCGCCTTTCCTCCACTGTCATCGCCTTAAGGTATGGCCAGCAACAAGCCCGAAATACATATTTTCCAGGCCAGTTACCTTCAGTTTCCATTGGTGTTTAATACCTTTTTCATGAAGCAGATTTGTAGTTCTCCCCTTACAGACAAATTATACCCCAGAAAAGTAGAGTGTATCTAGACCCCAGAACTAGTAAGGGTTGAAGCACTTGATACAATAAATGTAGATAATTGGGCCTCAGCCCTGAACTGTGGGTGTCGGTCATTGGTGGTCGTAGGAGGGCAGCTGTGCATCGTCTCTCATCTGAGGGAGGTCTTTTCATTGAGGAACTCTGTGAGTGCCTGTAATGAAGGGGGATACCAGAGAGTATGAAAGTCTCATTTTCTGAATGCTTTTCATCCTGTCATGCTCAGTGGAGAGACTGAACCCAGCCCAAGTTAACTCAGTAAGTTCCTGTCGTTGCTTGTAGATTTGCAGCTTTTAGTCACGATAGTCCACACCATAGGAGCAAAAATAATGAAAGTAGTGCCTGGGGATGAGGGGAGAGAAGGCCTAAAAGTCCATTGTGAAGTTGTAAAAGGGGGAGAAAGGGCCAAATATAAAAAGTAAAATGAGCATTAGTTAATAATAAGATACGGTGTATGTAGACTTTGGAGAAGACAAATAACTCGGGGGGAAAGATAATCTGGACATTGTACTAGAGCTGCATTTTTCTTTTTTCTTAGTCTTGGGCCATTTTTGCTTCCCTTAATGTTGAGACCTATCTTTGTATGTTAAGGGACGGTTGAGGAATAGGGAGGATAGATTCATTGTAATCATAATATTTTGTATTAATAAAATATCCTTCAAGCTCTGTAACATGTTCAGTCATGTTTCTACCAGTGAGACTAATTATGTATCAAAATTCTTGTCTAATGAATGAGGAAAGTGAGTCTTGGAAAGGGAACAGGATTTATCAAGTGTCATAATTCATGTTGTACCAGGCCCAGGAGGAAAACCCGCATCTTCTAATTCTTAGTGTAGCGTCTCCTCTCTAAATGCTGTCAATGGTGTATGGAATGTTCTATCATTCACTCAATCAAGCATTCCTCAATTTTTCTTCACACTCACATTGAAAGCTACCAAGTTCCTCAAAGTAAAATCATCATCAGCTCACATGTCACCCCTCTGCCAGTTCTTGACTTCCCCAAGCTGAGTGCTTCTTCTCACTCCTACCTCAGTTATTACACACACATTACTGGATTCTAATTATTCTTATTTACAGTACAGCTGCCCCAAAATCACTTTCTCAAGGGCAGAACTGTGTACATTCTTATCTTTGCATCCCCATCTTCGGTGCAGTGTACAGTGGATCCTTCTTAAGTGTTTGTTGAATAGTTGGGTGGGTGGATGGATAGACGGATGGACAAATGAATGGGGGGATAGATAGTTTGGTAGAAGTTCTTTCAAGGTTGAGATTTAAAGAATTACATGAGAAGTCAACTTACTGTCAAAAGAGGGTTTGTTTGACTTTCTCTTAAAGATAAGATCCATCTGATGCTTTTGGTATAGATCTCCCATTGTAATTTTGGTAGAATTTCCATTGTTGAGATATTGGTTTGGTATGAAGCTTCAATATGGCCAAAAGGGAAATAGCTTGTCCCAGGTAGCAGGATAGTAATAATAACATAGTCTTGGGCTGGCAAGTGGTGTGGTGATTAGGGGCGCTGGACTCCCACATGGCCAACCATAGTTTGAGTCCTGGTCCTAGAGACTTGCTTTCTCTTTTTTTTTTGGAGAGGTTTTTGTTTTCGCTACAGGGCGCGTGCGTTCGCCAGACAGACAGAGAGAGACATAGAGACAGAAAGCGAGAAATCACCCCCCAGAGGGGATGGTCACACCGCAATCCCTTCCCCTCCATTCTCCTCCCGGGATCTTGGGCATGCACGCACATGCGCCCGGCGTGAATTTTAAGCCACCGGATCCAGGATGCGAACCGCAGTCGACTACGTGGGAGTCCAGCGACATAGCCATTACGGTTCCCGAGACTTGCTTTCTCATCCCCGCCCCCCCCATCATCCTTGTCCCTCTCTGGTCAAATTTAAATAAATAAAATAAACTTAAATAAAATAATCCTTATAAAAGGATAACATAGTCTTAAGCTAGTGAGGATTTGGATCTTGAGTTATGCAGTGTATGAATCTTGCTAATAATTTAGCCTCCTCATTCCTCAAATTCCTGATGTGTAAAACAGGAACAATGGTACCTCCAATACAAATGGTTCATGAAGACTAAATGATATAATAAAACGTGTAATGTGCACCAGCACTTTGGAGAGCCTGGCACAGGGTAAGCCCTCCATGTGTGGTCTCTTTGTCCTTTTACCACATACATGTAAATATCTTGACCCAAGAAGTTTGGCTGTACAGAGTCAGCTCTGTATCTGGAGACTGCAGATCTTAAAGAGGTGATGGAAGCTACTCTGGGGACTGAACTATTACTACTTGAACTCATTGCATCCTTAGACATGTAACTTCCCACCTCCAAGACTCGGTCTTACCTGTGATTGCAGAGCTACTTTGATGTTTGAGTGAGCTCAAGGCCACTCAGTGTCCCTGCTGCACGTGACCAGTCCTGCCACAGGGATTAGACTGTAAGCATCTTGAAGACAGGGAATCTTTTACTCTCACCTTTGCAGATCCAGTCCTAACAAGGTTCTCTGGAGGCCCTCGATAAAGCTTTACTGGGCTGAAATAAACTTCCCTAAATCGCTTAACATGCTCTTTTGGGGACTTAATCAAACTCCTGAACACTAAGCTCCAGAAAGGTTCTGGCCCATTAACCTTATTCCCCTGCCAGCAGTTACTGAACTTAATGATCCTGCTGCCCCCAGCACAGCACAAAACTCCTTCCCTCCCAGATCACTGCTGGATCCTTCCTGGGAGCCAGCTGCCTCTGAACGTCCTGGCAACACAACTTTCCCAGCTGCATTTGGGAAGCAAGACCAAGTTCTCTGTCAACTTAGTGGAGTGACCTTCTTTTAGGTTCCAATCAACCTCACCTAGTCAGACCCTCCCTGGAGTTGTGAGCTTTTATGTTGTTATATCCACGCGTACCTAGCATAGAAACATGCACGTAACACTCAGCATCTGGTCAACAAGTGAATGAATGAATGGGGCAGTTTTTTGGATTTTGTTTGGTTCTTTGTTTCATTTTAGGGTTTTGTCATAGAGCATTCCCAGAGATAGAGAGATGGAAAGTGAGAAATCATCCAGGGTGGGTGGCTACACCACAGTCCCTTCGCCTCCATTCTCCTCTTGGGATTTCTAGCATGCACATGCACCTGGTGTGATTTTCAGTCTGCTGGGTCTGGGGCCAGGGCTGTAGTCAGCCATGTGGGAGTTCAGTACCTTAACCATCACACCTTCTGCTGGCCCTGAGGCAGTTTTTTGATAGTCTCTTGGCCTCAAGATATTGAACATGTACATAATAAAGAAGGAAGACTAGGGGAACTACTTTTACTATTTTCTAATAAAGAAAATCTTCTCCCATGAGTGACTTTATGACCCCTGTACACATAAGGCAGGGTGTGTGCCACAAGATCTGTTGGTCATTTCAACGAACACTCTCTCTGGTCCACTGCCCTTTCGTGAATTCTCACCTGAGAAATATCTGAAATAGGTGAGCAGCGATAATGTCATTGAATAAAGGTTGATGGAAGCAGATAGAAACCCAGAATGTTTTTAGTGCCAGAAATACTGTTTGCTCAACAATAAGTTACATCAAAGGATTTAAACAGTTCCCACAGAGGTCAGCAGTTCTACAAGTGATGCACTGAGATTCACGCCTCTGCCAGAAGCGCTATGTTCCTGGCACGAAAAAGAAAAAGTCAAATCTGTTAACGTCAATACCCAGAGGAGGTAATTTTGCCTTTTCTGATTATTGTTCAGGTGTCTCATTCTCCGAAGAGCCAGCCTCTGGAGACTTGTTAGACCATGTACAGTTAAAAAGCTTTGTCTTAAAATGTGCAAATCCCTTTTATTTGTTTTGTTTTGCTTGTTTGTTTGTTTTGTTATTAATTCTGGACCTACAAATGTAGCCTGCAGATGTCTGTCCTATATGAATCTTAGAGGTACTTCTGTTTCAGCAAACATCATTGTTGTTCCCATAACTGGAGAGTCTTTAAGTAAACCTTGTGGCCAAAACTAAAATTTGTTTTTCTTGGTGATGTTAAGATATTGGCCTTTGTAGATATAGCACTAGTTTTTTCGAGAGTCATGATTTTTCAGTCAAAATATTTGAAATTAGGAAAAAAGGGTTATAAGGAACAAATGGTAACACTACAACTGAATGCCTAAGGGAAGGTCCCAGGTTTATGTCTTGAGGCCTCCTCTTTGTGCACGCCAGGTGTTAAGCACATGCCTGAGGTCCAAAATGGCTGAGACTGGGGGGTGGATCATGGCATAGGGACCTGTTCAGGTGAGCTTGCTTCTCTCTCTGTCTCTGTCTCTCTTTCTCTCTCACAGAATAAATAAATAAAATAAATTTTGAAGTAATAATTAAGAAAATAAGGATAAAAATAGTAATATTTGAGTGCTTAGTGCTTTTTCTTCCCTTTTTTCATTAATCATCACAACCTTCATCTGACCTGAATGAATTATTATTCATGTGAAATAAGAGAGGAGTCTAGAGCCAAAATTAGGACCCAGACTCCTCCAGAGCCTTCAACCAGCGTGTCCTCGCCCATTCTCCTGCTCCAACTCTGTCCTTTGTGTTTTCTTGTAGCACAGTACCCATCAGTGTCCGATATGAAAAATAACTGAGTTATTTGTTATGTGTGCTGTTTACTTTTCATCCCTCACTAGAATACGAGTGCTAGGAGTGCAGGAATTCTTCTTTCCTATTGCGTCCGAGCTCAAGGGCTGAGCCTGGCTGGTAATAAGCCTTCACTGTAATTGCAGAGGTAATCGTTCCCTATTTACCTACTAAACCTTACCATTCTGTCTGTGTTTTCCTGGTGGAAAAACTGAGGTCAGGGGCCACCTGGTGATTTACTAAAGATGACACACTGAGCAAGTTGGCAAGAAAAACCAGAGCTCCTTACCCCAACCCAATTCTTTGCCTAAATCCCACCTCAATCTGGCCATGCTTTTATTATGCTATAAAACGAATAACTGTTTATGAGTTCATTCCCAGGCACATTATTGCTTTTATATCACATCAAAGAACTTGAGATGGGTGAAAGATATAGCCCTATTGATCGTCCTCAGAAACTCAACTTTTCTATCCCTTAAGGAATCCTTGCTAAAGGCTCACTTTGAAGGACAAGACCCAATCTCTAAGATAAGGTTCTTTCCAAGTCTGCTTTCATATCAGGGCAGGGTTGCTGTGGGTGTTTGGTTTTAAGAATCTTGAGGTCAGTCATCTGAATTGACCACCTTTTTGTTCCCATCCACTAGATTTCACAGTACCTGAGAACTGACCAGGAGACAAAATGCCAAGTTGTTTTCAGCTCTTGGGTATTCATTGAGTTGGTATCTTCTAGGGAAAATGCAGATGCCACAGAAAGTAGCATGGGAGTGACTCGGTTCTACTCTGAAACCAGCATTGAATCTGTGGGCCTGATGTAGAGCAGTGAGGTCTTGGATAATGGCTAAAGAAGAAAGGAACAACTCCGGAAGTAAGCGTGTGTTAAAATAGGACTTCTGTTTGGTTTGGTGCAAAGAGGAAAGACACTAGGGGCTGTCGAGAAAATAAGTTTGTTTGTTTGTTTTCATCGCCAACAACCAGAACATACCTCCTAATTGTCTTGTTAATATCTCCTTCTTCTGCTTAAACTGGAATAAGTTACTTTTCTTATGCATTCAATCACTGTAAGACAGTTTGTGAAATGAATTTTCCCAGTATTAATACACTGTATATTAGTGTTAAAGATATTATCGCACATGTTATCATCAACAGATAATTTCCTCTTAGCAGGAACAGGTGGAGAGATTTTTCTACTTCTAATGATCAGCCTGGACTACTCTGTTGTCACACCTATTTGAAGTTGCTATCCAAAAATGGGAACTTAACTGTAGTTGGTTTTGTTTTTTGTTTTTGTTTTTGTTTTGTTTTGTTTTGTTTTGAGGTTTTTGCTGTAGGGTACATATGCTCACCGGAAAGAGACAGAAGGAAAGTGAAAAATCAGCAACCCCCGTGGCCACTCTGCAATCCCTTCTCCATTCTCCTCTCTAGACTTTGGACATGCATGCACACACACTTGATGTGATTCTCAAGCTGCTGGTCCCAGACCTGAACTGCAGTTGGCCTTGTGGGAGTCCAGCACCTTAACTGCTACGCCGCCTGCTGGCCCCAACTATCTGTAGTTTTAACAGGTCAGGTGGTCCCTATGCCGTAAGCCTGCACCCTTGGCTAGCACCAGGCTCTATTGAGGGAACTACTGCAGTCATTCACTGCAATGATAATGGCAGTAACTACCCGTTCACAGAAAGCTCTGTATACTTTAAAAGCACTTTCCAGTACTTTTTAAATTTTTAGATTATTACAAAATCATCTGCAGGGCCAGCAGGTGGTATGGAGGTTAAGGTGCTGGACTTCCACATGCCTGACTGCAGTTTGAGTCCCAGACCTGACTCTCTCTCTCATCAAATTTAAAAATAATAATAGAGGTCAGCAGGTGGCATGGTGGTTGAAGCACTGGATCCCTACATGGCTGACTGCAGTTTAAGTCCCAGACCTGGTGGCTTGCTTTCTCACTTTCTCTCTCTGTCTCTCTCTGATAAAGTTAAAAATAATAAGAAAGGGACCAGAAGTTAGCATAATGGCTATGTCACTGGACTCCCATGTAGTTGACCATGGTTCAAGTCCCAGACCCAGTGGCTTAAACTCACGCCAGGCACATGTGCGTGTGTGCCCAAGATCCCAAGAGAAGAATGGAGGAGAAGGAATTGTGGCGTGGCCATCCCCCCTGGGGGTGATTTCTCACTTTCTATCTCTCTGTCTCTCTCTGTCTTTCTGGCAAGTGCACGTGTCCTATAGCAGAAACCTCTACAATAAATATAATAATAAAATTAAATAAGTGATTCTAAAAATAATAATAAATAAAATTAAATGTATTTTTTAAATCATCTGAATCAATTAGAACAGAGATTCTATTCATCCTGTGACTAAGCCGTTTCTGATATTTCTTTTTCTTGCCATGCTTATCACTTCTATTTTCTAAACTAGAAGTCTGACTTAAGAGAAGTCCATGACACCTACGTCACATAGCTGGTAAGTGACAAAGCCCAAGTCCCACATCCTCTGCCCTCTTAGATCTTTCCACTATGACATTCTGCCCCTGCACACCTGATAGCGTCACCAGATGTCCTGAGGGAATCGCAAATCGTGTCCAAACTCAGGTTATTATTCAGAAAACTTATTTCTCTTCCTGCTTATTTAATTATCTGCCCTTCCCCTAGAAACCTCAGAGTCCTCTTGAACATAAGTTCTTTTTCCTGTCACGCTACTTAGAGTCAACCTATGATCTTCATTTTTGAAACATCAGCCAAATCTCTTTCCTTTCAGCTATTGTCACTGGAACTTCCCTGATTCAGGCTTTTTTCATCTCTTGCTTATTAGCCCACACTAATTTGCAATAGTTTGATTCATCCATCAAATTGTCATTAAACCTCTTCTGTGTTCCAGGCACTGTGTTTGGTGCGAGGGAGATTGCTCCAAGCAAAAGCAAAAGATGGACCTTACTTTCATGACATTCTGGTCTTTAACTAAATAGCAACCAAATAATCACCCAATACAGTTGTAAAAGGGCAACTGTGATCTTTGCTACAAAGACAAGCCTCGTGATCATTCTGCAATTCCAGTACAGAGGACTATTTCCAAACCTTGACTATGATCACGGCACACCCTCGGCTCTAAATCATTCCTAAATGCCCACTGCCTACATGATCAACTCCAAACCCATTAGCCTGGCGTACATGTCTCTTCACGATCTGGCTCTGGATGCTAGACTAGGTTGCAAGCCACTGCAACTCCATTTTTCCCCCACCCCTCATTGAATTCCCTCATCCTGTGACTAAGCTGTATCTGATATTTCTTTTTCTTGCAATTGCTGAAACACCTCTGCTCCATCATTCTTCTGTATCTTGGCTTAAGCAAAACTCTCTTCTAGAAATGCTGTTCTTTTAGCTCTTCCAGGAAATAGCCTACTCATGCTTCAGGCCAGATTACGTGACCCCCTCCACTCCCTGGGTGAAAAACTTATTCCTTGTGTTTCCCAACATGCTTTCCACAGCACTAACTTCTTCCATTGTGATACAATTAATTCTTTCTACCCCACAACCTTCCAGATTGTGAACCACTTCTTATTAGAGATCATAGGTGTCTACTGCAATATATTACTGCTACTTCTGTAGATTTGAATTTATTTTTATTTTATCACATAGAGTCATACCATACATACATCCTGGAGGAGGCAAAAATATTTTGGTCTTTTATTTCTTTTCTAATTTCTCATGGGCATTCCTTCACCCCCATTTAACTTTGAAATGCTTTCCCTCTTGTTATTATTTTTTTTTTAGAAATTATTTGCGAATAATTGCAGAGGTCTTCATACCCTACCATGTGTCTTCTCCTCTCTATGTGTCTATACTCCTGCTTTTTCTTTTTTTTAGAGAGAGAGAGTTTTACTGTAGAGCGCATGTGCTCACTATAGAGACAGAGGTAGAAAGTGAGAAATCACTCTCCAGGGGGATGACCATGCTGCAATCCCCTTTCCTCCATTCTCCTCTCAGGATTTTGGGCACACACACATGCCCACACATGTGTGAGTTTTAAGCCACCAAGTCTAGGACTCAAACCATGGTCAACTACGTGTGAGTCCAACAACATAACCATTACTGGTTCCACACACACAGTTCTGCTTTTTACACCTCTTAGGCAATTGGCACAATGACATGCTTTGCGTTTTTGCATAATCACTAGTTAAGTGCTTATGAAGTGGCTATATCAAGATATTTAAAAAGTTCTTGGGACTGGCAGGTGCTATGGTGGTTAAGAGCGCTGGACTTTCACATGGCTGATCATGGTTCAAGTCCTGGACCTGGTGGCTTTTTTTTTTCTCTCTCTCTCTCTGTTCCTCTCTGGTCATAAATGAATGAATAAATGAATAAAATAAAGTTCAATAAAATAATTCTTTTTAAAAAAGTTCTTATGGAAGGCTTTGATCTATTTAGTTTTTTATTTTGTTTTTAATGGCAGTAAGGCATCTGGAAGGAATGAACTGATGGATAACTGTTTCCATTGCCTTCCCATTGTTGCCCAAGTCTAAATCTTGTTTCTCTGCTAAAGTAGTTTGGATGTTGATTATTACCAATTGACTCTCTAAGTTTACAGCAGGAGAAATGCATAAGAATAATTAAGAACAGGTCTTTGAGAAACCGATCTACAACATGATAAGAATGGTAGAGAAAAAAATGTAGTGATTAAGCAAAAACAGACTTTTGGGAAAGAGGTAAGCTGTTATTAAAAATGGATGCTTCTTAAGAGCCTGTAGATTCCTAGGATCTGGCCATTGAAATGAAACATTTCATATAGACTGGTAAATTTCATATTCCACAATCTAACAGTCAGAGGAAAACCATAAAATAGCGAATCATGGCCAGACTATGTTTGTGGATCAGAATAATGGATATATTTATTATCCATATATGTGCAAAGATATGTTTGTGAAATGTGAGATAAAAAAATTAATAACCCAGGAGACTTGCTATAGGGAATAAGACATTAGTCACCATTTCCATTCCTGAAAGGCGTGGCATGGAACAGTGCTCACTCACACTGATGTGTGGACCAAAAGCACTCTATTCTCTCACCTCCAGCAAGATCTCCAGGTCGGCCCCTGCATTCATGAGCAGCTGCAGCTCTTTACCCAGACGTATGATGCCAGGCAAGCACTATCACTTCAGTGTGGGCCATAACTTTCAAAGGCACCTGAGTGTCGGTAGTAAGGGTATCACTGGAGGGGCAGCATGGAAACTCTGAAATGCCTTTCAGTTTTTGTTTAGTTTTATTAATCTATTACTAACCACCACCACCACCCCCCAAAAAAAACAACCATTTTATATCTCACAATGTTGAGGTTTTGGATTGCGATAAGGCTCAGCCGAGCAACTCTTCTGCTTCATGTAGCATGACCTGTGTTTCCTACTCGGTATCAGGCTGGTGCAGGAGTTGTCCAAGACAGCATTGCTCCTACTCCTAGTGCCTTGACAAGAATGGCTGAAAGACTTGGCTCCCCCACCTTTATATATTCTCAGGGATTCACATGATCTCTCCAGCAGGATGGTGCACCAACAGACCAACTGGAAGCTGCCATTCCTCTCACAGGCCAGGCATAGACCTGGAATATCCCACCATCCTTCACTGGTTAATGCAGTCAGAGGTAGCTTATATTTAATGGGAGGAAAAAGAGAGATTCCCCCTCCCATTTCTCAGGAAGGAGATGTCAAAGAATTTATAACTGCCTTGAATCCAACCAAAGTTGTCAACAAAATGACCTTGTATATTTGATTTCAGATTTGCACTTTAGATTTATAACCTGGAAAGAATAGATCATTGGTTCACCCCATTGTTTTAAAGTATATATCAAGTGTGTGCTTATTGAGATAGCACTGTGCTGTCTGGTGAGAGAGACTAAGAAATGCAGGGCACAGTCTCTCCTCTCCAGAAATTTCCATCTAGATATGAACATAAGACAAACACATCAGAGTATATAATATGATTGAAGTGGTAAAGTACTCATCGTAAAATGGCCAAAGGCTAATGTGGCTAACACAAATGCCTACAGGGTGCAGGAAAACATAGAGAGTGAGGCGAGCTGGCAGGAGAACCGTGTGTGGAAGTGTGGTAGGAGGAGTGGAGAGCCAGAGAGTTCATGCCGGATAGCACAGGGCAGCTTCGTCCAGTGCCAGTTACTGCTATTCAAGAATGTGGGATGATGATGCCACATTCCTTTTCAAAACATAGAAATCTCACAATTTTTTAACAGTGAAAATTATTTTAAACTTGGCCTACAAGTCACCAGTTTCAGCCTCTAACATGGACAGTAAGGGCTTTAAGATTTAGGAGAAGAGGAGCTGGAGGCTAAGTAGAGCATGCTATTTAAAGCATGGACTGACAAGAAATGGAATCAACATAAGCTTCCATTAAGAGGTGAATGGGGAGCCAGCAGGTGGCGTGATGGTTAAGGGCATTGGACTCCCACATGGCCGACCTTGGTTCAAGTCCTAGACCTGGTGGCTTGCCTTGTTGCTTTCCCCCTCTCTCTCTCTCACTCTCACTCACTCACTCTCACCCTCTTCCTCTCTGGTCAAATTAAAACAAAAATAAATAAATAAATAAAGATAAATAAAATCTTTAAAAAAGAGAGAGATGAACAGATAGAGAAAGTGTAGCCTATAGACACGATGAAATACTATTTAGTCATAAAAAGAAAGGAAATCCTATCGTTACAGCGAGGATGAACCAGGAGGATAATACACTAAATGAAAGAAGCCCAACACAGATAGAAAAATACTCCATGATCTCACTTATATGTAAAATCTAAAAAAGTTAAATTCATAGAAACAGAGTAAAATGGTGGTTACCAGGAGTATGGAGCCTGTTAGGTCTTGGTAAAAATAAATATATATTAAAATTGCTAAAAAGAGTAGGTTTTCAACACACATACACACAAAAAGTAGGTGAGGCAGTAGATTTGTTGATTAGCTTGATTTAAGAATTCTGCAGTGGGGGCAACAGGTGGCCCAGAGGTTCAGAGAGCTAGCTCCCACATGGCCAACTGTGAAGTTCAAGTCCCAGACTCTGTGGCTTGAAAATCATGTTGGGCATGTGTGCATGTGTGCCTAAAACCCAAGAGGAGAGTGGAAGAGAAAGGATTGTGTCATGGTCATCCCTCCGGGTGTTCTCTCGTGAGCACATGTTCCCTATAGCAAAATCAAACAAACAAACAAAAAATTAAATGTGTACATCTATCAAAATGTTACATCATATTCCATAACACATATAATTATTTGTCAATTGAAAATAATAAAGTGTGGGTACCAGCACCAGACTATGAATTGTTTATTACTGATCCACAGTAGGATTAATAATTAACTTGGAGATAAGCATGTATGCTCTCATAGTAATTTAACATACAAACCTGCGATCAGTGCAGTTGTCTTATTGGGTGTCAACCAGCTTGCGTGTTGCAGAACCTGGGCTGTGAGCTATACTTGCCATGAGCTGCCTGCTAGATAGCCACAGTAGTATCACACCTGACCAAGCACTGGCATGTAGCTTCATGGTGAGTGCCCATAGAGAAGTGGGACATAAAATACCAGAAAGAGTTGGGAAAAATACAAAAGGACAAGAAGTTTTCCCAGATACCTGGAAGCAGGCCCCAGCACTAGAGTCAGGAAAGCACAGAGAAGCATCAAAGAGCTCGTTTGTGAAGAGTGTTGTAGAAGGTGCAGGTGGTCAAGAGATGATTATAGAGCTTCTTGGACACAGCCCTGTACATTCAAATTTAGCTTGGAAGGAGTAGGGAGCTGCAGGAGGTTTTTGAATGCAGACAGGCATCCACTAACCTTTCTAGAATACCCCTTCTCCTTTTTTCTCCTTTCTTGCGAGGGTCAGGTTCAGATCACATCCTCTCCAGGACCAGTCTGTGCAACAGCAGTCACTCCCCATATGAAATCCAATATGCATTCCCCTCCTGCATCAACTAATACCTTATACTGTTAATTATCTTGCTGAAATTATATTGATTTCCCAAAAAAATATTGTAATCATGTGGGCAAAAACTCCCTTATACAATTCTGAATCTCCCTCAGAACTTAGGTTTTGTTTTTTAAGAGAGAGATTTTTGTTGTAAGGCATGTGCACTCACTGGAGAAACAGAGACAGACAAAGAGACAAAAGGCAAGAAACCACCCCCCAGGGAGCTGGCCACTCCACAATCATTTCTCTTCTCTGGATTTCGAGCACACACTCACACACACCCAGTGTGAATTTAGGCTGCTGGGTCCAGGATTTAAATCACAGGCAACAGCATGGGAGTCCAGCAACATAATCATTACACCATCTGCTGGTCCCCGGAACTTAATCATAATCGCCTAACATAGTGCTGTCCAGTACGTATGTGCTGAAGAACAAGACCATTTTTTAGGAATACCGATCTGGTAACGGAGTTTTGATGAGATTAGAGCAGAAGACACTGTAGTCTACTGGAAGGGCCTAAGAGATGAATGCTGAGACCAGCAAGGAAAAGCGAATGCAGAGGGTGGGCAGTGTGAATGAATATTTACATATACGTATTATGCACACCAAGTCTTATCAGCAATTTCCTGATGTCTCACATCACATTCTTCCCTGACTAATACTTTATCAAGAAACGTTGAAGGACCAGCAGTTAGCTTAATGGCTATGTTGCTGTACCCCCATGTAGTCGATCACGGTTCTAGTCCCAGACCTGGTGGCTTAAAACTCACGCCAGGCGCATGTGCGTGTGTGCCCAAGATCCCGAGAGGAGAATGGAGGAGAAGCGATTGCAGCATGGCTAACCCCCCTGGGGGGTGATTTCTCGCTTTCTATCTCTCTGTCTCTCTCTGTCTGTCTGGCAAGCACACGCGCCCTATAGCAAAAACCTCTCAAAAAAAAAAAAAAGAAAAGAAATGTTGAGAATAAGCTCTAATACTTGAGAGTTTTCCAGATTGCAAAAATTTACCCCTTTAAACACCTAAATAGATTAAAAAAAAAAAACTATCATTATGCACATTGGTTATTTATTCTACAATAGAAAGGCCTCTACACTAAATGGTCCGCGGTTGCTACAATTAGTACTGTTTCTTCAGTTCTCTACCAGCTGCTTCTAATTGGTGCTATCTGCAGCTCCTTGCTACTCTGTCCTTCTACCTTACTTCACAGAATGTGTTGAGTGAAGATGAAAGGACACTTCATACTTGGCCTATGGAATACAAATCACTTGGTGATAGCTATTTTTCTTGCAATATATAAACATCTCAATGCCTTTTCAGTAACATTTAGATTTATTTTGGTATTATCTTTATTTCATCGAGGGTCAGAACATGTTTTCGAAAAGGACCGCATAGTAAATATGATGGAGTTTATGAGTCCTGTGACCTCTATAACAACTACTCAGCTCTTCTAATGTAATTTGAAAGTAGCCATAGATAATATATTAACAGATGAGTGGGGACCAGCAGATGACTTAATGGTTATACCACTGGGCTCCCACATGGCTGAATGTGGTTCAAGTCCCAAACCCAGTGGCTTGAAACTCATGCGAGATGTGTGTGTGTGTGTGTGTGTGTGTGTGTGTGTGTGCACGTGTGTGCCCAAAATCCTGAAAGGAGAATGGAGGAGAGGGGATTGTGGCATGGTCTTCCCCTCTGGGGATTGATTACTTGTTTTCTGTCTCTGTTTCTCCAGCGAGCACACATGCCCTATAGCAAAAATCCCTCTTTAAAAAAAAAATGGGTGTGGCCACGCTTCAATAAAACTTTATTTACAAAAATGAGTGGGCCACTTTAGTCCTAGCAGGTGTTGTAGTTTATCAGTACAGGTTTTAGGTGATTGAATTTGCTAGAGTTTAACTATAACTTGGTTTATAAAGAAAATGAGAGAAGTAAAAAGACTGATTTTATGTGTAAAGGAGTTATATTCATTTAGCTTGATCATCCTTATTAAGATTTTTAAAACGTGCTTCTAGTAAATTCTCCTGACACAGAACAACTTTAGTCACAGCATGGCATCCTTATTTGACCTCTCACCTGAAGACTGGCCCCGTCTAACCTCCGTCTTCACCTTCAGCTACTCTTCCAGTGCACTTTAAACTCTCTCCAATTTGTTATGTCCATATGCTATAAAGCACTGTCTCCTACACTGCAGATTTCTTTAGGAAAACAAGAGCTTTTTCATCAGCCAGCAAGTCTGATGAAAGAATTACAATTTCATGAATGCTATTACTTTAAAGCAAAAACAAACAACACTTATTTGTATTGAAGTCAACACTGAGTTAACTTGAATTACCTTTCCCCTCCTCCTGATTTCCAAACTAAATTTAACATCAAATTTCAAACACATGTACCCTTAGTAGATAGTGTCCTGAATACCTGCCTATTAAAAATGTCCTGTTTCAGTGATTCATGGAGAGTCTCTGCATGCAAGGTGAAATGCTTGGTGCTGCTGCCTCTTTAGATATAGCTTACACTACCAAGGGCAACGCACTGTTACTGTTGGCTTTACCATGCTACAGAAACCATCGCCTTGGCACACAGGCTGCAACATGTTGAAACAAAAGATCTTGACATCCTGAGTAGAAGGTGAGCAACAATGTGAAATACAGTGTTTCTTCAGTGATCTTGTATTCAGCCAGACTTCTGGCTCCATGTGGAGGCTTGCTGTCAGAGGACATGACAGATTCCAGTTCCTGTGTTTTATGCTGTCCAAGTCTTCTTGGGATACTAACCCATGACTGAAATGAGTGAATCCCCAGAGATGTGTGTTTGTTTCCACTACAGTGTTATTCCTCAGGACCACCACCAGATACCTAAAAAAATGCTTGGGTGTATCAAAGTACATTTGTACCTAATTCATAAACTTTACTTTCAATATCCAAATACAGTGCAAGATTGTGTGTGTGTGTGTGTGTGTGTGTGTGTGTTCATGCTGAAACTTTGTTAAATTTTTTTCTGTTATTGTTCTTTCTTTCTTTCCTGAACCCACCAGGACTAACCTGTCATTTTCCGGTCAGATGGAGATAAAAGAGTAAGACTGTAAGAGCTCTACAGCCTTGCTTAGCCCTTAAGTCTTCCAGTATGTAGAATAATTGTGTGCTGACCTCATTTCAGGAGTGAACAGGTCTAAGTTCACTTCCAAGTTCTGCTCTTTGGGATTCTAGAACAAGTCTTGCCCAGAGCATCTGCGAAAATTAACAAGGTAGTGCATTTTGAGGATCTATATTGCTATGTAACCAACCACTCCATGTTTTAAAGGCTTAAAACAATAACAACTATTATTTTGTTTGATGATTTTGCAACTTAGGCAAGGCTTAGCAGGAACTTGTGTTTTTCCACACATGCAATCATCTTGGGCTCAGGGTACACATCCAAGATGACTCGTCCCAATGGCTGGCAAGTGAGTCCGTGCAGTTGGCTGGGTGCTCACCTGGGATATAGGCTCAGTTCTCATCCATGTGGACTGCTGCCTGCAGCTCCATGGCTTTTTCACCATATTGCAACAGGATTCTAAGGAGGAGGAAACAGAAGTTTTCTAGTCCTCCTGAAGATTAAGCTCAACTGGCATGGTGCTCTTTCTACCACATTCTATTGGTCAAAGCAGTTGTAGGTCTGGCCCAGTTTCAAGGAAGTATAGAAAAAACTCATCCCTCAATGGAACGTAGGCACCAAGGGAATGTCAAATAATTTGCAGCCATCTCTACTATAGTATATGGAGAGTTTTATTCATAATTTTGTAATTCCTGAAATATAAATTTCATCCAACAGCAATGAGATTTAAACACACTATTTTGTTTCTTTGTCAAAAGATGAGGCCAGCCCCTTGTACTCTTTTGAGCTTCGTTACCTTATTCTTTATTAAAAGGGAAGGGATTGGGACCAGCAGTTGGCATAATGGCTATGTCACTGGACTTCATGTAGTTGACCGTGGTTTGAGTCCCAGACCCAGTGACTTAAACTCACGCCAGGCGCATGTGCGTGTGTGTCCAAGATCCTGAGAGGAGAATGGAGGAAGAGGCATTGTGGCATGGCCATCCCCTCTGGGGGGTGATTTCTCACTTTCTGTTTCTCTGTGTCTCTCTATCTTTCTGGCAAGCACACGTACCCTATAGCAAAAACCTCTCAAAAAAAAAAGAAAGTCTGAATGAGCCCATAACAAGCATTGAGATTGAATTAGTAATAAATACTCTCCGAACAACTGATGGCTTTACTTCTGAATTCTACAAAACCTTTAAAAGAGAAGTTAACCCCAGTTTTTCTTAAACTATTTCTAAAAATTCAAAAGAAAGGAAGCCTCCTAGATTCATTCTATGAAGCCTCTATA
>NW_006159447.1:1538278-1548365 GCF_000334495.1 Tupaia belangeri chinensis | reverse complement strand
CTCTGCGTCTCTCTATCTTTCTGGCAAGCCGTAGCCCCTAGCAAAAAAATCCCCAAAAAAAAAAAAAAAAAGGAAGGGATTTGGGGTTTTCTGAGAATCTACTGGGTACAAGATTCATGATATATGCTCTTTCATTTACCCTGTTTCATTGTATTGGAGATATATTTTAACATTTCTGAATTGTACATTTTGCAATCAAGGAGGTCTTATAATCACTATAGGTCACGTAGCAGTCTAGCACACATGAAGTTGGATGTAATTGTTCATATTTTCATCACTTACCTCAAGTTATATATACTATTAACTCCTCACCTGTTGAGTTTAATTGCTATTTAAAAAATCTTCAGAAATATTACACTATAATTTGCCGTTGACAGGAAAATGTATCTTGTGTGCCCAAAGTCACAGAAACAGAGCACCATTTGTACAGCAAATTTTTAACATTGGGGGAATAACTGTAATTTCATGTTTTGCAAAGCAGCACTCTGAGCTTTGTGCTACGTAAGATGGATATCTCACGAGTAGGTGAAGGTGTGTTGTGTTTCATTACCGAGATACATGCAAAAGGATTGCCTATCATACGCAAAGCTTGTACCTGAAGGCAGAGAAATCGCTAGGCTCTTCTGAACAGATGAAAGAAATCTTGTAACAAAAAAAGGCTAATATTGTGCCTTGTGCAAGATTATCAGCAGTATGTATCATAGTTTAATTGGCAATGGTTTTTTCCTTTTTCAGTGGTACATTTTAAAAATGCATCTTAGACTCAACAAGATAGAGGAGTTCTCACCCCCCAAAAAAACCTGCAAATTACACATGACTTTCGCTCCTTTTAGGGCTGAGGAAGCTGTGGCTCAGGTAGCTCTCAGAGGGTAAATAATTTGACTAGCAAGTGGGAGAACTTAATTTCACTATCCCACACTTATGCCTGAAAATTGCAGTGTAACACGTGCTGATGGTCCTGGAAAGATACCTCTGTGGAGTGGTAACAGCCATTCCATCTCCTGTCACCAACAAACTTTAAACACATGTTGCAGTCTTCCTAGACCAAACCAACCCTCTGGAGGAAGAGCTTTTCATGGGCCTGGGCCACTGCCCAGGACACCTTCACAAGTCTATTGGGAAGAGTAGCTCATAAAAAAAAAGCTTACTTGTAAGGAATGTTTTATAAGGGACCACATAATGCTATATAATCAGTCACTGCCCTGAAATAGGAATAATTTTAAATAAATTATTTTCTGAGGCTTGAGGACAGGAGTAGATTTGAGAAGACTTGCCCAAACTGTTCCTTTAAGGCAGCCCATTAAGCTTTCTTTGGCACCTTACAAAAGAGAGCCGTGATTTAAGCCAAGGCTGCTCACCAGCCCTAAGGAAAGCCCAGGAGCTTCCTCACCCTCTCCTTGTCTGGGCCAGCACCAGTGCGGGGCCACCATGGGCAGCAGCAGGTCCACCTCCCTCTCCTTTACTTCCAGTGCAGAAATGGGAGGGGAGGCTCTGGATGTAACTTAGGCTATGTACAAAGATGCATAAAATATGATTCCTTCCCACGTGATTCCTTCCCTAAGTAGGAGTGGGGGAAGGCTTGGGCAGAATTCCCAACCACATCTGTGAACAGCAACCAGCACTCCTGCCCCTCCCTCTGCCCCAGGAATCTTGCCCTTCTAGTGCAGGACCTTAGGCCTGCATGCATTTTCTGTGTGCATATCTCTCATCAGACTGGGAGCTGCCTGAAGGCAAGGGAGAGGGTTGTTATTCATCTTTACATCACTGATGCGTAGTCTAATCCCTGGGACAGTGATCAAGAAATGATGTTTATTCCATTTATTCAATAAAATCGACATTCAGAACAGGGGGAGAAAGGCTTTACAAGAATGTGTGACACCATTTTTCAGTAAGATGGCCTATAATCTGGCTCTTGTAGGAAGAGTAGAATTTGGATGAGAAGATAAGGCAGGATGTAGAGATGGAAACAGGTCATACAGAAAATAATGCCATCAGTTACTCTGTATGGAATTGCATTTGAGCTATGTCTGAAAGGGGAGGTAGAGCTGCAGTCCCAATGGCCTGGATCTAAGACTAGGTATTTTTCTTCAAACAAGATGTTATTAGACAGAATTGTCCTCCTCTCCTCAGAGCCTTCCCTGCTCTGGAGGAGACCTGGATACAAGGGTATAGGTGTTTGCTTATTAGAAAAACCTACCTCGGTTTGGTCTTCCTCCTCGAGGATGATATGAAAAGGATACTACGTTAACAACAAACAACAGACTCCAAGTCTTATCTGTGATGTTGATAGTGCTTCCCTTAGGAAGGTGGAAGTGTGTCAGAATCAAGAACCAAGCTACCAGGTTCCGTCCAGCTCCATCGGTGATTGGCAGTATGACCCAACCTCTCTGTGCTCTAGTTTTCTCGTTTCAAAGAGGGACTGATCATCATATAACCTCAAAGTTGTTGCAAGGTTTAGATGAAATGATGTATGTAAACCCCATGGAAATAGTACTTCTTGGCACATCAGGGTCCCACAACTGTTAGCTATTATTATCCCTTCTCTTCTGTGTGCCTTGGTTGTCTCATCCAAATGGAGATAATACCTGTCCCTGCCCATTTCTCCTGGTCTCTGACAGAAATGCAACCAACTGTGTGAAAGTCATTTGGAAGTTAAGTGCTACAGAGCGGCAAGGTGGTGGTTGGTGGGGGCGGGGTGGTGTATGCAAATGGCTTCTCTGGATATAGAACGTCAAGGTGAGGGCCTTAGCAGTTGCCTGGTCCAAGATTACATAAAGATGGGAACAGGGAAATCTAAGCAGGAAATAAATAAGGCTTCAGCCCCAAAGCCTTGCAAACAGTGTAATTTCAAACATTGTAGTCTTGGACATCTGGGCTCTATTACCTGAAATCCCATTAAACCTTTAGCTTCATAATTCTGTGTAGAACCTGGTAAATTACAAGATCCTGCTGATGGCCTCCAGCCAGTTCAAGCAATTAATCACAAGGATCCCCAAGCTGGTTTGCAAGTCATGCCAAGTGAATTCTTTCAGGGGAAGCTGTGTACACAAAAGAAATAGCCCAATCCAGCCAGTTTCGTAGCGATGTGCTTTGTACAATAACTCTGCCCACACAGAGACATTATCTGTTATCATGAAGGCATCGAGCTTCGTAACTTTTTCCTCAATGGAAGTTAGTACTCAAAACCCAGGAAGATCTCCAAACCTCATTAACTGTAATATAGACTTAACCTGCTGAGAGCCAATGGCTCCAGCTGAGACGAAACCAAAACCTACAGATTCTCCATCCTCAGCATGTTCTTATTTGGGGGAACTCAACTTGAAATGAGCTTTTTTTTTTTTTTTTCTTTTAAACCTTTCTGGAATGTCTGGGGTATTTGCATTTGCCCCTATGTTTCAGGCCAAAGGGCGAGAACCTACAGCAATGGGACACTGGCGCTTGTCTTCAGAATCCTGTTGAACATACCCCAGGAGGAAAGGTCTCATGACAAAGAAGCTATTTCTCATAAGATTTCTTGGCCGATTTTGCCAACTCGAAGAGGTTTACATAACCGAGATAATCTTCTGCACTTTAGAATGTTTATAAAGTCTTCCCTAATTACTATTTTGTATATAGAGTGATTCTGGGAACATGATGGAAACCAGAGGGGAAGCCTTGAGCCCTCTCTGTGTAAACCGGAAGGAGGAGGGTGTGAAAGAGTACATGTACACTATGAGGGCATTTGTAGCTCCGTTTGCTGTTTATTTTTTCTGAAGCTTTAAAACTCAAATCTCTCAGTCTTTTTTCTACTCTCTAGGGTGGGACTGTCAAATATGCTAGCCTCTAGCTTATGTGGCCATTTAAATGTAAATAAATTGAAAAACTACCATGTCATTTTCTTCATACCATAGCCACATTTCAAGTGCTCCAGCCATATGCCGCTGATGGCTGCTTTATTAGAACAGATAGAGAACATTCCTGTCAGTACAGGAAGTTCCACTGGGCAGTAGTGCTGTGAATTAAGGACTCTATAGCCTTGCCACTCAACGTAGGAGCCACAGACCAGCAGCATCAGTAGCATCTAAGAGCTTATAGAAGCACATCCTGCAGGTTAGCGGGATATCTAAGTGACTCATATACACATGAAAATTTGAGAAGACTTTAAACCACCCTTTTGCTCTAAAATTCCATATGGTGAAATTCATCATTGTCATCAGCCTTGTTAATATATGTTTTGTGTACCATTGTTTCAAAAAGAGACATTTCTAGCCCCTTGGACCTAGCACCCAAAAGCAGCGACTCTATGCCTTTACATATGTACTTTTCTCTTTCTCTTAGAAAGTTGCAGGATCTGGGGAATTTCGCTTTCCTTTTTTCAAAGAAATGAATCTTTGAGGCTGGCAGGTGGCAGGGTGGTAAAGGTGCTGGACTCGCACATGGGCAACCACAGTTCTAGTCCTGGACCTGGTGGCTTGCTTTCTCACTTTCCCTATCTCTCTCTCTTTCTGGTCAAATTAAAAAATATATAATAATAATACATGAAATAATTCTTTTTTATAAAAGAAATCACCTAAGATCATTTTTCTAATGAAGAAGCTGCTGGATTGGTCAACAAAGACCTTGCGATTAAATAAGTTTAAGTGGAATGAAAGAAAAAGATGAGCTTTTAAAAAAGAAAGAGAAAATCCTTATCCAGGCAGTTGACAAACATGCAGAGCAGCACACTCTGAGACTGAGTGAGACAGAACAGAAACGATGAGAGATTGGACAACAATCCCTCAGAATGTAGTCTGCCTATTGGTCTGCCATTGTGAAGGTGGAAGGGAAAGTCAATGAAAACTTGAATTAAATCTGTAGGTATATATTCATGCTTTCTCATGAAATTCATTTCTGTGCCAGTGGACAATTTTCTTCTGGAAGATTCTGAGCTTTTAGAGTAGCTGTCAGAATATAATGACTTGAGATGCCTACCTCTGTCCAGTGCAGAGAATGGAACACTGGGGTTATCGCTGACTAATTGACTGTACAAACACATCCCTGCTGGGAGCATCTGGCCTGATGAGACTGTCCCCTAGAAACGCATCATCTTATATTCATGCAGTGCAGGTGATAATCCTCTGTTGTCAGCAGGCTTCTAGTTCGAGATGGCCATAAAGCTGGGTCAGGTTTTGCCATTTTTGTGGGGAAATGATTCTCTGAGATCAAAATTAATAGATGTCCTAAATGATCACAGAGAATTTGAAGAGTTTAGATACTTGCTATACCGAAATTTCTAAGCCAGTTCTCCTTAGAGGACAATACCATGCACCCTTCAATGCATTCTGCCCCTACTTGAAGAAACTGCTCATTTAAGTCATGTAAGTTTTTCTTTTAAAAAAATATTTTAACTTTATTTATTTTAATTTGACCAGAGAGGGACAGAGCAATAGATAGAGAGGGACAGGGAGAAAGCAAGCCACTAGGTCCGAGACTAGAGCCATGATTAGCCAGTGGAAGTCCAGTGCCCTTAACCACCATGCCACTTGCTGGCCCCAAATTCATGTAACTTTTTATTTATTTATTTATTCAGTCAGTCAGTCATCATTTCAAGCACCCTTGATTTTGTAGACATTCTACTATACACTACAGATAGAGAAGACCAAAACATACTTTCTGCTTGAAGGACCTTGAGGTTCAGAGCAGTAGTGCTTAATGAAAAGAGCTCCTCACACTAGCAATATCAGCATTATCTGGGACCTTATTAGAAGTTTCAAGCCAGCCCCCATTTCACAATGGTTAAGCATTGTCTGGAGGGAGTGGGATCCCATGTGTTTGACTGCATTTCGAATCTCAGTCCTGGCAGCTTGAAAAACAAACCAGGTGCAGGTGTATGTGCCCGGGATCCTGATGGGATGGAGGAAAAGGGACTATGGTGTGACCACACCCCATCAGGAAGTGCTTTCTTTCTCTTTCTCTCTCTCTCTAGAAAGATTTTATGTTTTCAAGTTCAAAATCAATAGCCTATCCCAGAACTACTGAATCTAATTCTTCCCATTTAGGGCCAGAAAACTGTGTTAAGCACTCCAGAGAATTTCTAAGCACAGCAAAGTTTGAGAAGCCCTAATCTAGAAACAGATATATTATCCAATAATTCTAATACAGTATGATACAAATTCTGATATAGTGTAATGATACAGGTTTGAAACATCTCAAGCTCTGCAACTCCCAAGGCAGTGCAGGACATTTTAATAAGTATTCAGTGGAACATATATACATTGGTCAATTGATGTATGAGTAACCT
Organism: Tupaia belangeri chinensis; assembly: GCF_000334495.1. Lineage (NCBI taxonomy): Eukaryota > Metazoa > Chordata > Mammalia > Scandentia > Tupaiidae > Tupaia > Tupaia belangeri. The sequence goes on along the minus strand of NW_006159447.1, from coordinate 1,542,106 downwards.
GCAAAAACAAGATTGGGATAATGGAATGTACCCCAGTCCCCAGGACTATGGATGGGTTGAAGAGCTTGCTCAGTCTGCCACACTCTAAAACCCAATATTTGAGTCACTGTACTATCTTATATGCAGGATTCTTCATATTTTATTATATAAAAAGAACAAGGCTATAAACCAGATTTTCCCATAGCTTATATCACATTTCTCTGGTCATAGGTCAAATAACTACTATTTAAGTACTAGGGGAAGACATAGGTGCTTCCATATACATTTACAGCTTTGACTTCAGGAGAATTGCTGAGTCACTTCTTTTTTGTTTTTTAGAGGTTTGTTTTGGTTTGGTTTGTTTTTTTCACTACAGGGTGTGTGCACTCATCAGAAAGACAGAGAGAAACAGAGAGATAGAAAGCGAGAATTCACCCCCCAGGGGAGATGGCCACACCACAATCCCTTCTCCTCCCTTGTCCTCTCAGGATCTTGGGCACGCACGCACACGTGCCCAGCGTGAATTTAAGCCACCGGGTCCAGGACTTGAACCGCGGTCGACTACATGGGAGTCCAGCGACATAGCCATTAAACTAACTGCTGGTCCCGCTGAGTCACTTCTTAAATATCATACCAAGGATGTCCTTCTCTTGGACATCTTGAATCAGTGAAAATGGAAAGAAAATGGACAAAACAAAAGATTCAAGAAGCTCCCTGAGACAAATCTGGTGCAGCCAAGTTTGACAACCTCTGGTCTAAATGTGAGTTCTTAAACCCTAGAACCCAGAAGCTCAATTTAACCCACAGGAATCAGGGTCCATTTCTAAGCCTCATAATGCAGAATAACAGCGTTACTGGTAGAGTAGTAGGCACACACATACAGTGCCTTTGTTTTTTTCCTAGGCTGAGGAAAAGAAAAGGGGCAGCTTGCACACAAGTCCGTTCTTTCTCACCATCAGTGTGTGTGTGAGGAGTAGATGTGGGGGCAGCTTTGCTTATCACCTAAACCCTTCAAAACTCTCCAGAGAGAAGTACCCGCCCAATCCAGTAAGTACTGCCAAGTTGCACAGCAAAAACACTCCTCCTGCAGTACCGGGAACCAATCACAGTCTGTTTGAAACCATAAAACTGAAGGTTCAAGGAGATAGGAGAAGGAAGGCAAGTCCTCCCTTCCTCATCAAAGTATAAGTGACTGTTGGAAATGTTCCCATGGGGCTTTGAGACCTTCCCTTTCCTGCCTAACTCTTCTGGAACCAACAAGCCCCCGATATTTCATAGCCAGATAAGGGTCATAGCCTGGCCTAAAAGCCCATCTTAGGTCACTTATGGCTCTACGGCTGGCTTTCTTCATCTCTGGAATGAGGGTCATGGTATCTACCTGCTTCCTATTTTGGTTGCTGCAGAAATGAACACGGGTTCTTCACATGATGCTAACTAAGCACGTGGTAAGTACTTGGTTAATGATAGTGCTTACTATTACAGTCATTGTTGAGTATAGATTTTGTATTCCTCAGAGGTCTCCATAGAAACAGAACCAGGAAGATATATATATATATATATATCTCCATCCAGGGAGAGAAAAAAATGAGGGAGAGAGAGACTGACATTATTATAATGATTATGGAGGCTACTAAGTCTCAACATCTTTAAGCTGAAGACCCAGAAGATCTAATGGTGTAGTTCTAGCCTGAGTGTGAGTCCAAAGGCAGGCAAAGGTTAGAGTCCTAACTCAGTGGTCGGCAGAGAGAGAGAGAGAATGATGCCTTACTAAGCCTGTTGGTCTATTCAGTTCTTCAGTGGATTGAATGGGACCTGCCCACAATAGGGAGGGCAGTTAATCTACCCATTCAGACATTCATCTCACCCATAGACACCTTTATAAACACACCCAGAATAATATTTAGCCAGATATCTGGACACCCCATGGCCCAATCAAGTCAACATACAAAATTAACCATCACAGAGTCCTTGGGGTTTCCAGTTTACTACAGATGATGAGAAGTTTCAGGCTAGTTTGTGTGTATCATCAGTTTATTCTCCTTAGCCCAAGGTCTCTGCAATCCTGATATCTTGTTTGAGATTCTGACCTCAGTCTTCTTACAGTCAGAGGTAGAATTAATTCCTCAATCATACTTCAGTGAGCAACTGCCCTCCCCTCCAAAAAAACTCTTAGGTGCAGGGAGTGACAGAAAATGGGACTCGTGCCACTGAGAATACATGGCTTCTCCCACCAGTGGGCTGTAGCAGAGTTTAGTTTTATTGCCACATAAATCTTCCTTTGTCCTCTTTTATCTCCAACTTCTCCCATACATACTAATTAATTAATTGAACATACTTGTCTAAGTCATCCAGTCTTGACTCTTTTAATGGTATGCCTATGAGGGTTCTAAAAGTTAGAAATGATTTAGTATCAGAGGTTTTGATTACATTGAATATAAAATCAAATAAAATGAACAAATGATGAGTAAAAGAGGGGAGTGAGATTTGAGATTAGCCTTATTTCCTGTACATACAAGAGGGTCACTTATGTTGGTTTTATCTTGGCCTATTTTGGGAGTGATATATTTGGCTCACAATCAGGAATAGAAAATAGACAAGGACCTGCCTCTAAACCAACCTCAACACTTCAACACTACTGACTGAGCTGAATCTTTTTTTTTAAGTTTTTTTTTTGTTTTTTTGTTTTTTTGGTTTTTGTTTTTTTTTTTTTACCACAGGGTGCATGTACTTACTGGAGAGAGACAGAGAGACATAGAAAGTAAAAAAAATCACTCCTCAGGGGAGATGGCTATGCTGCAATTCCTTTCTTCTCCAGTCTCCTTTTGGTATTCTGAGCATGCATACACACAGCCGGAATTGAGAGTTATACCTGGAATGGACATGCCTGGAATGTTCAGGTCCACTCAGAATCCAAACATGTGCCCAGTGTGATTTTCAAGCTACGAGGTCCGGAACTCAAACCTTGGTCAACTATGTGGGAGTTCAACACCTTAATCACAATACCATCTGCTGGTCTCAAGCTGAATAATTCTTTATTGTGGGTTCTGTCATATATTCTATGATGTTTAACAAGGTCCCTGGTCTCTACTCACTAGATACCAATGATATGTCCCAAGTTATGACAAGCAGAAATACATTCAGACACTGCCAATTTTTTTTTTTTTTAGAGAGGTTTTTTTGCTATAGGGTGCATGTGCTTGCCAGAGACAGAGAGAGACAGAAAGCAAGAAATCACCCCCCAGGGATGGATAGCCATGCTGCAATCCCTTCTCCTCCATTCTCCTCTAGGGATCTTGGGCATACACGCACACGTGCCCAGTATGATTCTAAGCCGCTGGGTCCGAGACTCGAACCACAGCCGACTACATGGGAGTCTAGCAACATAGCCATTACACTAACTGCTGGTCCCTTTTGTTTTTTTTCTTTGTTTGTTGTTTGTTTGTTTGTTTGTTTGTTTTCAGACACTGCCGATTTTCACCTAAAGGCAAAAATTATAGCCAATTGAGAACCACTTCTTTAAACATAGGAAAGATTTTAGGCTATTAAAATAGAAATGTACTTTCTGAAAGTCATACCTCGTCTTTATGGCGTTCTATGAATAGTATTCATGGTTGTTTTCTTAAGATTTTTGCAATAGAGCATGTGCTCTCATGAGAGAGACAGAGCAAGAGAGAGCAAGAAATCACTCCCCGGGACCAGCAGTTAGCATAATGGCTATGTCATTGGACTCCCATATAGTCGACCATGGTTCATGTCCCGGACCTGGTGGCTTAAAACTCATGCTGGGCGCGTGTGCATGCATGCCCAAGATCCCAAGAGGAGAATGGAGGAGAAGGGATTGAGGCGTGG
>NW_006159447.1:1523931-1538232 GCF_000334495.1 Tupaia belangeri chinensis | reverse complement strand
CTGTCTGGCGAGCACACGCGCCCTACAGCGAAAACCTCTCCAAAAAAAAAGAAAAAGAAATCACTCCCCAGGGAGGTAGCCATGCCACAATCCCTTCTCCTCCATTCTCCTCTTGGGATTTTTTGGGCATGCACACACATACTCCCGACATGAGCTCCAAGCCACTGGGTCCGAGATTCAAACTACAGTCAGCTACATGGGAGTCCAACATCTTAACCACTTCGCCACCTGCTGGCCCCAAGTTTTATTTCTTTAGAGAGAGAGTGACAGGAATCCTGGACAGGGTCTTCTCATACTGCGATCACCCCCCCCAGACTTCCAGCCAGCCAGAATCAAGAGGCATGCCTGGAATGGGTATGCTGGAATGTTCAGGTCCACTCAGAAACCAAACCCTGTCCCTTTACATATGGCACCCCAGCATCTCACAGTGGCACCCCACTGCCTGCAACATCGCAGCTGGGCCAGAAGTCATATTTGATGAGGTTTCTTTTACAGAAAGAGAACCTTGATTTCTCTCCTGCATTTCTGCTGTATGTATTTCTTGTTGAGCCAGGAAGATACTATATTGAAACAGAGCCGAGTTCTAGTCTCAGCCATGTGCCTTCTAGCAACGTATCGGGCGTTAGAATATACTGGGTTGATGCACTTTTGTAAAGAAAAACAGAAAAAATACATCATGACTTTTCTGACAACCAAATAGCTGACAAGCTAATGAACCAGCAGTCTGTTGTCATGGAATATTTCAAGGGTAACAATCCAGACTTCAAAAACGATGGTCAGGATTCAGTAACTGCCTATAAACCTTAATCTACACATTGTAACTGCTCAATAGATGCTAGTTCTGCTTACTGACTGTTATGCTAGAGCTGCATGAATTTGACCCTGTTGGAATGTGTATTTCACACCTGGTATACATCATGCCATATGAAAGTGTAGTTCAGGCCCACCCAAAGTCTTCAGACTACAGTTGTATGAAAGATACTCAGAAGATACGGCCTGTTCTTTCTGAATGGAGGACACTCAACTGCCTTTCTAAAGGATGAAGTTCAGTTTCCTCCCTTAAACTCACGAGATGTGCGGCTGCCCGTGCACAATATCTTTTCTTCTCCCCTAAACACAGCAAGGCCTCCAGTCCCTTGCTGCTGGAGGAAGGAAAGGTGGAACTGGACCCAGTCCCAGATCTGCCCCTGAACTCTGCCAGGCTTGCCATTGTCTCCCATGCGCGTCACTTCCTGCCTTTGAAGTGTGACAAATTCTCCTTATCATGGAACTGTCTGTTAATGCCTTTACTAATCTGGGCTAGGGTGGAAGCCAGAGTGTGTTGGCTGTGGCCTTGGCAGACAGGAAGAGGGTTAGCTGTCTCTAGCAGGGTGCGAAGGCTTGACCTCGGGCATTTTGTTTCTTTTCCTGGCCCCCAGCTGAAGCATTTAAACATGGACATGTTTGTATCTCTGATTTCCCAAAAGAATCTTGGGAATTTATGATAGTAATAATAATAGAACAAAAGTAGATATCACTTAGCTGTTACCACTTACTAAACGCCATACAATGAGCCCAAGCAACTGAGTGAGGTGTAGATTGTGATTGCTATTTTAAATGAGATGAAAAAATTGAGGTTTGGAAAGTGTATGTTTTCTACATCACATGGCAGGTAAGCAGTGAGCCTGGGAGGTGAGTCCCGAACTGTCAGGGGCCATGCTCTTGACCATTAGACTCTAATGTATCCCTCCTCATCCCAGACTTGGAAACCACCGGTGAAATGTGATGATTTATTCCAAGAATGCTTAAATTTACTTTGTACGGTTTTTTTGTTTGGTTTTTGGAGAGAGATTTATTTTTTTCCATGAGACATGTGCACTCATCAGAGAGACAGAGACAGAAAGGCAGAAAACAAAAAATCACCCCCCGGGGGTATGGCCATGCTGCAATCCCTTCTCCTCCATTCTCCTCTAAGGGATGCCCAGCACGCTTGCACACACACCACCTTGAGGTTTAAGACACCATGTCCAGGATTCAAACTGCAGTCGACTACATGTCCACTGAAACAGATTTGAGAAAGACTCCTTTACTGTTGGTTAGCTATAATATCCACACTGAACACCCATGATATACATCTGTCCTGAGTAGTTGTTAGATGTAGAGAAAGAAACTAGAGCAGGCCCCCTCTACTCCTGCAAACCTGAGCTACAGGACTGAATCTTGAGCAACATTAGTTACTAAATCAAACCAAGACCCCAACATTATTCCTTTCTTTGTTGCTTTTCCAACTGTTTATTATTTCTGTATACCTGGCATAGCACATTGCATTAGGAACAACAGTAAAACATGGCACCACTCTGAAAAATATTTGGAGGAGTGATGGCTACAGTAAAACCAAGTGTTCATGGGCTGGCTGATGGTGTGGAGGTTAAGGTATTAGGATCCCACTTGGCGAGTGGTGTGGTTCAAGTCCCAGAGCTGGTGGCTTGAAAATTATGCCAGGCATTTATGAGTGTGTGCCCAAAATCCCAAGAGGAGAAAGGAGGAGAAGGGATTGCAATATATTCATGCCCCCTGGAAGGGTGATTCTTCCCAAAATCCCAGGAGGATAAATAGAGGAGAAGGGACTGCAGTGTGGTCTTCTCCCTTTCCCCAGGCCCTGGAGGGGGTGGGTACTTCCTCACTTTCTCTTTCTCTGTCTTTTCTTTCTTTCTACCCTATATCTAGGGTACAGTACACTTCAAAAAGGATGTAACACTTGAGGAGGCCTTGAAAGGTGGAGGTATGGGTGTTTGCTACTGTCAGAGGGTATACAAAGAAGGCAACCTAGGCAGAATGAAAGGTGGAGCAAAGTCCTGGAACAGCCCTGGTGACTATGAGGAACAAGGAGCTGGAATGGCTAAAGCACTGGATGGTGCCAAAAGTAAACCAGATCAGAGATCACCCCTTTCCCTCTTTACAGAACCAGAGGTGTCTAATGCAAACTGCCATTTTGCATTTTGACCTCCTATAGCTTTTTTCTACTCAAAGGCAAAATTGCAGATAACAAAATCTCTTGCAAAGTAATGAAGCAGAATCCATCACTACCCATCTATGATAGAAATACTGAGGTTCAAGTGATATTTTAGCTACAATTTTTGCACATACAGCCTGAGTACACAGGAACTTCTTGTTCCCATGTAGAGCCCAACTTAACATGGCAACCCATTCTAAAGAGCCTCAGTGCTAACAGTCCAAACCTCAAAGAGCAATGAAGAGTGCAATGGGAAGATGGCAAAGGAGACAGCTGCCCCAGTACACTCAAAGAGGCCGTACCTCTTTCCCAGATCTACTCATTATGAAGCCTTCCATGTCACTGTCTGAACCCTCAATTCATGTCTCTGAAGCCTCTTCTTTTGTCTTACAGGAGTATCTCATTACTCTTTCTCATATGAGTTAAGTTAACCTCCAGTTTTCTTTCCTGTCCAGCACTGTGCTGATTGAGCTTATGGATAAGCACAGAACACAACTTAGAAAATACTTACAATACGTAAAAACTGTGGCACATATACTCAATACTATTCATCCATAAAAAAAAAAAACACAAAACCCTGGCTTTTGAAAGGAAGGGGATGAATATGGAAGACTTACTGCTGAGTGAAGCAAGCCATGCTATGAAGGAGAGGCATTGTATGTCTCCACTTAATATATACTGAGTGTCTGCACTCTAAAAAAATATGTATATATATATATTTGAAACCAAAAAAAAAGAAAAAAAAGAAAATACTTACAATACTTATATTTTCTATATTTGTTCCTGTCATTCATGGATGTCATCTAGAGTGGGACACTCCAAAGTCTGAATACCTCTTTTTTTTTTTTTTTTTTTTTTTTTTTGGAGAGGTTTTCACTATAGGGCACGTGCACTCGCCAGACAGACAGAGACATAGAGACAGAAAGCGAGAAATCACCCCCCAGGGGGTATGGTCACGCCGCAATCCCTTCTCCTCCATTCTCCTCTCGGGATCTTGGGCATGCACGCACAGGCGCCCAGCGTGAGTTTTAAGCCACCGGGTCCAGGACGTGAACTGCGGTCGACTACATGGGAGTCCAGCGACATAGCCATTACACTAACTGCTGGTTCCGAAAAGTCTGAATACCTCTTTGATCCTTATGAGCTGTGAGACCTTGGGAGTACACTTATGGGACTAAACTTCTCTGACCATAAAATGGAGATGATTCTATTATAAGAAGAGTATGAGGCAACCATAGGTTAAAGAACCTTAAATTATAATGGGCTCATCTTATGTCCACGAGTGTAGGTGTTATTATATGCTAAAATTAGGCACATCTGCTTTCTGTCAGCTATAAGCGGCCCATGTCAAAAAAGATGGTGACTTGGAGGGGCAGCAGCTAAGATAAACCTGGTTATTATTTCGTGACTGACTACTTGAATTACAGTCATTCATTAGGGTTCACTCTTTACTATTATTACTCTTTTTATTTTTTGTTTGTTTGTTTGTTTTATAGGTTGTTCTTAATTCTTTTCCCGAGTCACACCCTTTCTGGGTCTGATTTTAGCAAAAGTCTGGCATACTGTGTCAGGTTCCTAGAGTTCCAAGTTGTTCTCCCACACTGTATTATTTCCTTTACAGATTGACCTGAGCAGAAGGTGTCTACCCGCATTGATTTTTTTAATGTCTTATTTTTTAATTATTAATTTAATTTAATTAATTTATTAGTATTGTTTTTTCATTCACCAGAGAGATAGAGAAAGGGAAAGTGAGAAAGCAAGCCCCCAAGTCTGGGACTCAAACCGCAGTCTGCCATATGGGAGTCCAGCACTTTAACCACCATACCACCTTCTGGCCCCCACACTGGTTTTGACTCCCAGGTAGTAATACTATGGTGTGTCTGCTAGTGAAATTGCTAGGCGTATTAGTGAATGGAAACAATCATGATGCCTCAGTGAGTTCATACTCATGGATCAAATTTGCACCCTTGTAGCCTAAATTTATAACTGTTTTACCAAATATTATGATAATAAAAATGCTAGTGCCTTCATCATTTACAATTCTTTTCTATGCATATATGTAAGTTTTACATTGCAGTATATCATAACTTTACCATGTTGCTATATAGTCATAATTAGTATTATTTTAGTATCATGTAATCCATCTGGTTAATGTGCCATAATTTACTTCTACTAAATTTCCAACAATAGGAGACTGGTTGTTTCCTCTACTGTAAATAACCTCTAGGTTACATATTTGTGCATATACCTTTTGTTATATTTAGAATATTTTGTTAGGGTATTCTTTTAGGAATGGGATCACTGGGCCAAAGAATATGCATTTTTACTGGTTTTTAGATAGATTTAATTCTTCGTTCCTGTTTACAGTGCCATCAGCAACGTAATAGTACTCTTCCATTAAAATCTTTTGGAAGTATACATTATTATTTTATATTTAATCTACTGAGTGCCTTTTGTTCTTGCATTTTCTCAGAAGTAGCAAGTTTTAATCAAATATTTGCCTACAAATGTGTTTTCTCTTATGCGTTGAAAACTAGTTTGATTTGAAAGATAATAGTTTTAAAACTAAGTAGGATTTTTTTCTTAGGTTCGGTCCCCCACTTCCCTCCACAGGACATGTGTGCTAGTCAGAGAGCCACAGGGACAGAGAGTGTGAAAGTGAGAAATCACCCCCTTCCAGTGGGGTTGGCCATGTTGCAATCCGTTCTCCATTCTCCTCTTGGGATTTTGGGCAGACACACACATGCTCCTGGCGTGATTCTCAAACTGCCTGGACTCTAGTCAACTATGTGGGACTTTAACCACCAAGCCACCTGCTGGCCCTTAAGTAGATTTTTTTCATATATTAAGATTGTTGCTATCCTTCCTTCCCATTGACCATAGTTATTAAATAATAAAAATTAATTAATTATAAATAATATTAAATAATAAAGTTAAATATATTGTATATTAAACAATAAAATATTTCTTTTTCTAAGCAATTTTTAAAAATTTTCTAAGCAAAATGTTTATTTTCACTCATTTAATAATTATTTTTAAATAATTATTTAATGAAATTTATTTATTTATTTTAATTTGGCCAAAGAGGGACAGAGAGAGAGAGTGTGTGAGAAAGCAAGCCGCCAGGTCCAGGACTTGAACCATGGTCATGTGGGAGTCCAGTGCCCTTAACCATCATGCCACTTGCCAGCCCCTCATTTAATAATTATTGAAGACCCATGTGTAAGTATCTATAGAGAATACCCAGATAACAAAATGGAAAAATGGTCTCTGAACCCACATTCCCAAGTCCAAAAGCGGTATTGCAGTTGAAGTATTAATAGTTCAATCTCTGGTCAGATTTTAATGACTTTGTCTGGTTCCTAAGCGGCTCAGCCAATTTGACTTTCAACTGGAAAACTCAGAAGCTACAGCCATACTGTCTACACTATTTCCTTCTAGGTTTTATCACAGGAAATAATACTGATGAATGAAACCCATCCTTCATCCCCATCATCCCCACCAGCAGCAGCAGCAACAACAAAGCTCATACCATCCCAATCTGATTTTGTTTCAGATCAAATCAATGCATGAACTCTCATACTATGGGAAACGGTTCCCCAATCCATAGCCCCATCATCAGGTGGATGTCGGTTCCAGAGATCTGGTTTGGCCCTCTCTTCCAGAGAGAGGCTTTAACCCATCTCTGAGATGGGTGTCTTCTATGGCCTGCCAAATGATGCAAGGACATTCCAGGACTATAAGCCACATAAACAGTTCTGGATCTGAGTAACCATTAGGCGGGCTAGAACTTTCTCTTTGATCTATGGTTGTTCATGTTTGTTTGAATAAGATAGTTACTACATATCAGTACCTGAGACTATAAAGGAAATAACTTACCATATTTCCCCCTTTTTCTTCTTGCAGCCTCAGCCGAGGGTTCTCCATAAACACGGTTAGCCTTCCAAGCTGCTGTCCTGCCAATTGATGTGAACATGGCCTGTTCCTCACAGAAAGACTAACTCATGGCACTGCCAGAAGAGATCCTTGGAGCATTGACAGATTAACTGGATTAACTGAAAAAACACCCATTCAGTCAAGATTATGGGCTTTGGAAAAATCTTAGTTTGCTGTGGAATTTAAATGAGGTGCATAATATACAGTGCCAACTCGTTCCAAGTGGTCATTGGCAGACCATTAGCTGGAAAATTGCTTCCAGTTTTCATCACTGTGCATAACTCAAGCTCCCTTTAGGGAGCTGTCTGTGCCCTTCACTAGAAGTCCTGTTTTAGCATGGCAACTACTGGATTATTTTATTATGTGTGCAGATGGCATGATGTTTTAGAAAAAAATTACAGCAGTTCTGCAATCTCAGTGGAAGTGTTCACAATATTATGCCCTGGTAGGAATGGAAACATGTCTCGATTTGTTAGTTATGATGTCTAAAGGTATTCTGTCCAACTCTTAAGCACTTTATATGAGAGCACTAAACCGAGACAAATTAGCACATTCAGCACATGTGAGAAAACAAGCATTTTCCCTTTTCTTTTATAAATCTTGTCTTATTTCTGGCTCAGACTGTCTAAGACAAACTCCACTAGTAGTATATGCCCAGTTATTTGTGACAAATCAGTGTAAATTTGGCCACAATACTGTTAGACTTAACCTCTGGACACTACAGAATAACTGGATGACTTACAGCACCAAAGGGAGGCAGGAGAGGCTCCTGGTGATTGTAATGTCTTAGTTCTTGGTCGCTCGTACCTACGCATAACCTCCCACATACATATACAAATACTCAAATGCAGGAGGCTTCTGTCTGACCCGTGTACACATTCTCTCATTCGGCAGAGTTCTTCCAAAGAAATGAAGGGAGTAGCCTTCTTTGAATCAAAGACCATGGTGGACTGATGGTGGAGGTAGTAGAATGCAATCTGATTTTAATGTTTTGGAAAGTTCCTAGGTCAAATTCAAATCATAGATTCTCTGAAAGGAAAAAATAGCAAGTGAGCCCACTGTGTGCCCAGAGAAAAAAAAGGGTTCAGTCCCACACTGGATTTCTTTCTTAATAGAAACCTACTAGTCCCTTTGAGTCCTTCCTGGGATTATGCCATACCTTTTATTCTTTTTTTTTTTTTTTCTATGTCTTACAGCAAAGCACAGTCCTGGGAAACCTGTCAAGTTAATGATTGATTGTCTTTGTGAATTAGAGGAGAAGTGTTCATGTTGACTAACCCTACCATAAGGCTTTAGTGGGTTGTTTTTTTTGTTTTTTTGTTTCTTTTTCCTGAAAGTATAAAGTTGGCTGAATCAAAAACTCAGCAAAGTATATTCTCTGTGCCTGCTATCCCAGTCTGGGACTGACAGGCCTCAGAAGCTTTTCTTTAAAATACATGTGACGACTTCTGGAACTTTGCTAGCACAGGCAAGCTTGGCGTGCCAGGGTGTCTCCAGATATGTACTCATTGTCTGCCTCTTCTTGAGGTCTCAAGAAATGCGCAACCATTTGGAAACTACCCCCGCCTGGAATCTGGAAATCTGAAAGGAAAGGGGAGACACATCCAAGTGTGATTCAGGTGAATCACCAACAGGATGGCTCATCACAAGCTGCCAGGCTACAGAGTCAGAAGCGGGGACTTCCCACAGGAAACTGGGAGAATTTTTAGACTCTTCTGAGACTTGACCTTGTGACAGGTCAACACCAGGACTATCAAGCCCCCAACAGACCTTAATTCTCTACAATCTAGGAGATGGAGGCCATACCCTGGCTGCCAGTGCTCCTGGATATAACATCCCAGTCTCCACTTTCCCCCTTTGAGGTTCAATTCCAACAGCAGGGCTTCCTCTTCCTTTCATTCCCTTCTTTACTCAGCAAACATTAACTGAGCACCTAACACAGGCCAAGCTATGGGTTAGTGCAACAAGTGTGCGAGGCAGGCTCTCCCTGCCCTTTGAGAGTGTATCTTCTCCTCTAGAACAGTATCACCACCATACCTTTCCCACAGTGAACACTTAATTTAGACAGCATTTACCCTCTGCCAGAGTAACCCAGGAAAACACACGTGGCAGCAGGCTCTGAGCGAATGGGCTACAGAAGAAGAGGTGGTTGACAGCATTGGGTCACGAATCTGCACCTGCCCACCCTCCCAGGGTCCAGACTGAGGTGGTTAGAGCTTTCCAAAGCAGCTTTCCATTACTTTCTTTGCTGTCTACCTTGGCTACCTGTAGTCTTATCCTTTATATGAGCACAACCACATCCCTAGGCTGGATTCTCTGAAGCCCCAATTCTGTAACTTGTCCTCAGGACACAGAATGGGCTGGATAAACACTAAAGAACTACTGCCAGGTCCTGAAATACGGTAGCTGGGAACTCACTGTTATAGCCACAGACATTCTGGGTCTACTGCAGATGCCCTTAGAAAACTGGACACGCTCCGTGGTGCAAATGTTCCCTAAATGACAGTGGTTCATTATTACATGTTTTGGCTTTTGCAAAATATTTCTTATGATTAAATAAGTAGAGTTTCCCAGCTTTCTTTCTTTTCTTTTCTTTTCTTTTTTTTTTTTTTTTGAGTCTAAGGAACGCTGGCCAAGTATTGAAAGATGATGGGTGAAGATGAATATGGGAGAAGATAAAAACCATAAAGAGCCCAGTTGAAGATGGTATCTCTAAAAATGCCTTAAAGCCTGGCACATACCACATATTTGCATATGAACTACTACTGTTTTCCAAACTGTCGACCTCTGTTTTGGAGGATGGGTTTTCAAACTTGGTGGCATAAAATCTGAGCAGTCAAGAGGTAAATGAGCAAAGTGGGAAAATGACATCAGCAGCCTTTGGCTTCTTTGCCATGTGGTGATCCTCCCTGATTTCCCAGTGGTTATCTCCTGCTGTCCTGTATCTTCCCAAGAGGTGTGTATGACATTTTACCTCCCAGAAATTCAGAAATGACTGTGGTGAGTTTTATTTGGAAGCAAGAGATGGGGAGGGAAAGGAGAAATATTTTTCTATCTAAGGGCTGTAAACCCTCAATGCTTAACTTTTGCTTTTACTTAAACCTGTGCTACACCTTTTATTAAAAGGCTGACACCCACACTTGTACAGGAAAGGCACTCTTGGGAATGAACAGAAATGAATAATTATCAGATGCTCTAGGGTGCCAAGGGGATTAGCTTGTTCCAGCTCCAGAACTGAATTTAAATATGCAGAGCACTGACGGTTCCACCAGGGTAGAAAGCAAATCTCCTCAGTAGTTGGAGATGTACCTAGGGGTTAGCGATCCTATCCACTTTCTTGGTGGATAATGGTGTACCTCGGATCCCTGCTCAGGCTCTGTGAGGTGTGTCCCCGCAGATATGACTTCTACCTCCAGAAGAATGGGTAAACACGGCAAGTTTTCCTCCAGAGTCACTTCTCAGTGACCCAGACAGAGGCCAACTAATTCCCTTAGTTCTGAGGGAATTCTGCCATTAACATTCAAGGGGGAAAGGCGTGTCAGCTGTACCTGAGAATATGAATGAAGGATAAAAACCTCTAATGGATTTCCCCCCTTGTTCCTTGAAAATGCTTTCTTTGTCTGCAAATGTCACATAATTGATTTTGGATAGGAACAATAAAAGTCTCAAGGAAGTAAAGTTTTCAGGACCCCCTTAGCACTTTCATTTTTACCAAAACCTCCTCTTCCCCCGTGCATTAGCAGCTTCATCCTTCATGATGTTTTCCTCCCCATTCTTTAGAGTAATTTTATTACTTGACAACTAGACTTAAAGCTGCCGACTCTTTTCTTAAAATCTAAATCTTTGAAAATGACATAAATTCTTTTATTCCTTGAAGTCTGTTTTTAGTCACCTCTTCCACAGTCTCCCCCTCCTCCCCACTTTTTTTTTTTTTCATTTCTCTTTCAATATATTTCTTTCAGATAGATTTCAAGAATTCTATAAAGAACTCAAACAGAAACACACAGTTGTCACCTTTTATCCCTAGTCCCGACTAATTCCTTCTCAAACCTGATCCCAGTGAGAACTTCTTGCCCAAACAGCACTGGAGCATGGATTCTCATCTCCATGAAGTGCCTGGTCAGTGCTGCTCATCAGAATGAAGCCATGCAACCAGGAAGGACGGACTAGAGGATGCTGCTCCTCGGACGCAGCTGGAGGCCGTTTTAAAGACAGGCAGGCCCTGTGCCTTGGTCACCTTAGGTCCACATCTCATCCTACAGCTAGAGAATCATCTTAGAATTCCGGCTTACCAATGCACGGAGTCCCAACACAACTGCATAGCTTCAAGGTAAAAGAGCTAGTTGCGGTGATTTTGCTCTGGTGACTTTTGCTATCTGGGAGATGGGGAGCACTATTTTAAAGCTGTGGGTAGTTTGAGGAAAAGCTAGTCAACTGTACAGGAAAGCTTAACCACACCTAAACAAAAAGAACACGATACATGGTCCATTCAGGAAGGCAGCTGAAAGGATGGATCAATACTGGGTGCCTTCTGGCCATCACCTGCTGAGAAAATTTTGGACAGAGGCAAGTGCTAATTTTTTTTTCTTTTTTTTTTGGAGAGATTTTCACTGTAGGGCGCGTGCGCTCGCCAGACAGACAGAGAGAGACATAGAGACAGAAAGCGAGAAATCA
This sequence comes from Tupaia belangeri chinensis, assembly GCF_000334495.1. Taxonomy (NCBI): domain Eukaryota; kingdom Metazoa; phylum Chordata; class Mammalia; order Scandentia; family Tupaiidae; genus Tupaia; species Tupaia belangeri. The sequence goes on along the minus strand of NW_006159447.1, from coordinate 1,526,630 downwards.
CCCCCCAGGGGGGATGGTCACACCGCAATCCCTTCTCCTCCATTCTCCTCTTGGGATCTTGGGCATGCACGCAAACGCGCCTGACGTGAGTTTTAAGCCACCGGGTCCGGGACACGAACCGCGGTCGACTACGTGGGAATCCAGCGACATAGCCATTACGCTAACTGCTGGTTCCCAGGCAAGTGCTAATTTTAAAATCTAATTTTTTCAGCATAAAATTTGCCAGTGACAAGTGTAAAGGGGAGCTGCATCCGGCATTACACTAGGTTCAGACCTCTTGTTCAATAGCAAAAAGACTTTTAAATGACTTCCATGAAACAGCAAAACAATTGGGTGCAAACGGCTTTGTAAAACTTGTTTCATTTGCCACGTAAGACTATTTAAAATCTTTTTTTTTTTTTGAGAGTTTTTTTTCCGCTATAGGGCGTGTGCGCTCACCAGATAGACAGAGAGAGACATAGAGACAGAAAGCGAGAAATCACCCCCCAGGGGGGATGGTCACGCCGCAATCCCTTCTCCTCCATTCTCCTCTCGGGATCTTGGGCACGCACACACACGCGCCCGGCGTGAGTTTTAAGCCACCGGGTCCGGGACATGAACCGCGGTCGACTACGTGGGAGTCCAGCGACATAGCCATTACACTAACTGCTGGTTCCCAAGACAATTTAAAATCTTAAAAGACCCCTCCATTGCATAAGGTAATGTGCTATTCAAAAAGAAGCCAGATTCCACATGGGACCCCCAGTTCAAATTTCAGGCCCAGTCAACTTGCCAGGCGTGTGTGCACGTGCCTAACATCCTATGGACTAAAGGACTGGAGAAAGGAGAGTACAGTGTAGCCAGACCCTTTGGAGGGTGCTCATGCATCTCTGTCTCTCTGTCTCTCACACATGCTTTTTCATGAATAAAAGAAAAAGTTTACAAAAAAATTTGAAGCACCCCAAACATTCTTACTTCAGAGACATCCTCCCTCAATTGTATCAAGCACTAGTGAGAAACAACTGCTTATTCCTAATATACTTTAAACATAACAGAATGACTTCTGTTGAATTGCAGTTGGCTGATTGACACATTAACAGTTGTAGAGATTTATCCATTTTTTTTTTTTTTTGGAGAGATTTTCACTGTAGGGCGCGTGTGCTCGCCAGACAGACAGAGAGAGACATAGAGACAGAAAGCGAGAAATCACCCCCCAGGGGGGATGGTCACGCCGCAATCCCTTCTCCTCCATTCTCCTCTCGGGATCTTGGGCACGCATGCACACGCACCTGGCGTGAGTTTTAAGCCACCGGGTCCAGGACGCGAACCACAGTCGACTACGTGGGAGTCCAGTGACAAAGCCATTACGCTAACTGCTGGTTCCCTTATCCATTATTTGTGATCATGCAAAATTATTCTCATATTTTGGACTTAACGATTTGGGAGTTTTATTTGGTAAGTTGTTTGTTCTGTTTTTGTTTTCCAAAGCTCAGTACTCCTGGGAAGCCTTAGGAAGACTTAAACCCAGGCCTTTTTACCTGAAGTGCAGAGTTAGAAAAAGCTCACTGACGTGAGCTATTGGTTTGCCAGGAAAGTCATGATGCATTTTTGCATAGAAAAATACATCATGACTTTCCCGACAACCTAATACAAGGACTATTAATCCAACGTTGGGTAATAATACCTAAAGCTTAAAACACTGAGGATTTTGCTGTTGCCTTCCGCATTGTATGGAGACCTTTAAAATTTGGTCATTTGGATCAAAAGAAACAGTCGCTTTCACGTGATTTTGTCACATTAGCACACACACACAGAGCTAATCAAGTGTGGACTTCTGGGCTGTGTTGATGTGAGAGCACACTGACTTGTTTTGTGTGGTTGTATTTAATCACCACTGCCAACGCCCCCACCCCAAATTGTGGAAAAATGTTATCAAATACTTAATGGTTAAAAAAAAAGTGGGGGGCCAGCAGGTGGCATGGTGTTTAAGGCACTGGACACTCTCACATGGCCAACCACAGTTCAAGTCCTGGACCTGGTGACTTGCTTCCTCACCCTCTCTCCCTCCCCAACCCTCCCTCCCTCTCCCTCCCTCTCTCTCTCTCTCTCTCTCTCTCTCTCTCTGTGTGTGTGTGTGTGTGTGTGTGTGTGTGTGTGTGTGTTTGGTCAAACTAAAATGAATGAATAAATGAAATTAAATAAATAATTCTTATAAAGAAATAGCTTAGCTCTGAAACAGGAGATTCTTATTAGATCATAATTTCATGTGGGGTGGAGGCACTAGTTTTGGAGATAACCTTGAAGAAAAATTTGCTTGACATCAATGGCTTGAGAGCCTGGAAGTTGTTTCTGTTCTTTTCTACAAACCAATGATGATCTTCTCCCATCTTCTTAGAAGTCTGACTTGGCCTTCAAAATAGCACAAATACTATGAAAACACCTTTTAAGCTCTAGATAGACTCACCACTGAAACATAATTCCAAAAATATGATTTGGAGCTTAAGCAATATCATGGTCCTTGAGTCTATGATCCTTAAATCAATTCTAATTATATGTATTTGCAGTGTTTTTTGTTTTTTGTTTTTTGTTTTAAAATCACTATTAAGTACATTTAGTCGGTTTGCATTGAGAGCTGCCCGATGATGCTCGGGCAGCATTTAGCAATTGCTATGTCTCGATTCCATACAGTGCGTTTCAGAGAAAGACCAGGGATCTGGTTC
>NW_006159447.1:1523433-1523900 GCF_000334495.1 Tupaia belangeri chinensis | reverse complement strand
CCTACATGCCACCTGTAGAGGTTTTGAAGTGAGTGGTCCAGTTCTTTTTCACATCAAAAAGGCTGCCAGTTACAGGTGGAAACCTTAGAGAGGATGCAAGGCAGCAGATCATGTTTGAACAGTGGAATCTTTGTCTTTTTCATTCTGATTCAACCTTGGATTGCCAGAAAGGGAAACATCAGCCTCTGTGGTGGGCAGTGGCCCTTACTAGGAGTAGGAGGGGTTCCACTTGCTTAAAATGATCTATGGGCAATTTCAAGGCTCTCTGAGGCTCTCATTGGTTTCCCCACCACTACCTTGCCTCCACCAATAGACAAATACTGTCCTTACAAGGCCATGTTTGAGGAGATTGTGGTTTGGTTGGTGAAAGCAGCTCACATCGCAGAGCGCTAAATACTGCCAGGATCTTACCTCTCAGGCATGACTGCGACAAAAGTGACGAATCTGCTGAAAAGTCTGGCCAGCAG
>NW_006159447.1:1508255-1523416 GCF_000334495.1 Tupaia belangeri chinensis | reverse complement strand
CACCAAAACTCTTATGTCACTAAATCATACTACTGTAGTTCCAGTTAATCCAACTATTTAATATCATTAGGCACTAAATTAAATAGCTCTACCCCAAATTTTAGAAAAGATCAATATTGTAACAAAATTACATATTAGCAGTAAAAAGCACCTGAGAAAAGCAAATATTGATCTGTTGTGGTTTATATACTTGAGTTATTCTTAGGACTTTGTGGAGATTGGCATTGCTCTGACAAAGGAGAAGAAAATGTTTTGAATTCAAGAATACTGGACTAAAAGAAATTGCCAATACCTCTGGGCCTCTACTCATTTGCTTGGGATGCTTAACAGTCCCTCCTTCACAGGCAAGGTTGTTTAGAGGCTAACATGGACAGAGTGGGGAAGCGGGCCTGTATGACCGAAATATGTGCAGTTATCACAGTGGGCTGGGCTATGGGCTTCAGTCAGCAATCCCTCTTTCTTCTCTGAGGCTTTCTCATCAAAGCTGTTATTAGTGAACCTCCATTCACCTTCATTGTGGGATTTAGAAAAGAAAAATAATGATAACATAACAATTAGCTTTTCTCATACACACACACACACACACACACACACACACACTTTTTCCAAGACATGGGGCTGGTTTGCAGAGTACAACCAAGGTGTCCATTGTCTCTACCTTTTCACCTCCCAAAGGTTATCAGGGAGAAAACTACAGGCTTGACTGACTCAATGCGGTCAAGCCTGACAATCCCCAGATTGGAGAGAAGACCATCAGAGTGTGAAATTGACAAAGTGAGGGTCACAGGAAGTACAGAGCCACGTGGACCTTCCTTCATGAACTACTGCATATTAATATTTGTTCTAGGAAATAAAGAAGAAAAATCACACTATGTGAGGTGAATATAAGACTACTGTTCTCTATAGGGTCTAAGGAAGAGAATCTAATAAAAAAAAAAAACTGGTTCATTCTTTTATGAAATAACAAAAATGACTAAAAAGCACATTTTCTAACACAGAAGCCTACATAGATGGTAGACATTTTTATAGCTTTCTTAGGTGAGTAGTTAAACCAGCAGTCTGAATTCTGTTGGTCTCTGAAGAGTGGTTAATTAAATAAACATTTTCCTTACTCAGTGCCCTCAACTGTAGTACTTTTTTTTGGGTTGTTTTTCTGGGGTTTATTTTCCCTCTATGCACCGTAGGAAAATTTCTAGGACAAGACCTAGGAGGACAAAATCAAGCTACATGGAAGCAAGAGTGCCTTTTCTGTTGGGTGTTCACTTCAGTGCCCTGGCTTCCCAGGGCATGAGATGTTTAGAAACTTTTTTTCTCTAAACATAAGAATTATTGTATGCCATAATTTTGAACCACTGATTTCCATATCGTAAGCAGCTATCAACTTGCCAATTCCCTTTGGGTCTCCTTTGTATTTTCTTATAATGTTTCCTTCTGTTTTGGGTTGTCTTCAAAAAGAGTTGGATGGGAGGGGGCATGATTCTTTTTAAATTGATAAAAATGAAACTGTATAGATTTTTGCCCCCTTGTATCTGTGAGCATGATCTCTATCAGGCTTGAAAATCTGCTTTGTCATTTTTGTATATTTTGACTATTTTGTATTCAGCATTACTTGACTCCCTATGTGCATGGCAATGTATTAAAATGTGGGATTTCTATTACTGTGTAAAAGTGTTTTGATTCTGATTTTCAACATATATCCTTGGAAAAAAAAATTACATTAAACTTTTCATTTCTATTTTCTTCAGCTCATCAGCTTTGCAGAAGAAAAAGAAAAGTTAACAGCATTTCACTTTCCCTGTGTTAGCTAATGATGCAATTCATGGTGGAAAATTGTCCTCAATTATGCCGTGTTTCCTCGAGAAATAATATATGTGAAATGAATTGGTGGCCTCCCTCCAGCTCCCAGCACACAGAATTCCCCCAGCACCAAATCCCACCAGCCTAATTGTTATTACTGTCGAACGTCTCAGTGTTGAGCACAGCTGGACAAAAGACCCAGTTCGCCTCATCCCTAGACACTCTCACACACTGGAAAGAGGAGGTGCGAGAGCTCTTGGCCCACCAATTTGCCCTCACCCCGGAGAATCTTAAGTGCTTATAATAGCATGACTGATGGCTCTTCCCAGCACCTCCTTCCTGCATCTCTCTCAGGTGGTGACACGGTATATGCTATCTATATTTTATCAGTTGAGATACTGACCTTCAAATGACACCTGCCCAAGAGACCTGGGGTTAGAAGCCGGTGCTCCCAGACAGAATGGCATAGCCAGCTCTCTACCTCAGCAAGCATCTGGGTAACCCTCGGCTTTCATCCACACATGTTTAAAATGCCAAAAATTGTTCTCAAACTTAAAAAAAAAAAAAATCCCCTGAGTACTATGGTGTACCAAATATAGACAACAGACCATTTCATCTGCTCTAAACTACCATTTTCACCCTTCCTTTTCTCAAGGAGACATCGTAATGAGTACTTATAGACACTATGACTTTACTGAATATGATGGATTACCTCAACTAGTACAGGAGAAACACTTCTTTCCCAGAAGGGAGAGAGCACTTAAAAACTGCATAAAAAAAGAAAGGAGACACCCATTGCCTTTTTAATGACATATTTACTGTGAATCCAGTATTTGTTTCTCTTCCAAAAGAAAGTTTCATAAGTAAAACCCATGAAACTGACTCAGTGTATAACCTTCTAAACGTCATCGCCTACATACCTTGTAACTCTAAATGCACAATTTTCACGCTGGCCTGGTAGCATGCTGGTTAAGCACAGCGCATCTGGGGTCTCATTCCACAGGGACAATCACAGCTCAAGTTCCTGCCTGTGTGGCTTGAAAAACATGCCTCGTGCATGTGCATGCCCCAAATCAATCCATCGATCTATCAAGCTCTCTCTCTCTCTCTCTTTTTGCTCTTTCTCTTTCTCTCTCTAGCACACACATGTATCCTCTTGAAATAAAAAGGGAAAAAAAAGACACCATGAAAGCACAACTTTCTCTTAAATTTCTCTACCTACAGATTAAGAATATGGAAAACAGAATGATTTTTTTTTTTTTTTTTTGTCAGCTAACCTCCATAGAAGGTGTTAATGCTAGAGCCTCTAATCCAGCATTGTCTTGAACTTTCATGGATCCTGTTTGATTATCCCTTCTCTTTTTTGCCTTTTTCTCTTATGATTTTCCTCCTGGTCCTCTGTCAGTCCTCTAACCACTAGCTTTCCTCCGCCCCACTCCCTTTTTTTGAGAAGTTGTTGCTGTAGGGTAAGTGTACTCACTGGGAAGACAGAAGGACAGAAAGCAAGAAATCACCTCCTGGAGGTATTGCCACATTCTGATCCCTTCTCCTCCATTCTCCTTTCAGGATTTTGGGCACACATGCACACCCATCCAGTATGAGTTTCAAGCCACTGGGCCCAGGACTTGGGGTCCAGCACCTTATCTACGATGCCACCTGCTGGCTCCTCTCCTCTCCCTTTTCATGTGCTTGGGCTGGTGTCTTTCTCCACCTTGCTTCTCCTCCATCTCATCCCCTTGTCCCTCCCTCTCTCTCTCTCCAATTTCAATCTCCCTTTTCCAGCCCATTTGCTCTTCTTCTTTCTTTTCAGGGCAGAATGCTTATTTGTATTTCTATCCACATCTCTTGGGGCGTTATCATTCCAGCAAGTGTTAGGTGAACTGAATTAAACTTGGGGCCATGTTCTTCCCAGCTTATTTTCCTTTTACCTGTGGTGCCTGGCAACCTCTGCAAACAGTTCGTTAAGCCGAGCAACTTGTGGTAATGAAGACAGGTGTCATTTTCTAAGGTAGGTAAAAGCTGGCAGCAGGTGGTCCCCAAACCAAAAGTAGGCAGATCCCCTTATACACCACTATGCCATCCTGCCAGCTCAGTGTCTGGGGAGCTTGCCTAGGTAAACCTGGTGGTTATATTCGGATCAAAGACAGTGATGTCTCCAAGTTCAGTCGAAGCCTCCGAAATAATTTTTGACCTCGAATTATCCAGAATCTTGTAAATTCCCTTCGTGAAGCCCAGTAAAAGTGTGCTGCAGTGCTGGCTGTATTGGGCTAGAGAAACCCTTATATGAATTCTAGTTTCCTGCTGATATCCTTGGCCAAGAGCTGTCCCTGGCTGAGAAGATGTCCTATGGTGATTATGAAATCATTAATGTTGTTCATAGGCTCCCTTTCTCATAGGTCTACTTGTAAGGTATGTAGATTATGGGTATCATAAAATAGCTTTCCATTACCTTTCATAACATTGTACAAATCTTGTAAAGTCAACTGGAAAAAATAAAGTGTCATGGCCAGATGGTGGTTACCAGAAAAAGAAAGAGTGAGGTGGGGGATGGAGAGGGAGCAACCCCCAATCAATGTGGTGTGATCATAGAGCAATCTCTCCTCCATTTCTCTCTCCTATTGGGATTTAGGGTTTTCATCACACATTCCTGGTGGGGTTTTCAAGCCGCAGAAGCCAGGATTTGAACCACAGTCAGCCATGTGAGAGCCAGCGCCCTGCACCACCAAGCAACAGAGCCAGCCTTGGCCCTGAAAAGTTTTAATAAAGACAAGCACAGTCTTTTTTCTTTTTTTTTTTCTTTTTTTCTAGCACTGAGAGATATAAGATGGTAGTGGACAATGAACGTTGCACATGGATGTTTGAGAAGTGAAGATGTCTTCGTTCTGATGAATGGAGAACTTGCCAAGGTTCCGTTTTTAATCTCATATCCCTCTCCCTTTGGTACTGTACCCCGAGTATTATTAGGCCCCTCAATGGCATGGCCTCTGTAGAGAGGAACAAGAGGAAAATAAAAATGCATATGAACTCATCCCCAGGGTTTCCTTTGTTCAAAGCAGAGTGTGTGGGCGTGGGTGTGTGTTTCACAGAAAATATCTTTAAAATTCTCTTCCCATTTATGCCACCCTAATTATTCTCCACCCAAAGGCAGCTGCTTCTTTACATTTCTTCTCGAGACAAGCCCTTCTAAATCTCAGCTGTTTTCCATGTAATATTCTTCTTCTCCTTCCCCAGCTCTGCCTTTCTACCTGTTTTCTCTGTTTTACGTACCTGTTGCCTGAGTCGGCCTCCCAAAAACATACAAACCAAGCTAGTAGACCTTGGATTTCCTTTAGTGAGCAGCAGAGAAGAAGGGCTGTGATAACACAATATTTTCCTTCATAATTTTCTATATCAGTTTTTTTTCTCAATAATTCTCACCCCAGACTCCTGCATTGATGATCAAAAAATGAAGAGTAACAGAAGGTTAATGTGGTTACCATTGATGGCTCAAGCCCCACCTCTAGAAAGTAAGTCACATGGGATTTGAACTCTTGATGTTTGTTCATCCAACAGACATACATGAATCTTGTGCTATGTGTCCCATGAGCCATGAACTGAGAATGGCACAGGGCTAGTGTTGGTGATTCAGAGATGAATAACATTTTTCCTGATCCTAAAGATTTTATGTCTGAAAATAGAGAAATAAGCAGTTCAACAAATAATGCCTTCATTTAGTATCCCTCATTAAAATGCAACTATTTCTGGAGGGATAATAACTTAAGCCCCATTTATTCTCAGATGCTGGAACTGGGGACAGATGCAAGAATATTCCATAGTCAAGTAAACCCGGAAAATATGATACAGAGCCTCCCAGAGGCTCGGAATACACAATAACATATTAAAGGCTCTGAGAAGTTTTGCAGGAAATAATCATATACATTTGTTCCCTGCAGCATTTTTTTTTTTTTTGAGAGAGAGAGAGAGATTTTTGCTATAGGGTGTGTGTGTTAACCGAAGAGACAGAGAGAGACAGAAAGTGAGAAATCACCCTCCCCTCCCCCAGGGAAGATGGCCACACTGCAGTCCCTTCTCCATTCTCCTCTTGAGATTTTGGGCACACGTACACATGCCTGGTCTGAGTTTCGACCTCCAGGTCTGAGACTCTAACTACGATTGGCCATGTGAGGGTCCAGCTACATAACCATTACACCATCTGCTGGTTTCATCCATGCAGCATTTTTGAAATTCATTTAAGCATCAACTGTTTCTCCCCAGAGAATACTAATTAGCCCATTGAACAAGCATATTTGGAAATGCCGTTTGAAGTCAATCATTAGATGAACGGCAGTGTTCTCTTAATCAGGTATGCGGGAAGCCCCTGGGAAAGAAGTGATGCAAAAGATGAGCTCCTGAGAGGGTGATAGAGACCTGGGGTCAAACAGTGGGCCAAAAACAAACTTGCCAATTTTTGTTTTCCTTCCTTGCTTCCCCTTCCTTCCTTTCTTTCTTTATTTTTTTTTTTTTTTCCAAATTGCTAGAGGACACATGCACTTACCAGAGAGAGACAGCGAGCTTCTGTGGGGAAGAACGAACCCTCTGCCTGCAGTGGAGCTCAGCCATGCCTCCATTGCTTCACTATTTCTCCATGCTGACAGAATTTAGGGTGGACACATACACACACACAAACACACGCACACACACCTGGCATGTTTTTCAAGCTATCAGGGCCAAGATTAAAACCGCATTCAGCCATGTGGGATCCAGGTCTATTCACCACTAGGCTCTAGGTCCACCCCGCCAATTTCTGTGAATAAAAATAATGGCTGATCAGGTAGTACATGTTCAGCTCTATCTCCTAATCTCTCTGTCCACAGCCGTGGATAGGAGAGGGGAAGACAGTTGTGAAACCATGGCACGCCACAGACCTTGTGAAGACTCACGTCCCTCCAGGTTTTCATTTTCTCCTCTGGAATCCTAAGACTTTGGACTAGACAGACTCCAATATCCCTCTCTGCCCAGTTCTACCTTGGAATAATCATATCCAAGTTTGTTTTTGAAGGTAAATAAGCACACATTTCAAAAATCTAGAAGTTTCTAGTGCATTTTACTTCATTTTCCTTCTTAAGTCTGAAGAGCATTTTTTAAAAATTTTACATAGTTTTGCCTCACAAGTGGTACAGAAGCAGTTTTCTCAAAGTAAACAAGAACTTGGACCATAATTTGAACAATCATACAAGCACATATAAGCAGAAACAAGTGTTGATTTTTATTGGTTAAGCCAGAAATCCTTAAAAATTATTTTTTGATATATACTAGAACAAGAAAAAAGGTAAGTTTTTCTTAAAGAATTCAAAAAAAAAAGAAGCAGAATGAAACTTGACACTTGGTGTATTGTTCTTTGATAACACCCTATTCAAAAATTAAAGGAGTTAGAGAGAAGGTGAATTCAGAATTCTTCTTAAAGAAGAATTCAGGAAGATTCCTGCCTAACTCCCAGGAGAAACTATTTCTGAAAGTGTGTGTGTGTGTGTGTGTGTGCGTGCACACATGTGCATGCACATCCTAGCCATGCCAACAGCTGTGGATGAGAGGGGGGAAACAGTTGTGAAACCGCAGCACATGAATGCACACACACACACACGATGATGGCAATGGAGGTGACAGGGAAGGAAGAATGAGCTGCAAAAGTTTCAAAGACCTACTTCTTCAGTCAGAGCTGACTTCCTCTTTGGACAAGACAGGTAAATTTCTGCCCTTGTTTTCCCTTTCTATTTGTCCTTGTTTCCATTATATTCCAAATCATTCACTGATGCTACTATGTGAAACTATAATACCTTTTTTTTTGGAGAGGTTTTTGCTATAAGGCACGTACACTCACCAGAAAGACAGAGAGAGACAGAAAATGAGAAATCACCCCCCAGGGGGATGGCCATGCCACAATCCCTTCTCCATTCTCCTCTCAGGATCTTGGGCATGCACGCACACAGGCCCCGTATGAGTTTAAGGCACCGGGTCTGGGATTCGAACCGTGGTTGACTACATGGGAGTCCAGTGACATAACCATTATGCCAATTGTTGGTCCCATTATAATACCTTTTATAAATTTCTTCTTCCCCCCACCTATGAGAGAGCACAGTAGAGAGAAAGAGGAGGGCACACCCTTTACCACCCTTTACAGGGTCTCATTACACCATGATCCCTGTCCTCCAGTTCTCCAATTCATGAGGATCTTGGGCATGTGCACCCAGCATATTTCAGGTCCACTTGGGATCTGAACCCAGGTCAGCCACTTGGTTCCCAGCACGGTAGATCAGTATGCTACTGGCTGCACTGCCATCACTGGGTCTAGAATGATTTTTTAATTTTATTTTAGTATATTTAGCAACACAATACATACATTAACCACTTACTATAGTTCAAGCATTATTTTTTTAATAATGATTTGTACTATTGATTGACTGAGAGAGATTTTTGCAAAAGGGCACATGTGCTCACCAGAGAGACAGAAAGTGAGAAATCAACTCCCTGGCCACGCCATAATCCCTTCTCCTCTATTCTCCTCTCAAGATTTTGGAAATGCAAACCCAATGTCCGGTGTGAGTTTCAAGCTGCTGGATCCAGGACTGAACCACGGTTGAGTCCAGCACCTTAACCACTGTGCAACCTGCTGGCTCCAGCTCAAGCATTCTTTATATGACATCATTTCATCTTAACAATATGCTTCTGGATATTCTCATCCCCACTTCATAGGGGAAATAAAAATTAAGGTTTAAGAAGATTCGGTTCTTAGGCCAGATCACAGTTAACCCAGCTATTTCTGACTGGGAAACACAAAATCTTAACATTAGACTATATACCCATTTATTGAGCACCTGCTATTCACAAGGCGCTATCCCAGCATTCAAGCCTTTCATAAGTGGTGCTTGTCCTCTTTAAGATAACAAAGTACTTTGGAGAAACACTGCTGAAACTTACAAATGCTCTCTTCAAAAAATGTACCCAATGCACAAACCTTGTCATACATTTCCAGTGGGCTCAAGAACCTTTTAAAGCCATCTCATTAAAGAAATTCTTGCCTCTAGTAACAGCACAGAATTTAATCAGTTAAGAAGATTTGATAAGAGAAGAAATGCAACCAGCAATGATTGGCCTTCAATATGCAGCAAAGTTCCTCTCCCAGCAAGAAGGGAGACAGGCATGCTTCATTTCTCAGTACTTACCATGTGCCTCCCAGGAAGGCCCTGAGACTATGACAGAAAGTTGTGCAGGCAAGATCCAGTTTCCATGGAGAACGTTGTCCAGACAAGGAGAAAGGTAAGTGAACAGACATTCGATTTTTAGTCTTCATTCCGCATTTTTGAACTTTCCATTGCTTCCAAGGGTGTCCAAAAGACCAACTAATTTGGCATTGGATGTCCATATTCTAGTAAAGACCTTGGTATTGCACAGTTTTTGTCCCAATATGTGAGGTTGAAAATAGTTTTCCTATTGCCTTTGGCTAAAAAAAAAAAAAAAAAGGGAAAAAAATAACCTCTTGGTATTGCACAGTTTTTGTCCCAATATGTGAGGTTGAAAATAGTTTTCCTATTGCCTTTGGCTAAAAAAAAAAAAAAAGGAGACAAATAGACCAGTTCTTTCAAATGCTGATTTCAACATCTGTCCTCCAAAATCGGTATTAATGTATTCTCTTCAAATTAAGACTTTTGATTTTCTGTGCATAATGAGAATATCAGCTATGCCTTTTTGTGTGGTTTCTGTTAAAATTTTAAACACTATTTTTTTTTGTTCGATGTGTTATTCAATTCAGTAAGGTTGGGGTAAGATGGCTATTAGGAGGAAACCAAATACGCATCCTGTGTCCTCACATGGTACATTTCGAGCTTGTCGATTGTTTTTTTTTTTTTTTAATGTTTCTGTTAATGCTTTTACTTATTCATAACCCATTTCTTTCCACAAAGTAGTTGAGGCAATTCATAAGAAAATATACTATAAAATAGAGAGCCATAAATAAACTACAATCAGGATCAGAGAAAGTAGAGAGCAATTAGAAGATCAAGACAAGGATGTAGGTTGTAGCCTTTGGCCATCATTACCAGAGAAGAGCCATAAATGTCATGTCAACCTTGGAAGCAATCAAAGTGATACGATACGGGATTTACAGCGTTCATAAAGATGAACGCGGATGTATATTAGAGGTGAATACAGAAGTCACATGAATTTTTAACATAAAACAAAAGAAATTGTGCTCTCTGTGCCTAGGGCTACACTGCCAACCCTGAGAGTGTGAGTTCATGATGACAAGGATGAAAATATTGAAGAAGGACCACCTTGAGAGAAGCCAAGTTTTCCTTCCCACAAATCTGAGAAATTCTTTTTAATGTGTCTGTATAGTTGAAACCCTGAGTGAAACAGTGGATGTCCCTATGGCATCTGCAGTGAAGCTTTTCAAATATCTGCTTCTCTTATGATGGCCCTTGGAGGCAGCAAAGGGCAAAGCAACTATAGGCAATCAGGTGGAAAAAATTCTATGGGGGCCAAAATAATATGGTCTCGGTTTATGAGCTCATCAACTCTTAAAATTACCTTAAGGATTGAAAGTATGGAATAAACAAGATTTGGTGTTCACGACTGGAGCCCCCTAGCACCCAACCTCAGCCATAACAATAATCAGGTTAGGAACATTTGTAATGTGGCAGACACTTTAGTGTATTGTTTTTACTTAGTCCTGGCAATAACACCCCAAGGTAGAGGCATTGGTGAGGACGAGATGATGTAAAAGCCCAAGGCTACATGTGACTTTGGGCTGTGTCTGTTAGCATCCATAGGTGCCACTTTCCTTCACGAGTGAGAAAGATGGCATCTCATAGGCCCTGGCTTACACACCACACCCTTCTCCCACAATATTCATGCCAGTCCTAAAAGTAGCCTTTGACTGGCCATTTGGGGTCACATGTCCATTCCTCTTTACCATTGAGGTTGTCCAAGAGGGTGTGGCAGTGGCACAGCAGTAACACTACTGAAGTCACATGGTCTGGATTCGCATCCCAGACACTCCCTGAGCAGGTCAGGCATCACATGCTTGCTCGTGATCCATCCAGCTGAAGCTAAGGGTGGATCATGGAGTCAGGACCCTGTTGGGGAAGCAACTCCCTCTCTCTCTTGGAAAATGAGAAATAAATTTAAGAGGGGAAAAAAAAGGAAGACATGGCCTTCTAGTTGGCTGGTCTGTGGTGAAGACAGTGACTCCCTAGACCATCAGCACAAGAATATCAAGGAATTCAGAGGTAAGACAGGTGTTCAGAGGTAAAATAGGTGTTCAGAAGGAATGGATACAGGGGAGACAAAAATGTCAGATAGTTCTTACAGTAGTTATTATTATCTCCACTTTACAGATGAGAAAATGGAAGCCAAAAAACAGCAATGCAGAGTCAAGATGTGATTGTAAATCTTACATTAGTCATACTATGTTAGGTTATGCAGTGATAACCAGAAATAAGACTTGAAAAAAAAATTTTTGGAGAGGTTTTTGTTATAGGGCGCGCATGAGCTCACCAGAAAGACAGAGAGAGACAGAGAGACAGAAAGCAAGAAATCACCCCCCCAGGTGGGATGGCCATGCCACAGTCCCTTCTCCTCCATTATCCTCTCAGGATCTTGGGCATGCATGCACACGCGTCCGGCATGAGTTTTAAGCCACCGGGTCTGGGACTACATAGGAGTCCAGTGACATAGCCATTACGCTAACTGCTGGTCCCAAGACTTGAAATTTTAATGGCTTGGCATGCCAGACATTAATTAATTCTTGCTTACCTTCCATGCCTAACTCAGGTTGGGAGTTGGGGCTCACTCCCCACAGTACTCAGGATCCCAGACTGACAGTACAGGTTCTGCCATCTGGACAACTTGGGTCCCAGGCGGTAGAGCAGAGGAAGAGAGCAACATGAAACACCACCTCAGCTCAGCTGATGGAATAAGTCACATGGCTTCGCCTAACTGCAGGTTGGTTAGTAAATGACTGGGGTAGAAGGAAGGGTTGTGGTGGATACATGGATATTTGTGAGTAGGAAGTGTCTCTAGCACTTAGCTATACTTAATTCCAGGCCTTTGACTCTTACTTATCGTACCTCATCATGTGTTTCTCAAGTGCCACAGAAGCAGATGTAAATAATCAGAATTTCTGGTCAGCCTTTCACCTGGCAGCCATGAACAAGAAAGCAACAGATATCATAGTTCCTCAAGTAATCCTAGGAGAAAGGGGAATAGATTCAGAACACAGCCGAGCTAGCCAAGACTGGCCGATACTCAGTCCAAAGGGTCATTTCAGCACCCAGACTCCTCAGGAACCACAGGGGAGGGAACTGATGCTGAGATTAATTACTGCCGTCCAGTCTATGGGGCTGTCTAGAGCTGAATCTGGCTGCGAGAGAGCCTCTCCAGGCGGCCAAGGACTAAGCAGAACCTCCAGAGCGATTGCACCTTGAAGTAGAATATTGTTTCTGAAGTTTGCTCTTCATATAATTTGAATGCTGGTTTTCAGTGACAATAGGAAGTCATGAGCATAGATGTCAGTCTGGACTCTAGAATGCTGGCTCATGATGTTGCAGATATTTGATGGTATGAGGAATAATTCAGAAAAATCCATGATTTATTGGTGTGCATAATTTTGATCCTGAACTCCTACCTATTCCCATGTCTTTTTGAGCCAGACAGTGAACCATTTTACCCTCTTTTGGGGCCAGTCAGGTGGCATGGTGGTTAAGGGGGTGAGAGCCCACACGGCCGACTGTGGGTTTAAGTCCCAGAGTCAGCAGTTTAAAAAAACATGCTGGACATATGTGCATGCATGTCTGAAATCCTAAGAGGAGAATGAAGAAGAGATTGTGCTGTGACTATTTCCTGAGGGGGTGCTTTCTCTCTTCACCCCATACCCACACCCTGAGTGCACCGGTCTTTTAGTCATTTTTTTTTTTAATGTTTTTAAATCCTCTTTTGCCTCTTCTGGCCTAAGTGGTTAACTTCACCTAGGTGGTTAACTGGCTGTAGGCCTCTTTCACTGTGGCCCTACTCAAGAAATGATTTGGTTTTCCAAAGATAGGGGAAAGAACCTGAGGCCAAGAGGCAAGAGAATTTTTCCGAGGAGAGTTCTGAAAGAAGATAGTACTTTTAATGTGTTTGCTTATCCTACCTCAAACACAACCCACGACCAGACACACCACCAGGTGAGTCCCCAAAGACTTCCTCACTGAGAGGCCCCTACTTTAAAGAGTAATATTTGTGGGGAAGTCACTGGTACTCACCAAGTGTTCCACATGCTCCCTGCATTGCCCAGCCATGGACAGTCTGAGGCTATGGAGAGAAGCAGTGATACCCTCTGACCCCCTGGGTAGAAGCAAGGAACAGCCAGACGGTCTCCTTTCATGCTTCTTTTCGACACATCCAAGGCCACTTTGTGTGTGTATGTGTGTGTGTGTGTGTGTGTGTGTGTGTGTGTGGTGTTTTTGTTTAGAGGTTTTTGCCTTAGAGCGCATGCACTTACCAGAGAGAGAGAGAGAGACAGAGCCAGTGAGAAGGAAAGTGAGAAATCACCCCTCAGGGAGGATGGCCACACTGCAATCCCTTGTCTTCCATTATTCTCCAGGACCTCAGACATGCACACACATGCACCCAGCATGAATTTCAAACCACCAGGTCTGGGACTTGAACTGCGGTCAGCCATGTGAGAGTCCAGTGATATAACCGCTATGTCATCTGTTGGTTCCCATCCAAGGCCACTTTGAAGGCCACATGTGCCAGATGGTGAGGGCACAGGAGACAGAGGCTCCACCCATATCTGATTTTCCATGAACAAGAAATACAACTTTATTGGATAAGCCACTGAGATTTCAGGATTTGTTTCCATAGAAGTAGGCATTAATTATCTTGACTAACTCAATATGAGAATGAGTTTGAAGAATCCTACAATAGGCTTTTATGGTTTTTAGAGACTATTTTTCTCTAAAAGGGCTAAAACTTAAGTATATATTTTCTAACTGACCCTCACTTTTTCAGGTGTCTCTTACCAAGTATTTCCATAGTGTGCATATGGCCTTCACTTTTCTTCTGTTCCTTCTCACTTAAACATAGAGTTGCTTGGTTTAAGATAAGATTTATCTGGGGTCAGGCCCATAGCCTAGAAGATAAGGGACCAGATACCACAAAGCCAATCCTGGTTCAAATCACAGTCCTCGAAGCTTGGAAAACATGCTGAGTGCATGCCTAAAATCCCAATGGGGGAGGGGAGGAATGGAGAAGGAATTGCAGTGTGACCACACCCTGTGGGATGATACATTCCCTGTATCTCTCTTTCTCTCTCTCTCTCTCTCTCTCATGAGCACATGTACCTTCTGGTTAATTAAAAAAATTTTTTGAGAGTCATAATGACATTGCGGTTATAGAGACGAAGGTCTTGTTCTCAGGAAGTATTTGCTGGACTATTTAGAAATAAAATTTCATGGTGTCTATAACTCACCCTATATAGTCCAACAATAACAAAAAAAACCACATGTATATATAAACATAGACATAAAGACAAGCACAGATAGAAGGGAGAGAGAAAGCAAATGTTGACATAAAATTAATATCTAGTAAATTTAGGTGATGAGAAATTGAATATTCATTGCATACTATTATTTCAATTTCCTGAAATTGCTCAAAATGAAAAGAGGGGAAAATGAAAGCCTCCCTCCACATTTTCTTTATCTTGCTTAAGTTTCTAAAACACACAGAAAATTCTAGAAAATTATGTATGTATTTATTTTGTTGATTATTGGATTTTTTTATTTTGCTGGAAGCGAGTAAGTGAATCGCTTTGTCCCAAGCACTTTGATCCAAGTAGCACTCAATTCAAAGTTGCTCAATGTGTATGAATGACCCACCTATTAGAAATCGACCCAGACCATATCAAGCCATCTTAAGGATGATCAGGGAAAGTTGACCTGAACACCTGCCCCTGATCACCAAAGGACCCCCACATAACTAACTAATCCACAAATCTGACTTGAGTGTCTACACTCTGTCCCACGGAACCACTAAAACAAGGAGCCTTCAGTCTCATGGAGGATATTAGGCAGATCTATATATGACAAAGATAACTGTGAGAGCCCTTTTCACTTTACAAAAGCACTTTGGCAAACAGGCCCCATTGAAAGCCTCAGATCAATCCTACCAGACAGGTAAAATTATAAGCCTAGTGACAGAGGAGGAGGCCAGGGCACAGAAAGGGTTCACGTGACTTGCCCTAGGTCCAGACCTTTTAACTGGTAGAGTCAAGATTTGAACCCCATTTTTCTGATCCAGAATAATGGACCCTTTTCATGGTTTATATATAAATAATATATATAAATATA
>NW_006159447.1:1432463-1489850 GCF_000334495.1 Tupaia belangeri chinensis | reverse complement strand
TATATATATATTTATATATATCTCTCAAATCATCTAAAAAATCACTTATAATTATTAACAGACAGTATTTTTAATTCTCACATAGTGTAGGGACTTTGTGTGTATGTGCATGTGAGTATTTACATAGTGGTCAAGAACACATCCAAAAATAATGCATCACATGAAAGAAAACAGAGCTTACTTGTCTAAAAGACAGAGCCTTGTAAGTACAATGACAACTACTTACTTTGTCAATCAATAAGATGGAGGTTCCAGGGGCACTGGGTTTGAGCTAAGCCTCTGGATACCTCTGTTCCTTAATCCACCAGCTTGCCCTTCTGCACTTCCACCTTCATAAAGACAATCAACCCATTCCAGTGGGTGGCCTCAGAGCCCTAACATCATAGTCTGACAACACTTAACACTCTGTAAGTCACACAGAACCCTGCTTCAATCAATACTGGAATGGAAGGGAAAGTGCTGAAAAGAAATGTTGAGCAGTGCAAGGAATAGTGGTGTTCACCCAGGAGGTTGCACTCCTAACCGTGAGTCGATGCCATGCCACTTGCCCAACAGGAAAGTGGGGGCAGTTGAAAAGCATCACTGCTGTCTATGCAAGAAACAGAAAACCTGATTCCTAGGAACTCGGCCATTATGCTAAGTGAAATAAGGCCAGTTACAGAAAAACAAGTATTGCATGATCCCACTTACATAAGAAAGCTGAAATAATCAAACATAGAACAGAGTGGAATGGTGGTTAATAGAGGATGGAGGGAAGAGGAAGTGGGGAGTTGTTCAATGGGTAAGGTTTCAGTTATGTAAGGTGAATAAGATTTAGAGATTGTGCCATAGTGACTATGGTTAACAAAAACATGCACTGGGCCAACAAGTGGCATGCAGGTTAAGACGCTGGATTCCACATGGCTGACTGCAGGGTTTGAGGGCCAGACCCAGTAGCTTGAAAATCATTCTGGGCCCTTGTGCATGCATGCTCAAGATCCTGAGAGGAGAATGGAGAAGGGATTTCTGGCATAGCCATCCCCTTGAGAGATTTCTCTCTCTCTCTTTCTGGTGAGTACCTGTGCATGAACCCTACAGCCAAAGGAAAGAGAAAAGAAAAACAACAAAAAATAAAACTGTGAACTGAAAATATTAAGAGAGTACATCTCAGATTGAATGTTCTTACCCTAAAAAAGAGGGGATAAAGGCAGAGAAAACTTTTGGAGGGAATGAATGTGTTTATTACTCTGGTTGTGGTGATGGATATCTGTGTGTTCAAATCCATCCAATTGTATACATTAAATATGTGCAGGTATTTTTTTATACATCCATTATCACTCAATAAAGCTATTTTTAGAAACTCAACAATACCTTCCAGTTAGAGTAAAATGCCTTTTGGCCAAAGTTAACCTCAGGTTATTACAAATTTTCAGTGGTCTTGGGCCAACCTCGTGTTTAGTGGCTAAAGAGGCTGGATCCCACATGGCTGACTGCAGGGTTTGAATCTCAGACATAGTGGCTTGACAAACACACCCAGTGCATGTGCATGTGTGCCCAAAATCCTGAGAGGATGGAGAAATGGAGGAATTGAGGCATGACTATATCCCATGAGTGCTTTCTACTTGTCCTTCTCTGTCTCTGGCAAGCACACACAATTAAAAGGATTAAAATTTTTTAATTAAAAATTTAATATTTTATAAACAATTTTTAAATATTTTTTAAAAATTTGATTTGAAAATTTTTTTCAATGGTCATCAGTTTGTTCGACTTGCTGTCAGACATTGACCATTATAAATTACAGGGTTATGCTAAACTGATGCACTATTCAAGTATATATTTTATATTTTAAGCCTATACCAAAGAAACTAGCTATAAAATCTGAACACTTTAGACCTAGTTTGGGTTCTTTTTTGTTCTTTTTGTAATAAACAGCTTTACTGAAATATAGTAAATATGCTATATAATCCACCTGTTTTAAATGCACAATTCAATGTTTTTAATATATTCATAGTCATGCAACCATCACTACAATCTAATTTTAGAATATTCTCATGATTCCCTCTCCCCCCAAAATGCTCTATGCTCATTAGTAGTTACTCTCCATTCCCTAAACCCTCTTCTCTCCTCCAGCCTTTGTCAAACACTGGTCTACTTTCTCTGTAGATGTGTCTATCCTGGACATGTTCAGTGTACAGTTGCTTCCCTTGATGAGGAAATCAAGCCGAGATGTTAAATAACTTGCCTCACACCGTTGGCAATTCGCTCCTGCATTTCCAAGCCTATGATGACCCGATCACTTTCTGTATAATGAGTGTAACTTGTAGATGTTTCCCATGACAGGTCTAACAGTCTAAATAATCCCATGAGTTCTGAGATTATGGTCCAATGCACTAACCTGAAATGTCCTTGAAGGCTCTAGGTTTAATTTCTAAATTCATGCAGAATTTTCCATCTTCATAATGTATGTTTATTTCAAATAATTACTTTATATGAAAACACTTAGCCATGAAGGTGGAAAAAACAAACAAACAAAGAACTATAACAACTCTTCTTAGTCTTTGAGGAAAATTGCCATGAAACAGTCCCCAGCAATCCTTGCTGACTTCAGGAGGATACACATTAGAAGTAGGAGAGTGTCCTATTGTTCCACAGTTTTCTTTTCCAATTTCTTTTTTCTTTTTGAGAGATTTTTACCTTAGAGTACATGTGTTCATTGGAGAGAGAGATAGAGACAGTGAGAGGGAAAGTGAGAAATCATTCCCCAGAGGAGATGGCCACATTGCAATCCCATCTCCTCCATTCTGCTCCTGAGATCTTGAGCATGCACACACACACACACACACACACCCAGCATGAGTTTCAAGCCACCGGGTGTGGGGTTCAGACCACAGTTGGCCATGTGGGAGGTCAACAATGCAACCAGTATGCCACCTGCTGACCCCTTCTTTTCCTATTTCAATTAAAATGTTTCAGAGTCTGTACATATTATCTCTTCCTCTTCGAGGACTATCCTTAGGTCTTTCTGAAAGAACCCCTTGGTCATATGCTTTCTGCAGATAACACTGGAGCCTCTGAATGTTGGGCTACATGTGGTCCCGAAGCATGGCTATAAAACAATTCTCCTTAAGCAAATCTTATTTTCATACTGATTTACATTATACAAGTGAAGATGTAGTCCCACAGGAACAAAGAAAAGTAGCCCCAACATGTAATTTTAAAACAATTGCATCTTCAGGAAAGCTTTTCAAAATCACAGATCTAGAAAGAAAGTGTATCACTTTTCTTTTTTTTTTTTGGAGAGATTTTCACTGTAGGGCGCGTGCGCTCGCCAGACAGACAGAGAGAGACATAGAGACAGAAAGCGAGAAATCACCCCCCAGGGGGGATGGTCACGCCGCAATCCCTTCTCCTCCATTCTCCTCTCGGGATCTTGGGCACGCACGCACATGCGCCCGGCGTGAGTTTTAAGCCACCGGGTCCAGGACACGAACCGCGGTCGACCACGTGGGAGTCCAGCGACATAGCCATTACGCTAACTGCTGGTTCCCTCACTTTTGATAAAAACAATAATAGAGCCAAACTAAGTCAAAAGGAGAACAAATATTGTGCTAAAACTTAAAATCCTGGGCCAGGATCTGCATTTCCTTGTTGAGTAGCTTCCATAAAAGGAAATAGATCTGCCATGTTCCCTGGCCTTCATAATCATTCTGTGATTGGTTTGAACAGAAAAATGTGTTAAAAGGCTAGACGTCTTTAAATGTCTTATGGATGCTCTCAGGTAATCCATGGTTAGGGTCACTGATATGTATGACTAATTTTTTTTAACTTGCTCTATAGTAAAAATGGGTTTATTCTTGCATGCCTACATCTTCATAACCTTAATTTTCTTTACTCTGACTTGATTTCCACAACCAGTTTGTAATCACAGTTTTCTGATATCATAGTCAAAAGAAGACAAGAACGACCTGCCCATTGATTGATCCTGAAAGTTAGTATTTCTTTTCTTTTTTTTTTTTTTCTATAGGGCGCATGTGCTCACCTTAAAGGGATGGTCATGCTGCAATCCCTTCTCCTCCATTCTCCTCTCAGGATTTTGGACATGCACACACATGTACCCGGCGTGAGTTTTAAGCCTCATACTCTGGGGCTTGAACTGTGGTCGATGACATGGGAGTCCAGCGACATAATCATTAATGCCATCTGCTGATCCCAAGTTAGTAATTTCTAAAGATCTTTCCTAAACCTGTTTGAGTTGGAGAGGGCAGCAAGGGAGATAACTTGTGAAAGCATATCCTCTCTGGGATGTGCCTGGCAAACTGGCGAGGCCTATTTGTAAGAGGTCTGAAAAGTGTCTTAGAAAACACAACTTAGGTGAAAAGAGTCAGAGGTGGGACCAGCAGTTAGCATAATGGCTATGTCGCTGGACTCCCATGTAGTCAACCACAGTTCGAATTCTGGACCCAGTGGCTTAAACTCATGCCGGGCGCTTGTGTGTGCATGCCCAAGATCCCGAGAGGAGAATGGAAAGAGAAAGGATTGCAGTGTGGCCATCCTCCGTGGGGGATGATTTCTTGTTTCTGTCTCTGTCTTTTTGGCCAGTGCATGCACCCTATAGCAAAAACCTCTCCAAAAAAAGAAAAAAAAAAAAGAGTTAGAGGTTAAAGGGTAGACTCTGATATGAAAGCTTTGGTTGTTGCTTGTTAGAGCAATGAATTGATGGCACCCTGAAACTGAGTAGTTGAGGGTTTTGTTTTTGTTTATAGATGTATAGTCCTTAAAGTTTGTTTATTTCCTCCATGAGCAAAAGGGACAGAGATACAGTACCCCCAGTAAGGTTCTGATGCCATGATCTACCCCCAGCCTCAGCCAGCCCTGGATCATGGGCAACCATGGGTCCCATGTACCCAGAAAAGCCCCTAGATGTAAACACCGAATCTGTCCAGGTATATCAGCCTTGCACACTGTCATACTCTACCTACCCCTGTGCCACCATCCAGCCCCAGGTAAGCTTTTAATAAAGAGATGTCATTGAAAGGTATGGTCAGAATTCAGGAAAACCAACATAACTGGTGTAGTGTCTCAGGGTTAATAACTCAGGGAACCTGTGTGGTTTCTGGGACATGGGCATACAGGACACAGGTTGCCAGAGAAAGGAAGATAGGGGGATAAGTACCCTATTTTCCTCTTACCCTCTCTCTTCAGCTGGTTCCTCCATTGGCTCAAAACCAACAGAGCATCAGAGGGCAAGGAGACTCCCCTGTTGTATCCACTTGGGAGTCAATGCTATCTTGCAAAGACCACCAGGAGCACACCTGCAGTTGAACACTGTTGTTAGCGTGAGCTACAAAGTATGCCATGGAGGAGCTTGAGGAGTCTGGGAAAAGAGAATGTTGAAGGACTCCTTTTTAGGATTTGGTTGGGAGGGTAATTTGGGGAAGGACTGAAGAAAGGGAGAGGCTTTTCCTTGGATTGGATGCTGTCAGGAAGGGAAGCTAAATATATATCTTTATCAATTACAGCATTAGCTTTGTTCCATTGCTCCTTCTATTGATAGATAAAGTTTATGGAGATGGCTGATCATAGAATCCCTCCTACTTCCTGGCTGCATTACTCTCTTCTAGCTGAAGTTGGTGGCCATTTTTGTGGTTTGGGCAACGTTTGAGATTGTTTAGGTGTTCTGTCTTGGCTACAGGGTGGCCTTGTCTTGACCAATCCTGTTGGAGTAATCATGTCTGAGGTTGAGGTTCCATGAACGTTTCATGTTTCACACGAGAATTCCAAGACTTGGTAGACTGGTCAGGCCACTTCCTGGAGAATAGGGGCTTCTTTTCTCTTGCTCACAGGTCAGCCTCCCCTAATGCACATGAGAGTGGGTGTGGAGGGGCACAGCATGGTACCTAGCACACAGAGGTCACTGAGTGAGCATGATGTTCCTCATCAAGCCACCCTGAGCCAAGCTCTCTGTGGGCAAAATAAGAAGTGATAGAAATATTTCCTTGAAAAGAAAGCTACTTGCAAAATGCTAGAGCTCAAGATGTTGTGCCTGGGGCTGCTCCTGGTAGAAGGTAACAGGCAGGGGTGAGGACCTACTCTCCACATCCCGACAGGTCACTGGGCACTGTGCAGTTTGGGTGCCTGGTGGGCATGATTAACTTATGAAGGTGTCTGGCAGAGCAATGGGGGAGACTGCATTCCAGCATCTGATTGAAAACTCTGATGCTCAGTGAAGCAGAGGCAGCCCGGCAGGGATGCTCAAGGGAGATGTCCCCTGAGACCTCCCAGATATCCACAGGGGGCCTTGCTGGAAGCTGAGGTCTTGAATTATGTAGAAGGATGGAAGGACCTGAGAAATTTGGGTTTACCATTGTTGTACCTTTTTAAATAGCCATGGTCTCTTGAGGCCTAGGGAAACATAGTGTACATATTTTTAAACACCAAGTCAACTAATTTTATATGCATTTAATTAAAACAAACTTCTCCCGGAGTTTGGCAATAATACACAATGCACTTTTAACAGCTTTGTGCATCATTCCCAACCTGTAAATGTGGATAATCATGCTTACTTATTTATAAAGTTCTTTGAGGTTTTTGGATGAAAGGCTCTTTTAAAGTACAAAGCATTAATTTTTTGTGACAGAGCAATATACAAGAAATGAACATGAAGCGATATAAAAATTTTTGTATTCTTTCTTGCTTTAAGTTTTTAGTTGCGTGTTTTACAGAGACACAAAAGCCGATCTCCAACAGGAGATCTGGGGTTTGAGATAACAGAACTAATAAAGGTACTATAAGTAGGAAATCCTAGGTAGGCTTGAATCAGCTACTCCTTTTGAAGATGTAAGAAATAAATTGATAGACAAAGTATTTTGTACAAATGAACTCATTTCAGTAAGTTGCACTGATAATCTCAAGAGTATGTAAATGCACCTCTATTTATAGACCCTTGTATCCAATTTTTGACCAGGACGAGCAAGTGAAGCGATAGCTATAGTCAATCATTACAAGTAACTAGACCACAAGAGAAAAATGTGCCAGTTGCTAGGTGATGACTTTCAATCTATCATTTTAGGCAATAAATATAAGATGAAGTTATGAGGAGAGAAGCTATTCATAGCTAAAACTCTAGCTAAAATGGCTATTATTTATTGCACGGAACTGAAATCGGATGAAGTTGAGAAACCCAATGTACCAACCCAGAAACCAAGATGCACATGAAGCAGACATATTTCAAGGACAAATCCAAAGACAAATAAAACCTAACAGTTTAGGAGGTGGGTAGAGAGGATAAAATGCTGAAAAAAACTGGCCCCGACCATGTCACTCATCATGTTTAAAATCATTTAAGTGAAAAGGAAGGAACACTGATTTGATATTCAGAACTTTTCCATCTCAGAAAAAGAAGGAAATCCTATTAGCACCTGTCAATTAAGACAGCAAGAGGCAATCATATTTTTGGCACCATGGCAAATGTTCTGTGAGACCTATATGCAAATACTACATGAAAACCTGTGTTCTTACCCTGCAGAAGCATAGGAATTCATTTGGAAATATAAATAATAAAAATGAAACAAATAGAGAACAACATAAGATATTTTAAAAGAGTTGGTTAAAACCAATTCCTGGCATAAAGAAGCACTCTATCAATGCTTGCTGAATCATAAAGAATTGTGTAGTATATGTTCTGCAAGGCTTACCTATTGCGGGATATATAGGGTAAGAGCTCATTTGACGTGGTGGGAATCTCAGATGTCGAAAATGCAGATGAGAATTGCAAAGCACAAAGAAAAACCTATTTATTTAGCAAGCCTCATAATCTAGAAAGTGATTCTCATACTTCAAGTATATCAGAATTACCTGCAGAACATCCTAAAATACAAATCACTAAGCCTAAGATCTGGGCAACGGGAGAATCTGAATTTCTAACATGTTCAGAGTGGATGTCAAGGCTACAGCTCTGGGACGACACCCAGGAACCACAGGTCTACAAGATTATAATAATACATTTAAAAACATGAAAGAGGACACTAGTAATAGCTAGCATTTCTCTTGTACACACTAAGTCATTATATTTCAATTAATCTGTTAGATGAAATAAATATTGTGATATTATAATTGATGTTTTAAAATATTTATTTCAGTCAGTCAATGTCCCTAATTCCTAGCACAGAGCTTCTAAACCTTTGTAATTTCCTGAACAATAGGGTGGTAGGAGAATTTCTTGTTCTAATATTTGGTATTTGACCCTGATTTCTGACCTAAAGCTCCTAACGCCTTGGAATTCTCTGGGTGATAAGAGTCGTTTTGTTCCAATGAGACAACTCTTGGTAGGCTTACAAATGGGGCTGGTCACCAGAAAGACCAAGCCATGATTAGAAGCTTGTGACTGTCAGCTCCACCCCCGCCCCCCCCCCATTCTCCAGGAAGGGAAAAGGGAGTGGAAATCAAGTTAATGATCAATTTTGCCTAAGTGATGAAGCCTCCATAAGTCTCCAACTACAGGATTTAGAGAACTTTTAAGTTTGCTGAACCTGTGGGACAGATGGAATGCACTACGGGTGCAGAGTCTCTGAACCCCTTCATACCTCGCCCTGTGCATTTCTCCCCTCTGACTGTTCCTGAATTGTATCCTTTCATAATAAATGGGAAAAGATAAGTAAAGTGTTTCCTGAGTTCTGTGAGACATTCTAGCTAATGATCAAACCCAACAAAGGGATCATGGTACCCTCTGACACACAGCCAGTAACTCAGAAGCACAAACCACAATCTGGGGCTTGTGATTGGCATCAGAAGCAGGGGAGCCTTGGGAGACGGAGCCATTAACCTGGGTGAGCTGACATCATCTCCAGGTAGACAGTGTCAGAATTGAGATAAACTTGCAATATTCAGTTGGCATCTGCAGAAAATTAATATGTAGAGAAAAGCGTCTGGCGTCAGAAGTAAAGAACTGAGAGTATGACTGTAGAATAGAATGAAAACAGTTGGTTTTATCCTATTCTATTCCATATGTGTGTGTGTGTGTGTGTGTGTGTGTATCTATATCTATATGTATGTATATATATATATGTATATATATATACACACACACACACATATATATATATGTATATATATATGTGTGTGTGTATAACCAGAGACTCCAATTTCCATGCATGCACAAACATCAGAATGAATGTTATTTGGGGACCAGTAGTTGGCATAATGGTTATGGCACTGAACTCTCATGTAGTCGACAGCGGTTCAAGTCCCGGACCCAGTGACTTAAACTCTCACCGGGCGCATGTGTGTCGTGCCCAAGATCCTGAGAGGAGAATGGAGGAGAGGGACTGAGGTATGGCCATTCCCCTGGAAGGTGATTTCTCGCTTTCTGTCTCTCTGTCTCTCTCTATCTTTTTGGCGAGTGCACGTGCCCTATAGCAAAAACCTCTCCAAAATAAAAGAAGAAGAAGAAATGTTATTTGCATTTACTTTATGGATTAAAAACTAGAACTAGACTCAGAGAAGTTTAAAAACTTGCCCATACAACCTTTATCAGAGCAGAGACTTGAACCCTGGTCACTCTCCATCAAAACCCATATTCTTTCCCCCATGCATCTCTGAAAGGGAGTTAGCCACCTGCTAATGGCAAAAATTAATAGCGTGTCCATGAAAGAGCCTTGAAATGAATCAAAACAAGACAGAAGAACACAACATGCCTGGCAGCCTGGGTCTTTATGAAACGACAGTATAGCCTGACCCTCTTAAGGCTAGAGACAGGGCACCTGCATTGGACTGCAACATTTTATTGCTT
Source organism: Tupaia belangeri chinensis (assembly GCF_000334495.1). Classification (NCBI taxonomy): domain Eukaryota; kingdom Metazoa; phylum Chordata; class Mammalia; order Scandentia; family Tupaiidae; genus Tupaia; species Tupaia belangeri. The sequence continues at coordinate 1,480,084 of NW_006159447.1, read as the reverse complement.
GGGACAACCCCTGACAGTGGCATAGGTAGCTGTGCTTCCATTGATGACTGTAACTTTGTTACAGTGGAAAGCAGAAACTGCCTGGAGTGACCTTCCAAACCCAGAGAAGGCAAAAGCAGATGCTTCAAAATTACATTTTCTCTTGGAAGGGCTCACTTTTTCCCCCATTGACCTGGAGCTCAAATAATAATTCTTACTGGGAACTGAGGGGGTAAAAGTCATAGAAAGTGTCTCCTGACCAGAGTAAACACCTAAAAGTGGAGAATGGATTTCTTCCTGTCCCCTTCCTACTTCTTCCTCTCCTGCTTCTTGTTTTTCCTTCTCCTCTTGTTCCTCACACAAGGAAGAGTCATTTATGACCCATGCCGAGAGCAGCTGTGTAGCACTGGAAGAGGAAGCCCTCCCTATTCATGCTTTTGTTCCCTACTTTGAAAAAAATAGAAGCGTCCCACCTCTCAGATTTTGCACCAACCAGAGATTCTGATTTGATTCAACAAGCATCAGCATTTTATAACGCTTCCCAGATGGTTCTGATCTGTAGCTAGTATGAGAACCACTATAATAACTTGGCTGGCTTTTATCAACAATCTCTCCAGTTTCCTTTCTCCTCCCACCTAAAAAACATGTCCACATTATCCACAATCTAATAACAAAAAAATTCTTCCCTTGATAACGAATCTCTAAATCTCTACAAACTACCTTTCCATTTATACTAAATAATGTGTGTGTGGGGGCGGGGTGGGGGGGGCAGCAGGTGGCCTGGTGATTAAGGCACTGGACTGCCATATGGCCAACTGTGGTTTGAGTACAAGACCTGGTAGCTTGCATTCTTGCTTTTCCTTTCTCTCTTTCTCTCTGTCTCTCGCTGATCAAATGAAAACTTAATAATAATAACCAATGAAATGAATTCTTTTTTAAAACGTAGGAAGTTATGTACTCCTGTTCATTTAAATTTATTCAGTAGACTTCCATTTCTAGTAGCCTGTCAAAACCTTTTAGTTTCTTTTGTTTTCATCCAAGATTACTAATAATCTACTTTTTTCTCAGTCCTCATCCTTCTCAATTTTAATGCTCTTGTGATACTGAAGACGATTTAATCTTCGAAATCCTCTCATGTCTTGAAGTTACGAGCTCACTCAATATCACATTTCATAGTTTATCAACCACTGCTTCCATGTCACTTTGACTCTTTCCTCGTCCTGGAGCCATTGTGTAAAAATTCTTCAAAGTCTATGTACTTTCATGTTCCCTTAGCAATTGCGTCCACTTACAGGAATTTAATAATCGCTTTTGCGAAGGGGTCTCCACCATTTCTATCTGTAATCCAAGCCTCTCCAAAAGTCTAGACCTAGATTTCTCCTATCGATAGGGCATCCACCCCTGAATATCCCATCAGGACCTCAAATTCAACAAGTCCCAACCTGAGCCCTCATTATCCTCTACCAATGTGTTTCTTCTCTCTTCTCTTAAAGAACTACCATATTTATCAGTCCCCCAAAGTGCCGTTATCTGAAAGTCATCTTCAATTTCTTCCTTTCTTTTCTGCCAGTAAGACTACAACTATAGATTATGTTAATATCTTTATTGAGATACAATTTGTATAAATAAATGATATCTGTGGTGTATGATTTGATACATTTTGACATATGAATACATTCATGAAGCACACTGGACAGTGACTATAGCCATAATCTGTAAAACTTGTCTTAGGCTCTTTTATCCAACTGTCCTTGTCCCCCTCTCCAGGCGACCAGCATCTGTTTCTCTCACTGTAGGTTATTTTGCATTTTTAAATGATACTGATTTGGGGACCATCCAGGTGGCATGGTGGTCAAGGCAGCTGGATCCTACATGATCAACTGAATGGTTTGAGTCCTGGACCTGGCAGCTTGAAAAACACACGGGGTGTGTGGAGGTGGGGAGGGTGGTGAGGGGGTGTGCCCAAAATCCTGAGAAGAGAATAAAGAAGAAGGGATTGCAGCATGGTCATGCCCCTAGGGGGTGATTTCTCACGTTTACTCTCTCTCTTTGTCTCTGGTGAGCACCCACACCCTATAGCAAAGTGAAAAAAAAAAAGTTATTGATCTTTTTCTGTGCTTATTTGTCATTTTCATGATTTGGTAAAGTGTTTCAATCTTTGGCTGAAATTTAAATTTGTTTATTGACATATTGGTAAAAATTATTACTCATAGTAATTCGAGATTCCTTATACATCCTAGATGCAGACCCCATTGTCAGATATATGATCTAGAAATATTCTCTTCCACTCTATGATTTTGTTTTTTCATTCTCTTCATTGTCATTTGAAGAGCAGTTCATAATATTGTTGAAATCCATTTTTTCCTTTATAGATCATCTTCTTGATTATTTACCTTAGAAATGTTTACTTAATCTGAGGTTCCAAAGGTGTTTTCCTATTTTCTTCATGAAGTTGTAGTTACTGATCTCACATATAGATCTATAATCCATTTTAGTTAATTTTTATATTATAGTTTGAGATATAGATAAAAACCTCCCTTTTTTTTTTTTTTTTTTTTTTTTTTTTTTTTGCACATGTAATATATTTGTTAACCTCTTTGGGACTCTCTAATAGAACTCTCAGCACTCTGTTAAAAATTGATTACATGTAGACGTGTGGGTCTCTCTCTTTTGGCTTATGGACTCTCTATTTTGTATTATTGATCTATTGGTCTACATTGACACCATCTTGATTACTGCAACTTCATGATACATCTTGAAATTAGATAGTAGGTATTTTATATATTTGTTAACCTCTTTGGGACTCTCTAATAGAACTCTCAGCACTCTGTTAAAAATTGATTACATGTAGACGTGTGGGTCTCTCTCTTTTGGCTTATGGACTCTCTATTTTGTATTATTGATCTATTGGTCTACATTGACACCATCTTGATTACTGCAACTTCATGATACATCTTGAAATTAGATAGTAGGTATTTTGTTCTCCATTTTCAAAATTCTTTGGCTCGTCTAAGTTCATTGTATTTCCTTATAAATGTTACGGATTTTGACTAGGCTTATACTGAATCTATACATCAACTTGGAGAAAATTGATATATTAAAAAATATCATGCCTTCAGATCTGTGGACATAATATTTGTTCAAACCTACCAAGTTAACTTTAGCAATGTTATATATATATTTATTTTTGAGAGGTTTTTCACTATAGGTTGCGTGCACTCACAAGAAAGATAGAGACAGACAGAGAGACAGAAATTGAGAAATCACCTCCCAGGGAGGATGGCCATGCTGCAATCTCTTCTCCATTCTCCTCTCGAGATTTTGGGCATGCATGCACACATGCCTGGCGTGAGTTTAAACCACCGGGTCCGAGACTCAACCACAGTAGACTACATGGAAGTCCAGCGACATAGCCACTACACTAATTGCTGGTCCCATGTTTTATATTTTTAAATTCACCATCAAATTAATTCCTAAATATTGTGAATTTTACCTTGAGTGCTGTGTGTTTTTCTATTTTTATAGCTATAAATATTTTTGAGATTTGTTCTGGAATATGGGTAAGTTACCTGGAAGTTTGAAATAGTTTGATTCTTTGAGGTCTTGCTATAAAGTATTCTGAGGTAGAACCAGAGGAGCACTTAGTCTAGGATCAATTTTTCTCCACTAGTAAAATAAAACCCTTCTGAGTACGCTATCTGATCCCTCACAGATTATGCTGCATTGTGTTATGGTGTAAACAAGCACTCTTCCTGGCCCTGTATGAGACTCTAAGGGTCTCTAATTCTTGCAGATGTTCTTTCTCTTTCTGGTCTCGACTAGCTTCCTTACAAGCATGTGCTGATCACTACTCAGCTAAATACTCAAGGGGCATCTTCGACAGACCCCCAGGGTCCCCTGTGTTGCTCTCTGCTCACAGGTATTCTCTTCTACAAATTCTAGTTGCTTGGGATCTTGGCCTCTCTGAACTCCCACCCTTGTTTCCTTAGCTTAGGGAGACCACTGGGATCCACCCAAGTTCTCTTTTCTGCTCCAAGATCTGGAAACTTTCTCCAGTGAGTAAGCTGGGCAATCATAGAGTCATCACTTGTTTCTCATCTCTGTAAGAAAAATACCCTTCATTATCTGATGTCTACTATCTTGAAACACTTTGTTTCTTATATTTCGCCCCATTTTTTTTTTAAAGAGGCTTTTTTTATTGGGCTTGTGCACTCCCTGGAGAGACAGAGAGATAAAAAGCAAGAAATCACCCCCTGAGGAGATGGCTACACAGCAATCCCTTCTCCTCCAATCTCCTCTGGGGATTTTGGGCACTCACACACATGTGCCTAGGCATGAGTTTTAAGCCGGAGGGTTCAGGACTCCTGCGGTCCACAACGTGGGGGTCCGGCAATGTAACCATTACACCATCTGCTGGTCCCTAGTTTGTCCATTTTTTAGGTTGTTTAAAGTGGAATGGCAATTGAGGCCCTGTTATTCCTTCTTGGCTATAAGTGGAACTCTTCCATGCCCTACAATTTTATTCTGCCATTTCTCATTCATCCCATAATTTCCATTCCGCTACCCTTACTATAACATTGTAAAAACAACAAATAAATGGCATTTTTATGAAAAGCTGCTATGTTCCATGGCCTGTATCATATACATAATAAACAGCATAGTCAGCAATCAAGGCCGCAAGTAGGGTTTTTTCCTGTTATTATTATTATTATTTATGAAATATTCCAAACATTTAGAGAAGTTAAAAGTATTATTAACGTCCTCCACACCTAGAATTGACAATGTTTCTCTTTTGTTAAATTTGTTTCAGTAATGGCCGAAATTTCCTTTGTAATCCCTTCTCCACTCCCATTCCCTAACTTCTCTCCCTTGGGATAACTGATTTCCTGGGATTGGTGTTCTTCATGTCCATGGCTTTATACATTCGTGGTAGGCTTACTACATTTGACTGATAGGGAAACCAAGGCTTGGAGAGATTAAGCAACATGCCTGGGATCGTTCAGTTTATAATTGGTGGAGCTAATATTGGAACTCAAGTCTCTCTGGCCCAAGGCCATGCACTTCACCACAATACTGCATTCATCTTCCTAATGCAATACTACATTCCCCATTCCAATCACGTCACTTCCCAATTTTGGTTGCTATCCTGAATTAAATATAAGTTTCTCATTTTGACTTTATAATCTGGAATAAGCATGATTTCAATGTACTTCATTGAGTCCTACCCTATGGAAATCTCTCCAACTTCAACAAAACCATTTGTTGTTTTTACCACAGTATGTTCTTATCACTGCATCATAGCTTTTGTTTTTTTCCCTTTGTCTGGATGTCCTCAGCACCCAACTTCCATGGTTCAAAAGTCATGGTTTAGCAATAAGACACATCATGTATTCATTCAGTTGTCCATATCAAATATCGATAACTAGTAATACAAAGAGCAGATGACCAATGGCTGTTTGAGTCTTTGGTCCTTCTCTCACCTGGGTATCCTGTCACTCTCCTCTGAACCTTAAAGGAAAGCATTTTTCATCTCTTCCCTCCAACATTTTTCTGTGTTTCATGGTATTTTGTATACAGGCCCTCCCTCTCCTATTAGTAAAATTGTATTACCAAGAATATTTAGCACACTGTCTTTGTGAGTAATAGCTGCCCATGTAACATTTATTAAATTGAATTCACCAACAATCTGGGTACCCTGGGAAATGTAGGAATTGGTACATTTAGCAGTATTTGTTTTCAATTTACTTTCCATGATTAAAAAAAAAATGCGTACAAAGAATTTCTTAGATTAGGACATGCATAGAGCTCTTTCAACACATCCAGGGCTCTGGCCCCCATGGAGCCTTGAAATCCAGTGTTTCTCCAACAAGCCTCTGAAACACAAAAGAAAATCTCAACTCTGTCCCGTCCACAGAAAATGGCATTAACATCTTAAAGCAAGTCGGGCAAAAGACATTTGGATCCAAGCAAGTGATATTAGGCCAAATTTTCACACTGATGCAATCTGCGGTTATCTTATACCACAGATGTTTTGTTCTGTGTTGGCCTGAGTGATTATATGTTATTATTATTGCCATGTAAAGTGCCACTGAAATGAAAGGGGTTGCTATCAATGGGTCTTTTTTACGGTCACTGAGCTGCAGAGCAGCCCTGCTGGAGCTGGAATAATGGACACAGTGGATTTCCCAGCTAATTCCATGCATGTTTGGTGCCATTTTATAGTTCCCCTTGCCTTCAACTAAAACAGGATAGTGACTTTGAGATTGTTCATTGTATAAGGCTGAAAATAAATCATGTATTAATGCTACATATTATGAAAGAAAGGTATGCTTTATGGTACAGAAAGAATTTGATGCTGGATAGACATGCTTGGATTTACTTCTGTGCTTGTGACACTTAATTTCACTGAGCTAGGTGGATTAACTAAAGAATGAGAAGAGGGAAAAAATCTAAAGCTAGAATAAAAATTCCAGGCTGCTTCACCATATTCAACCCTGTGTGTGTGGACACTGCTGATTCGGACACGTACCGTTTCCTTTTAATTATTCATCCTCCTAGAAGCTGGGTAGAGTAGAAATGTGCTAAGGTGTGTTGTGGAAAAGTAATGAAATCTCTGCCATATGCACCTTCCTTACCTTGTGTTCCTTTTGCTTGATGTGGCAATGCAGGAAGGTGTGGCAATACTCTCATATTCCCGTTGCACTGGAGCACTGATTGGGCACCTATGGTATACCAGTGATGGTGCTAGGTCTTACTGTGAATGCAATATGATCTCTGATGTTGAGGCTCTCATAACTGACTAGTATCATAAAACACTCCAAGAGGGACCAGCAGTTAGCGTAATGGCTATGTCACTGAACTCCCATGTAGTCAACTGTAGTTCGTGTCCCGGACCCGGTGGCTTAAAACTCACACTGGGTGCGTGTGCGCGCGTGCCCAAGATCCCAATAGGAGAATGGAGAAGAAGGGATTGTGGTGTGGCCATCCCCCCTGGGAGGTGATTTCTTGCTTTCTGTCTCTCTATCTCTCTCTGTCTGTCTGGTGAGCACACGTGCCCTATGGCAAAAACCTCTCCAAAAATAAATAAATAAATAAATAAATAAATAAATAAACAAATAAATAATAAAATAAAACACTGACACTGTATTACAAACTATCGTTAGAAGTGGTCCCCCAAAAAGGAAACACCTTGTTCACCCATCACATACTTCCATGTATCTGGTCTGTGTGTTCTGAGCTCTAAGTTGTTATTTTAATTTAGAGTTGGCTGCATTATAATTTTGGCAAAGTGGAGCGGGGTTCTCTACCCAGGACTTAATAAAAAAACAAACCAACAAACAAAAAACAATGGAAAGGATTAGCTAGCCTGATTGAATGCACACCTCATACTGGATCAGATAAAATATACTGAACAGATACAAATCAATAAATATATGCATATTCATTAAACACATATATAATAGTAAAGTTGAATAACAAGACATAACTATATGCACATCCAACTAAACATTCATTATAATGAGGGTTTAATTATGGTGTGGACAGTCTTGCTAACTGTGTTACTCAAGGGAACATCGCCATCATAGTGGGATCTAGTCCTTCTCAGCTTAGCTCCTGCTGCTATGTCTATCTGCTCAGTCTTTTGGTGTTCAGAACAGTTTCCTTGCTAGCTTTTTCCTTGTATTTTTATACCAAAACATACTATTACAGAGAACTGTCATTATTTTGTCATGGTTCTCAAGGTTCAGGTTATAAGACTTTATTAGGGCCAGCTTCACAACACAGCAATAATGTGCTGCTCAAGGGAAGTTAGATCCCACGTGGTAACCCTCGTTTGAAGCCCCAGCCCAGGTAGCCTGAAACATGCCAGGCACCCGCACAAAAGTACAAGATCCAACAGACAGGAAGACTGGAGGAAGGAGATCGTGGCATGACCAGACCCCATGGAGGGTCTTTCTCTCTTTCTTGTGCATGCACATGTACTCTATCATGAATAAAGAAGGAAACGAATAAGACTAAAAAGAAGAATTAAAGGAAAATAAAAGTAACAAGTAAATTAAAAAAAAAAAAAAAACTAACTAACAAACACTTTGGCCCAGTCCCATGGCTAAGTGGTTAAGAGAGTCAGATCCCACATGACTAACCACACAGTTTGAATTCTGAACATGGTGACTTGGAAAGCATGACAGGCCTGTGTGCCTGTGTGTCCCAAATCCCGAAAGGATGGAGAAATGGAGGAGGAGGGATTGCAGCATGATCGTACCTCACTGGGGAATGTTTCCTCCCTCTCTGTCATTCTCTCTCTGGGAAGCATGTGCACCTTCCAGCAAATTAAAAGAAAATAAAAAGTTCATGAACTCTTTTCCTAAGACTCAAGCTCTCCTTGTTCCTGTTTTGCTGTCGCTCAAATGACGTGACACAGTCCAGAACATGCCCATTCTCCTCCAGTGCCTGCTCTGCTCTGTTACAGCCATAAATTTGCTTTGTCTGTAATGGCATGAGGCGTTCTATAGGACACTTTGCACCTCAAGAAAAGAAAGAACAACTTCCTGCCTAAGTTCTTTTTGGAAAAGTTTTTGCATTGTGTGGAAAGTTATTAGCCCTTTTCTTTCTTCCTGGGGTTTCTGAAAGGAACCAATGCAAGCACAGTTATGTGAGGTCTGCATTAGGACAACAGTCTGAATAAAGTGTCATGGGAACCCTGAGGAGAAAACGATTAGTTCTGAGAGAACAGTGATATTTGATAATAAGGATTAGAAAGTTTGATCTGACAGAGGAAGTATGGAAGGGCATTCTGAGCATAGGGAGTAGCAAGGGCAAATATAAGAATTTACCGAAGTAGGGAACCAGCAGTTAGCGTAATGGCTATGTCACTGGACTCCCACGTAGTCGACCGTGGTTTGCGTCCCAGACCCGGTGGCTTAAACCTCACGCCGGGTGCGTGTGCATGCGTGCCCAAGATCCCGAGAGAAGAATGGAGGAGAAGGGATTGCGGCGTGACCATCCCCCCTGGGGAGTGATTTCTCGCTTTCTGTCTCTATGTCTCTCTCTGTCTGTCTGGTGAGCACACGCGCCCTATAGCGAAAATCTCTCTACAAAAAAAAAAAAAAAAAAGAATTTACCGAAGTAGATGGCATGGTTAAAGAATAGGTCTCTGAGGAGACAGAGGGCAGCACAGCGATAGTGCAACATTACCCAAATGGGAAAGGTTCTCGGTTTGCGTCACAGGTCGTCTCTTAGCACAATGAGTGTGCATGTGTGTGCATACCCATGCCCCAGGCTTGTTGAAATATGGAGTGGTTCATGGCATAAAAATTCTGTTGGGTAACACTCTCTCTCTCTCTCTCTTTCTCTCTCTCTCTCTCTAAGAAATAAGTAAATAGGGCTGGCAGGTGGCGTGGTGATTAAGGGCGCTGAACTCCCACATGGCCAACCATGGTTCAGTTCTAACCTGGTAGCTTACTTTCTCACTTTTTCTCTCGCTCTCTCTTTCTCTCTGTACCTCTCTGGTCAAATCAAAACAAACAAACAAACAAAGTAAAAATAATGCTTTTTAAAAAAGAAATAAACTTTAAAAAAGAATGTGTAGCTCAGAGTAATTGAAACAGATGGGATAAGATGAGATGAATGTGGACAAATGAGCATGATTTTTGCAGGGCCTTGAAGGCCATGATAAATATGTCAGCATTATTCTATAACTATGTGTGTATGTATGTGTGGACTTCAGGAAGTTCATGGGAAAATAAAGTTAAAGTATGGGTTTATTTTGTTACAAAAATTTTTAAATCTATGTGTACTTTTTCATAAATGCATTTTTAATAAAGTTTTTGAAATTTGACTTTTGGTTGAGCAGGTTTTGACATAATCTACTTTGCTTTTTGCAAAGGAAGTTGGCTGCAGTAGTGGATGGACCGGGGAGGTGAGGGACAGTGGGGCACACCAGTTAGGGTCTGCAGTAATACAAATAAAGAGACGAGAAGGACCTCAGGTGGGAGATAGCAGAGAAAGCAATAGAAAAAAAATTCAGATGTAAAAAGATTTCAAACAAATTGGATGAGGGGGTTAAAAAAATTGCAGGAATCAAGTTCAAATTCTAGTTTCTAAATTTGATGACAGAAGCAATTGTAAAAACATTAATTCAGATTACAAATGCTGGATTTGGGTACATTTTTGCTTTCAGGGGATGTGGAGGAGAGGAAAGGTCAAGTTGCCAATCTGGCCTAGAGGAATCCTTCACTCATGGCTTGGTCTCTGGTCATCCCCTTCTAAAGCAGTATCAAGGGGCAGGGTAAGTTCTATGGGCAATAGAGGAATCAAGCTTAGACTGGCCAATGCAAGCAAGAGTATTCCTCTGGTACATGGACCAGTCCCTAACAATCAACCGTTTAATGCCAAGTCATTCGAATCTGAGCCACCTATGTGAGTTGACAATTCCTCTGTCTGCAGAAAGAGGTAGAATGTGTTAATTGACCTCAATTGTCTACCCCTTTGTGTATCCACAATCATAGATAGCTGTGCGTACTTGAAGTGCCTCCCATGAAAGACAGAGTGACTTTCCTTGCCTTGACTTTGAGTCTGTGCCGTAAGATGTTAGGAAGTAGCTGCCAGCTAGTGCCTGCAGCAAAGAGGGGCTTGCCATTCTGCACTGCACTCCTCACTGTCAGGAACACTCTCCTTAGGCTAGCTACTTCTTTACCCAGGTTTCTATGCACTCATGAAGCAGAACCAAACCAGCAGCTGCTGTTTGAAGCCAAGGCACCCAAGCCTACAAGAGAAAGTAATTATTTTATGCGACTGAGTTTTGGCATGTTTTGTTAGCAGTGAAAAATAACTGATACAGTCGGCAAGGGAAAAACATGCTGTGAGTGGTGATCCTCTGGGCTCCCTTTCCAACTTTCTTCAGCCAGCCTAGGATTAAGAGGCTGGCATAACCTAAAGCTTGTCAAATGCCAGTTTGAATAGCAGCTGCAGCAGGTAACAACCGAAGTTAGACAATCTATCCATGCAAATTATGTGACTGTTCATTGGTTTCCAACCATTATTTGTCTGTTTATTTGTTTTATATTTTTTGCTATAGGCCACATGCACTCGCCAGAGAGACAGACAGAGAGATAGAAAGTGAGAAATTACCCCCTGGAAGGATGGCCACATAGCAATCCCTTCTCCTCTATTCTCCTGTAAAGATTTTGGGCACGTGCCCAGCATGAGTTTAAACCTCTGGGTCCGGGACTCAAACTATACTTGACTACAAGGGAGTCCAGTGACATAACCATTACACTATCTGCTGGTCCCACCAGTCATTATTATTTTTTTTAATCTACTTCTAATAATAAATGGCATTGTGCTTTTGTTTTACAAAACATGAGGGGCAGATATTCTACTACTAGAGGTGGATTTTTTCCAATTATAATTACTTCCAAATCAGAAAATTCTTGCTATTTTTAATCTCAATTTTTTTATTTCAATTTTAAATCTTAAATCTCTTACATTGGGTAAGGGTAGAAAGGACCTAGCTTTGTTTTCTGGACATGCAGTATATCTGGTTAGATGCCAACTTTAAATTCTTAAAGAGAAGTAGCAAGTAGACCTTTGACCCTTTTTTTCTCTGGGTAAACAACCCAAACTCAATTAACCTTTCCTGAGTTCTATTTGCCAATTATTTGACTGTCTTTCTGCTCTTTTCTGAGCCCTTTTCTACTTCGTTATATCTCTTCTAAGTTGTAAAGACCAAAATTGGACATGGTCTTTATATTTGAACAGGTACTAAGTATAATCCCTTTACTCTTGGGACTTTGAGAAGGTGCCAACCAGAGAGACAGAGAGATAGAAAGTGAGAAATTACCCCCTGGAAGGATGGCCACATAGCAATCCCTTCTCCTCTATTCTCCTGTAAAGATTTTGGGCACGTGCCCGGCATGAGTTTAAACCTCTGGGTCCGGGACTCAAACTATACTTGACTACAAGGGAGTCCAGTGACATAACCATTACACTATCTGCTGGTCCCACCAGTCATTATTATTTTTTTTAATCTACTTCTAATAATAAATGGCATTGTGCTTTTGTTTTACAAAACATGAGGGGCAGATATTCTACTACTAGAGGTGGATTTTTTCCAATTATAATTACTTCCAAATCAGAAAATTCTTGCTATTTTTAATCTCAATTTTTTTATTTCAATTTTAAATCTTAAATCTCTTACATTGGGTAAGGGTAGAAAGGACCTAGCTTTGTTTTCTGGACATGCAGTATATCTGGTTAGATGCCAACTTTAAATTCTTAAAGAGAAGTAGCAAGTAGACCTTTGACCCTTTTTTTCTCTGGGTAAACAACCCAAACTCAATTAACCTTTCCTGAGTTCTATTTGCCAATTATTTGACTGTCTTTCTGCTCTTTTCTGAGCCCTTTTCTACTTCGTTATATCTCTTCTAAGTTGTAAAGACCAAAATTGGACATGGTCTTTATATTTGAACAGGTACTAAGTATAATCCCTTTACTCTTGGGACTTTGAGAAGGTGCCAAAGTCAGACCCTCAGAGTTAGAGTAGTTTCCATCTCGTTGTTATGGAGAGTCTGTACTTCCCTTGGGTTTCCCAGGTTCCCCGAGGCATCTCTATCTCGTATCTTTGTCATCGATTTTCAGTACTTCTAAATCTGAATCTGTACTTTGTCCATGTTATGATCACTCTAGGTTGTTAATAATTGTTCCTTATTTTATTTTATTCCTCCTGTTGAGACTATCAGCTATATAGTCTTGACTTGTGATGTTAAATATTAAATGTGAGAGTCATAGAATGTACTTAGAATTAACACATCCCATTCTTGTAATATTACTCAAAAATAGTATTCAACTGGTTAAATATCCCCATAAGGTTATAGCTTGCTAAAAGTGAAAAAAAAAAACACCTACAAGATGACACAACTTCTCATTTTTATAAAAGGGCCCCTCCCAAAAATGACACGAGGAAATTAGCAGGAACATCAAAAATATTAATAATAGCTAACATTTGGGACCAGCAGGTAGCGTGGTGGTTAAGGCACTGGAAACTCCCACATGGCCGACCAGGGTTCGAGTCCTGAGTCTGGTGGCTTGCTTTCTCGCTTTCTCACTCTCAACATCTGTCTCTCTCTGGTCAAATTGAAAAATAAATGAATGAATAAATAAAATAAAATAAAATAATTATTAAATAATAATAATAATAGCTAACATTTATTGAGTATTGATAAGTAGCATTTCAAGCACTGTACTGTTATCCTATCTTAGGTTCGGCTCTCCACAAAAGGGCTCCTTTGTAAGGAATTAATGTGGGTCATTTATTAGGATCCCAATCCCAGAACAAATTAGTAAGAAAGAAGCTGAATAAGGGTACAATTTCAGGCAATCTTACCTCAAAGATCTCGAGGCTTGAGGCCAAGGGCTCAATATCCCCCAGATGTCACTCACTGTTTATGTCCCATTGCTCTGGAAGGACATGAACTCTCAGATTCTCTGGCTGTCTGTATATCCAGGAAAATCAGCTCTAGTAGCCTGAGGTAAACCATGTGAAAAGATACTTAGGAGCAGACCACTGGAAACACAAGGAATTCAAGGTAAGAATGCACAAAAATTGTGAAAGAGAAAGAAATAAGTTGGGTTGAACACTGACAATATCTCTACAATAAAGAGATAATAATCTCTTTATCCTCACCTTAATTTCATAGTCTGTTTTATAGCTGAGAAAGCTGAAGCTTAAGAAACTTGCCTGATCTTACACTATCAATCAATGATAAATCAAAAATTTAGAACCAAATAGTCTACCTTGGTGACTGCTGCTAAGACACTGTGTTCTGCCAGTTGGGACTACATGGAAGACCGAAGTTCGATTCCCAGACCAACCGGCAGGTCAGGTATGGTGCTGTGCACCTGTAATGCCAGCTGGGAGGCTGAGGCAGGCAAGAGGATTACAAAAGCAAGACTTGTCTAAAACAAAACCAAAACAAAACATACATTCTAGTCCTGGAGTCCATTCGCTTCACGTAATTATTCTTGTTCTGTCAAAAATGTCCGGTGGCTTTGAAACATATTTTGAGCTACCAAATTCCTTCTAAAGACAAGGGCTCACATGGAAGGTGGATAGCTTTTCCAGTTGTGTTTGAGAGCTCTTCCTGCGATCTTTATACTCCACAGAACACAAGAAATCACCAATCCCATCCAATTCTCTCATTTTATATTTGGGGAAAGTGGTCACAGAAAGGTTAAGTGACTTGCCCAAAGTGCGCACAGAGAAAATCCATTGTAGGACAAAGAAGCTGACCTTAAACTCATTGGTTACCATGCCAATGGCCTCTCTACGGCATCACAACACCTCCAAGAAAACAAAGGCCTCCAGAGGGTATGCCTTAACAATTGGTGATGCCAGGGATTGAACCCAAGCCTTTAAACCAGTTATTATAACTGAATGCCATGTAAAGGTTGACTATCCCTTACCTGAAAGTCTGAAATGCTCCAAAACCTACAACTTATTGAGCACAGATGTGACACCCAAAATTCCATATCTGATCTAATGGGTGAATTACATTTAGGAACATTATTGCTTATCAGTTTATTATTTATATTAACAAATTCTGAGTCAGGAATGACAGTGATGCCAAACAACCTCAGATTGTCTACATTGTGGCTGAGATAGTGACATCTTTGCTTTCTGATGGATCAAAGTACACAACTTTTGTTTTATGCATAAAATTATTTTAAACATTGTATAAACTACCTTTAGGCTATGTGTACAGCTTGTATATGAAACATAAATGAATTTTGTGTTTAGACTCGTATCTAATCCCTAACAGATCTCGTTATGTATATGCAAATATTCAAAAATTTTTTTTAATTCCAAAATTTGAAACTTCTGATCCCAAACATTTTGGATACATGACATCAAAATGTATATTTAAAAAGCCAAATATGAGTAGATACATGGAGGATGGGGTTTTCAAAAAGACTCAAATCAAAATTCAAGAAAGGAAAATCAAGATATTTTTATAATTAAAGTAGAGTGCTTGAAAACATAGCAATAAAAATGAACCAAAATGAGAGCCAGCCAGGTGGCATGGTGGTTAACGTAGTGAGATCCCACATGGCAGACTGCTTGGTTCGTGTCCTGGACCCAGCAGCTTCAGAAACACACCCACCACTGTGTATGTCATCCATTTCTCACTTTCTTTTTCTGTTTCCGGTGAGCATACCTGCCCTATAGCATTTTTTTTTAATGAGGAAGAATGAAACGCATACACAAAAAGACTATGAAAATGAACAGAGCCACACTGAACTGTGGGACAAGATCCCAAGTTAAGGGATCATTGGAGGTAAGCTGAGAAAATTCATTTTACAAGCTGTGGTGATGTACAGTGATTGAATAAATAAAATAAATTAGTAAATAAATTTAAAAATTTAAAAGTGTAATTGGAGGCCCTCAAGGGTAAGGGCCAAAAAAAGATATATGAAGAAGTAGTAGAGGGACCAGCAGGTAGCGTAATGGCTATGTTGCTGGACTCCCAAGTAGCTGACCAGGGTTCAAGTCCTGGACCCGGTGGCTTGAACTCATGCTGGGTGCGTGTGTGTGAGTAACTGAAGTCCCGAGAGGAGAATGGAGGAGAGGGGACTGTGGCGTGGCCATCCTCCTGGGGGGGAGGGATTTCTCACTTTAAATAACAACAAAAAAAGAAGTAGTAGATAACTATTTTCCAAATCTTACCCAAAAATCTAAACTTACACATCCAAGAATCTCTATAGACATTATACACAAGGAATATAAAACTACATCAACGTACATCATAGCAACTTTTTATAAAACTAAGTAATAGAATGGGGGCCAGCTGGTAACATGGTGGTTAAGGGAGCTGGACTCCCACATGACCGACCATAGTTCAAATCCCGAACCTGGTGGCTTGCTCTCTCTCTCTCTCTCTCTCCTTCCTCTCTCTCTCCCCCCACTTTCTCTCTGGTCAAAATGAAATAAATAAAGCAAGTAAGTAAATAAATAAATAAAGTTAAATAAAAGAATTCTTTTAAAAAGCAATTAAAACAGCCAGAAAACAAAAAAGACTTACCTACCTACAGAGAAATAAATACAAAGGCTGGTTTCTCATCAGAAATAATATGTGCTAGAAAGCAGTGAGGAAACATCATTAAGATACTGTAAGAAAAGCACCTTTCAATCTAGAATTTTTTACCCTAGAAAAATAACTTTCAAATGAAGGCAAAATAAAGACTTCCTCAGATGTATATAGAACTGAAAGGATTCATCAGCTACAGACTTGCACTTTGAGAAGAACTATGATACCATTTGGAAATTTGGAGCTGCGCAAAGGGAAGAAGAGTCCAGGAATTGATAAGTATAAGCATTCTTCCTTTTATTTAAATACCTTTGAATGAGGGCCAGCAGATGACATGGTAGTTAAGGCACTGGACACTCCCACATGACTGACCATGGTTTGAGTCCTGGACCTGGTGGCTTGCTTTCTCACTTTCCCTCTCTCTCTCTCATCAAATTAAAATAAATGAATGAATCAATAAAATTAAAATAAATATTTTAATTTTATTGAACGATAAGCAACTATGTTAAGCCATACTAACAACGATGCAGTGTGTTGTTTCTAACAAATATAGAAGTAAGATTATAACAATTGTAAAAGATAGGGAATAAAGAAATAGTATACTGAAGTAAAATTCTTATGCCACAGGTAAAATAATATACCTCTTGAAAGTACTAGTAAGTTAAAGATGCAGATTATATATTCAAAATCAGAGTTTCTCCATAGTGGCGCTGTTGACATTGGGAATTACATAATTTTTTATCGTGGGGGCTGTCCCCAAAATAATAAGTGTCCCTCCTCTCTACTCATTACCTCTCAGTACACATCTCCAGCAGTAACAGTAAAGAATGTTTCAGACTTTATCATATGTGCCCTGGTGATGGTGAGGGCTGGAGATGGCTTCCAGTTTGCGAATCATGGGACAAAGTAAAGCAAGAGTAGTATTAAGGACAGGTGGACACATAGGTCAGTGGTGCACAAGTTCCAGAAATAGACCCATATATAGATAGTCGATTGATTTTCAAAGAGGTGCAATGGTGATTCAGTTGAGAATGATGGTCTTTCTTTTGGAGAGGTTTTTATGTTTTGTTTTTGTTTTTGTTTTGTTTTTTGTTTTTGCTACAGGGCACGTGCGCATGCCAGACAGACAGAGAGAGACAGAAAGACAGAAAGTGAGAAATCACCCCCCAGAGGGGGTGGCCCCGCCGCAATCCCTTCTCCTCCATTCTCCTCTCGGGATCTTGGGCACGCACGCACATGCGCCCACGTGAGTTTTAAGTCACTGGGTCCGGGACTTGAACCGCAGTCAACTACATGGGAGTCCAGTGACATAGCCATTACACTAACTGCTGGTCCCGAGAATGATGGTCTTTCTAATAAATGGTGCTGGATTAATGGTCTGTCATGCAAATTGAGCTTGCATGTAAATGTTCACAGCAGCATTATTCGTGGTTGTCAGAGAAGTAGAAGTAATCCAAATGTTCATCAACCAGAATGGATAAATAAATGTGTGGTATAACCACATAATGGGATACTATTTAGTAGTTAAAAATAACAAGCTATTAGACATGCTATATACCGTGGACAGACCTCAGAAACATGATGCTAAGTGAAAGAAGATGGATACAAATGATCACATTGCATGATTGTGCCTATATTAAATGTCCAAAAAAGGCAAAGCTGTGAAAACGTAAGTTAGTATTAAGGTTGTCTGTGGGGACCAGTGGTTGGCATAATGGTTACATCACTGGACTGCCATATAGTCAACCACAGTTCAAGTCCTGGATCCGGAGGCTTAAAACTCATGCCAGGCCTGTGTGTGTGCATGCCCAAGATCCCAAGAGGATAATGGAAGAGAAGGGATTGCAGCGTGGTCATCCCCCCAGGGGGATGATTTCTTGCTGTTTGTCTTTCTCTGTCTCTCCAGTGAGCACATGTGCCCTATAACCAAAAAAAGTCTCTTAAAAAAAAAAGAAAAAAAGATTGCCTGTGGCTGGAAGTAGGAATGAGAATTAACTGCAGACATTAGAGATTTTTGGAAGGTGGGGAGGTGCTGGAAATGTTCTGGAGCTGGATTGTGGTAATGGTTGCATTTTGTAAATTTTCCAAAAATCATTGTTATATATTTAATATGGGAAAATTTTATGGTCTGTAATTTACCTTGATGAAGCTGTTTTTTAAAAAGATTATACCATATGTACAATTTTGCATTCCACTTTTTTACTAAAAATCTTACCATAAATATTCATTAATGTCATTATCAACAATTTTAAAACATTTTTCTAATTTCTGCTAAATATTCCTTTATATATACATATCTTTAGATTGCTAATATATATATTTTTTTAAATAGTGCTTTGTTTAACCTCTTCGTGCATATTAACTATGGGACCTCAGACATGTTACTTAGTCTTTCTTGGCCTTACTTTTCTTGTAGGAAAATGGACGTAATTAGTAAGTAACTCCTGCCTCCTAGGTACAATACAATGGTTCTCGACGTTACATAAAATCAGATGTGACACACTTTGCATGGTAACGGCAAATACCGTTTAGGTGTTAGCCAACATTACTGTGATTAGTAATCACTATAAAGCTTTAAATGTCTGATTATTTCCTTCAAATAAGATCATAGAACTGGAATCCCAGGGCTTGTTTTTAAAACATTATTCTCTAAAGTAGAAGGAGGCAAAACGCGTTCTTGGCTTTTGTCTACTGCCTTTTCTGTTACTGGGAACCCAATTTGCATGACAGACCATTAATCCAGCACCATTTATTAGTTCTTCAGATTGTTGCTCGGATGCCCTGAGAGTTCCATGGCTCTGTGCTCCCCAGTCTCTCTGACCAAAGCCCGTCGGTCTTATGATTTCCCTCTTATTGAAGGATGGAGCGGGTGGCCTTCACTCAACATATTGGACAAAGGGGCAATGAATGACGATGAATTATATTTTTCCTCATAGACAACATAGTTGCCTTTTTGTAAAGACCACTAACATCTAAATAAAGAGAATTGCAATGTGGGATCATCAGGATTCTGATGGAGAAAAATGGTTGGCATTTTCATGTCCAGATCGTGGATCATTTTGCATGTAGTTATAGTACCCGAATCTCTTAGTCTGGGGCACAAGGCACTTCGTTATTTACTTCCTATTTTTCTTCTCCAACTTTATCTCTTGCTATTACCTCCTTGCAGTGTGGTACTAAAATCATACTGTAGGTCTTGCTATTCTCCCAAATGTCTTTTCTTTCCCGTGGGCTTTGTGCTTCCTGCCCTGCTGCCTAGAACACTCTACCACTGCCCCCTTTGCTTGGCCAACTCCTACTTATATTCCAGGCATCCTCTTAAATACTACATCTTCTTGGAAGTTTTCCCATTCCCAAGTCCGAGTTTGGTGCTCCATCTTTAAGCTCATGGCACCCTGTCATTACCCTTACTGGATTTCAATTGCCTGTTTATTTGCCTTCTTCCTGATCACACTATGTGGCAGCCAAGGGGTTGTGTCACTTTGATCTCCCTTCAAGAAAGAACTTGCTATTTAGCTGCAAGGAGTGCAGTTAGCTGACAGCATCCAGCTGTTAATGCCTTCAAGATTGGCCTCAGCTTGAAAGCTGAGGCCATGATCTTTTCAGGCAGCCCCAGCCAATGACTGAGCATAACAGTGGTACCAGGGCCAACTCCGGACTTCTTCAGTAGGAAGCCTTTGGATTGGCTGAGACTGTGTCAGCTCTGCACTGGGGTCTGAGACGCTCTCTTCCTCTTCCCTTTCACAGGTACTATTGTATATCTGCCTTTGAGAGTAAAGGACTTCCCTGCCTGTCCTGCTTCCTCACTTTTTCACATTCACAGTTCTTTTCCTCCAGTCACCTCTTGCATACTGAACTCTGTCACTGCATCTGTATTTTGGAGAACTTAAGCAACACAGACAATGAGCTCTTTAAGGGTAGGGGCTACACTCTTATTTAAATTGTGTCTTCAGCACTCAAAACAGGACACAATCGGATCTCAATAAATACCTATGCTTCTCTCACATGTGTACTCTATTATTTTAAAGAAAAAATTTTTTAAACCATGGGGGTTGGGATCAGCAGTTGGCGTAATGACTATATCATTGGACCACGGTGGATGTAGTTGACCGTGGTTCAAGTCCCAGACTTGGTGGCTTAAACTCACACGAGGCGCTTGTGCCTGCGTGTCCAAGATCCCGAGAGGAGATGGAAGAGAAGGGATTGCGGCGCAGCCATCCCCTGAAGGAGGGGTGATTTCTCACTTTCTGTCTCTCTGTCTTTCTGGTGAGCGCATGAGCCCTATAGCAAAAATCTCTCCAAAGAAAGAAGAAAACTATGGGATGAGTGAATGGATGAATACCGAAGACACTGTTTAACACTAACTGAATTCACAGATGCTGGTCCACATTCAAAATTGTCCTGATATAAAGACTCAGATTCATTTATAAAGTGCACTGCAGGAATGGCATCATTGTGGATTTTCAAGTGGGTATTTTCATTTTTTGTTGTTGTTTTTTAAAGAATTATTTATTCAATTTTAAAAAGGTATTCATTCATTTATTTTAGAGAGATGGAAAGTGAGAAAGCAAGCCACCAGGTCCAGGACTTGAACTGTGTCAGCCATGTGGGAGTGTCCAGCACCATAACCACCATGCCACCTGCTGGTCCCCAAGTGGGTATTTTCCAATGGTTGGATTTTTGCCAAATATATAATTTACCCCTTAAGATAATCCCACGGGCCACTGTAGGTGAACATGAGTCATAATAGTTATTTATGCTTGAAATTACACAATAGCTATAAAATTGTTATTTACTCTCAAAATAGCCCACTTTAAGTTCTAATGCCTACACCTGGAAATCTCATCTAAATGTTGCTTTACAGAATAAAATCCAAAGCATTGAAAGCCTTTCAAGTGGGCTGGATGATAACACAGTGGCAATGCAACACTCTGTGAGGGCCACCCACATGGGAAGGTTCCAGATTCATGTCACAGACCTCCCTGAACCCACCGGGCATGCTCGTGCCCAGGGTCAGGGCTGACTGAACACGGGGTGGGAGAGTGTGGCATCAGGACCCTACTCATGATGCTTGCCTCTCTCTCTCCCTCATGAAAGAAGAAAGAAAAGAAAACCTTTCCAAACCTAGGCCCAGCTTACATGGCACTTGCCACACCACATCTGTGTGCAGTATCTAGCTAGGTCCCGCTAGATTGCAGGCCCCTCGAGGGCTAGCAGGCCAGGGATTCTTGCATCCTGTCCCTCTCGCCCTGACCCAACATCTAAGGGTGTCGCCAGGTCTGGAAGATAGGAGTCTTGAGTGTTTCAATTAAAACACAAGCTTTATTGCTTACTAACTGTGGTGTGTAGCTTCTGAAGCTCAACTTGGTTGTTCCCACGTTTACCCTAATTGCAGAAGAATTTGGAATGAGAATTAGAGAGTGTTTTCTCCCCTTCTCTTTCTTTCCTCTCTCTCCATATTTCTTCCCTTCCCTCCTTCTTCCTTCTTTTCTATCCCTTTTCCCTCCCTTTCTTCCTGCCAGCCTTTCTTCAACTACATTTTTATTAATAAAATGTTATTTGGTAAAATAATTAATATAGAATTTTATAAATAAAACTATAAATCAATAAATTCATTTTTATTAATAAAAATTCATTTGGGGGCCAGCCCATGATGTGGTGGTTAAGGCAGCTGGATCCTATATGGCCAGCCATGACGTTCGAGTCCTGGACCTGGCAGCTTGATAAACACACTGAGCACCTGTGCACGTGTGCCCAAAATCCCGAAGAAGGGAGAAGTGGAGGAGAAGGGATTGTGGCGTGTCCATGCTCCATGGGGGCACGTTCTCACTATCTCTCCCTGTCTCCGACTCTCTGTCTCTCTCTGCTAAGTGAGCACATATGTTCTCTGGCATCATATTTTAAAATAAAGAAAGAAATAAAAGTTCATTTTTATTTACTTACCAAACATTTATAAAATGTCTGCTATGTCCCAGGTACTGTGCTGGGTGCTTTGGAACTGGCCATTAGTAAACCAAGCAAGGCTATGACCTCCATGCGCTCACACTGGAGAGGGATGGTCAGAGATAATTACTCCAAAACATGAACCTGTACAGTAGTAGAAATGGAAGGGTGTGAGGGGTCAATAAATGCTCCCCATCCCCACCAAGGATATTCCTGTCAGATCCCTGGAGCCTGTGAATATCACCTTACTTGGAAAAAAGGGTCTTTTCAAATGTAACTAAGAATCTTGAGATAAAGAAATAATCCGGGGGTGGAGGGGGAGAGGAGGCACAGCAGATGGCTTTGTGGTTATGTAACTGGACTTCCACATGGCTGACTGCAGTTCAAGTTCCAGGCCTGGTAGTGTGAAAGTCATGTCAGGTGCGAGTGTATGAAAGCCCAAGATCACAGAAGAATGGAGGAGAAGGGATTGTGGCCTGGCCATCGCCCCGGGGGATGATTTCTCACCTTCCCTCTCATTGTCTCGCTCTCTCTCTCTCTCTCTGGTGAGTGCATGTACCACAAGGAAAAAAATAAAACTCTTAAAAAAAATAAAAGAATCCTGGGCTGGCCCCAGAGTGCAGGGGTTAAGTGCTGTGCATTGGGAGCCACACTCCCCATGGCCAACCATGGCTCAAATCCTGTGCTGGAGGCTTGAAAAACACACTGACCTCCTGTGTGTATGTATGCCCAGAATTCTGACAGGAAGGAGAACTGGACGTAAAGGATTGTGACTGTCCCCCACTAGGGATGCTCTCTCTCCCTTTCTCTCACCAGCAAGCATATGTGCCCTCTGGCAATTAAAAAAGAAAAGCAAGAGATAATCTGTAATCATCAGGGTGCACCCTAAATGCCATCACTAGGATCCTTATAAGGATACACAGAGGAAAACATGCAGACGAGGAGGGGGTAGTGACCACAGAGGCAGAAACTAGAGTGATGCAGCCACAAGCCAAGGAAGCCAGGAGCTGCCAGAGGCTGGAAGGAGTAGGAAGGATGCCCTTTCGGGCCTTTGTTGGGGGGCACAGCCATGCTACTGCCTTGATTTTGGGTTTCTGGCCTCCAGAACTGGGAAATAATACATTTCTGTTATTTTAAGCCAGCATATTTGTGATCATTACTATAGCCACAAGAAACTGGGACCAGCAGTTAGCGTAATGGCTATGTCGCTGGACTCCCACGTAGTTGACCGCGGTTTGCGTCCCGGACCCGGTGGCTTAAAACTCACGCCGGGCGAGTGTGCATGCGTGCCCAAGATCCCGAGAGGAGAATGGAGGAGAAGGGATTGGAGCGTGGCCATCCCCCCTGAGGGGTCATTTCTCGCTTTCTGCCTCTCTGTCTCTCTCTGTCTGTCTGGCGAGCGCACGCGCCCTATAGCAAAAACCTCTCAAAAAAAAAAGAAGAAGCTAACCCAAGGAGCACTATATGCACACTCTGATCTAAGCCAGGACTCTGGGAAGTGGCCGAGTATAGGTCTAGCCCTCCCCACGTTTTCCTGCCTTCTGTATTCAATGGCCGTCAGAATTTTGTTCCACTTTCTGAACTCTATAATTTTCCTGCCCTGATTGAAGACTCTCACCTTGTCTGTGTCCAGAAAGTTATTGGTTAATTTTTAAAAAATAATTTAAAAGCGCATTTTATTGAGAGCCAGCCCTATAGATTAGTAGATCAGGGAGCTGGATCCTACATGACTGACCATGGCTCGAATCCTGGCCCTGGTGGCTGGAAATAATAACAAGTGTGTGTGTCTGTGTGAGGGATTGTGGTGTAACCATGTCCTACAAGGGGACGAGGTAATATGCTTTCTCTGTCTCCCTCTCCATTCGTCTCTCTCTGGTGAACGCACACATCCTGTGGCATTTTTTAGCAAATACATTTTACTAAAATTTGACATATAAAACAGAATATAGGCAGAAACTATGGTTGAAGTATAAAAACATAAAAACTATAAATACTGTAAGAAAAGATACTACCCTTGATCTTAGCCAAAAGTCCAGGAAGTGATATAAGAAAAGATTAATAATCTTCAAGCATTTATTCAATCCTCTAAGAGGTTGTACATTTCACAAAGTCACCATGGAAAAAATAATTGGAGAAGGGAAAATATAAAAATCTTAGACTAGTAATTAAATTAAGTTAAACTTATTTTTACTGAGCAATTAAATCATGCAAAATATCTGACTACACAACATAGGGGCCAGATTAAATGGTGAATAAGAACCACTTCTTTTCCTAGCTTCAAATCTAGTAAATGGGGAGGGGGCAGTAGGTGG
The DNA here is from genome assembly GCF_000334495.1 of Tupaia belangeri chinensis. NCBI lineage: Eukaryota > Metazoa > Chordata > Mammalia > Scandentia > Tupaiidae > Tupaia > Tupaia belangeri. The sequence continues at coordinate 1,455,765 of NW_006159447.1, read as the reverse complement.
CATAGTGGTTAAGGCACTGGACTCCCACGTGGCCAACTGGTTCAAGTCTTGGGCCTGGTGGCTTGTTTTCTCACTTTCTTTCTCTCTCTCTCATGAGCACACGTGCCCTATAGTAAATTAAATAATCATTTTGGGTTGTCAGTAAAGTCATGAATACCAGAGAAAGTATTTTCCTGTTTTTTATTTGCAAAAATGTGTCATGACTTTTCTAATGACCCAATAATAACAATAAATAAAATTAAATAATTATTTTTATAAATCTAGTAGGTGGGATGAGGTATTTAAAGAGTGTCTATCTGAAAATTTGGGAAATTAATTCTTACAGGTTGAATTTTAGCCTCATCTTGCCGTGTTTTCTCTGTGGTCCATACTCTGCAGTTTTTCAAAGCCCACCACTCACGTCCCTCTATCTGGATATTTATAACTACAGACAGAGGGAGGCCCCTAAGGCACACTTGCCAGTGGGAAGTGCTCACCAATGGCTTTTCTGTTTTGCCTTATTTTTTTGTTTTGTTTTTTCATTTTATACCATGGCGTGGTATCAGGTGTGCATTGGCATCATGAGTTCTACATTTTGGTTCGGCTCTCGAGACCAGTTGACTGTGTGAGCTTAATGAGTCACGCACGTTCTCTAGATTCAGTCTCTTTACGTGTGAAACGAGGGCTTGACACTGATGGGCTTAACCCCAAAGTTCTCTTCTGGCTTTAAAAATACTCACAATTCTATAGTCATTTTTGTATATTCTGTAATTCAGAAGTTCTGCAGGAGCCTGCTGGTGACATGGTGCTTAAGGAAGCTGGATCACGCATAGCCGACCTCATGGTTCGAGTCCCAGACTCTGCAATTTGAGAAACATGCCAGGTGAGTGTGCTTGTGTGCACAAGACGGGAGAACAGAGAAGGGATTGAAGTGTGGTCATCTTTCCTGGGAGGTGCTTTCTTGCTTTCCTTCTCTCTACTTACTGAGTATACTCACCCTATAGAAAAAAAGAATTCTGCATAACATATTCCCTAAGAGGATTTACATGATTAGGCATTATGCGTCTATTGGTTTTGCAGAGCCCAGATGATTCCCAATAAATCAGGTGACAAGTAAATTAGGTGACAGGTAATCACAAGTATTGGCTGTGTCCCTAAAAAACAAATCGAAGGTCAACCTATGGGAATTTCTTTCTCTCTTTTTTTTTTAACGATATGAATTTTATGATGTCATTCCCATTGGTAAGCTTAAGTAATATAAGCTAATTATTCAAGCAAAAGAGGCTCAAGTTTAAATGTCTCCCTGTCTCTCTCCTCTTTCTCCCAAGAGCTCTGTGAGATGAGAGATAGTAATTATAATATTAACATTAATCACTTATTTATGCCAATAGATATTCATCAAATATCCCATTCTTTTGCCTGGAAGTGCAGAAGTCAGAAATGTGTGACTCCTGCCATCAGAGCGCTCACCCGTACAAAGATAGCCAAGCACTAAAGTCAGCAGCCTATTGTAAGGGTTGGTGTAAAAGCATAGTTATGTGAATTTGTCGTAGAAGCAGAGAACAGGAAGCAAATTCTCTGCTTTGCTAGACAGGAAGTTCGCCCACAGATCTAAGCTATCTAGTTTGCCACTGTGTTTTACTGTGTTGCAGTTTCTGCAATAGAGCAAGCACTTGATACGTATGAACTAAAGGAATACATATATGGTCTGAAGTGGGTGGGAAGGTTAGTGGAAGATTCCCGGAAGACTTCAGTTAGAATTTGAAGGTTTGAGAGACATTCAGTGATAGAAGGCAAGGGATAACCTCTAAAAAACTAATAAAAGCCAAGTTGCAGAAACAGACTCTACAGAGATAAAAATAGGATTTCGATGCAAAATTAATGCTGAGTTGATTCCTACAAGGTTAATGTCACTTGAGTCCATAGCTTCTACCTCGTTGAATAGTGAGAATCTGCTTTTAGCACTTGTTAATTTTGGTAGTGGACACAGAGGCTCAAGCACTTGAGAGAGATCCATGGTCTCTTTCTGAGGATGACTTGTAAAACGTTCCTAATTGGGTGCCAATGTACCCACGTGTCTCTAAAACCTCCAGATACACAGTGAGAATCTTTAGCTGGGGCCCTAAGAGGTGTGTGGCTATTAGCTGCTGAGGCTACAAAGGTATCATTTCATGTTCCAATGGACTGGGGCTATCATTCTAAGACATAAGCCACGGAGAACTATTGGAGGAAGAGACAATTGCTCAAAATGTTCTAGATATTGTCACATGGGTTGACCAGGACAATATGAGGACATTGGTCCTTTATAGCCCTCCTTTACTCTTCTCCCTGGCATGGTTCTTAGAGTTGAACCTTCAACCTGGTCTTTCTTCATTGTTCACATTCTAGTAATGGCCATGGAGTCAGTGGCATAGCAAAGGCAAACTAAATATGAAGATACTCCATTTCAGATCCATAGGGCTTTTATTACTCACAAATCAGAGCTAAAATTCTTACTCTTTTTTCAAAACTATTCACTAGAGTTCTTTGGGCAACCTCATTTCTGTCTCAACCTCAACCTGTAGGTTCGTATCATGGAAACTTGGACTATTTATTAGCAGACAGTTTAATATCTAGGGCATTGGCTTCAAAATAGTAGAGTTGGGCTGGTGGGTGACATAATGATTAAGGTGCTGGACTCCCACATGAACGACGATGGTTTGAATCCTGGAGGCTACGTTTCACATTCTGTCTCTTTCTCTCATTCTTTTGTTCTATCTCTGGTCAAATTAGAAACAAATAAATAAAATAATAATTTTTTTAAGAAGTAGACCTTGGTTTGAGACTTGATTCTGTCCTTTATCAGAGATGCAGCTCTTCCCTGCCTAAGTTTCATTTTCCACATGGTAAAATGGGAACACTAAACTAACCTGTCCTCCTCACCAGATTATTGGGAGAATCTAATGAGATCATGTATTTGTAACAGTGTTTGCAAATGTAAGGCATGTAAACACAAAAGAAATCACTATGTTCACTTTCAATACTTCTCTAAGTATGACAATCTCCAACTACTAAGTATTTCTGTTCCATTATACAAAGAGCTTCTAAAATCTCAAAATTTTCATGCACCTTGAGTCAAGAAAGCATTGACAATGTCTTTTGAATTTCATAATCTCTTAGAATTTGTTTCTATGGCTTTATATCTTTTTTTTTTTTTTGCCAGTCTCTAAATATTCCTGTTCCTATGACTAACATTCCAAAGTACTCAATAAATTCTTGCTGAATTAGTGTATGAATGATTCAGTATTTATTAGTCAGGATCCTCTAGGCTATGCTGCAATAACAGATGTGTTCTGAAAGCTCAATGACTTAACCCAACCAAATTTCATTTCTCATTCATGTGGAACCTGGTACAGTTCATGAGGCAAGGATAATCTTCAAGTGACACAAAAGCCCAGGGCTCAGGCCTGGTAAGTGGCATGTTGATTAAGGTGCTGGACGCCCATGTGGTTGACTATGGTTCAAGTCCTGGGCCCAGTGGATTGAAACTGATGCTGGAATGTGTGCATGAATGCGTGCTCAAAATCTTAATAAAGGAATGGAGGAGAAGGGACTGTGACCTAATCATCCCTTCCAGGGGATGACTTCTTGCTTTCTGTCTCTGTCTCTCTGGTGAGTACACATGCCTTATGGGAAAAAAAAAAAAACACCAACCTGGGGCTATTTTGTGAATTAATACGTAAATTCCAAAATTGCTACAGGGAAAAAAGATAAAAATAGAGAAAGCAGGTGCTGGTAGGTGGCAGACTCCCACATGGCTGACTGTGGTTCAAGTTCCAGACCTGGCGGTTTTCTTTCCCTTTCTCTCTCTCTCTCTTGCTCTCTTTCTCTTGCTCTCTCACTATGTCCCTCTCTGGTCAAATTTAAATAAATAAATAAATAAAGTTAAATAAAAAAATTTTTTAATAGAAGAAGCTCAGGTGTTTCCATTGCTGTAGATTTAAAGTGACGTTGTCATTTGCACTCATACTCTATTGGCTAAAACTAATCATACTACCCAACAAAACTGCAAAAGGGCCTAGAAAATGTAGGTGAGCCAACGACATACTTGTGGAGTGCCAAGTTCTCTGCAACAAAATGCTCTCCATCTCAATAAAGTCATTTCCAGTTATATCGCAGATACTGTGCTAGGTCAAGGCAAACACAATACAAAAGAGGCAAACTCCCAGATTTGGGGGAAGGTATGTTGAGATGAAATAGTGAGAACATTTTGGCCATACTTTGACTTTACAGTATTGTGTACTATCTATTCTTCCACTTTGGTTATTCTTTCTTTTATGTTTTAAAAAGATATTCTTGCTATAAGTGCATGCACTCATTGGAGAGACAGGGAGAGATGGACACAATGAGAAATCATCCCCCCAAGGGGAGGATGGCCATACCACAATCCCTTCTCCTTCATTCTCTTCTCAGCATCTTGGTTACACACACACACACACACACACACACACACATGCCTGGCATATTTTAAGCCACCAGGTCTGGTACTCGAACTGTGGTTGACTACATGGGAGTCCAGTGATATAACCATTATGCCATCTGCTGTTCCCAGTTACTATTTCTTGTTCTACTCCAATTATGCCATTTTTGAAGGTGTCAACTTTTTTTAAAAGGTAGGACTGGATCATTCTAACAGTGCAGTGTTCCTCCCTAGAGACTGACTTCCCTTGCCTTAGCCCATGTCTACTGGTCGTGAGGTTAAAAAGCCCCTGTGGTGTCAGCTGGGAGGAGGGCGGAGAAAGGGAAGTCCAGCTGGACTTGTTTGGATTGGCACAGTCTCTGTAAGCAACCAGGGCTCCGGAGCTGCTGGAAAATGTGCTTATTACCCTAGAGGACTGAGTGGGAAGGGGAAGGCCCCCAGCTGACACTGTCTGAGTAAGAGCTAATGAAAATGGACCTACGCCTTTTGGTGGGTGAAGAGTGAGAAAATATGGGGACTGGCTTCAAGATGTGAACAAGTCATGATGTTATTTCTACTATCCTAACCAGACAGAATGGAAGCTATTGTCAGTGTTTGCTGGAGAAATGGGAAAAATACAGTTCTGTTTTCTTCTTCACTAGTTTCTTCAGATAGTCCTTTCCCTTTATCATTGGGTTTCCCTCCAGTCTAAAGGGGGGAAAAAAAATGTTTAAATGTCTGCTGAAACCTTGGCACCAATCTGTGGCTGACTTCAACTCCCAAGGGCCCTATTTTCTAATACTACCACCTTGAGAACAAGGATTCCCACATGTACATTTTTGAGGGGTGGCGGGACACAAACGCTCACACTGTAGCAATTACCTAGAATGGTTTCTATTTCCTGCACTTATTTACTACCCTAGGCAGTGCTTCTGTTCACTATCTCCTCCAATAGTCATGGGCTCTACAACCCGCTCAAAGTCACCCTCAGTAAGGAATGGAATCAGGTATACTTCCTAAGACCCATCGTTACCATTGGTTCATGCTGCCACCCTTCTTACCCTTTGAGAGTGAGATCCAGTTGCACCTACAGTCTATCCTGCCCCTGATTCCTGTACATTTCCTCTTGTTGATTCCTTCTATCAAATATAAACATTTAGGGAACCAGCAGTTAGCGTAATGGCTATGTCGCTGGACTCCCACATAGTCGACTGTGGTTTGCATCCTGGACCCGGTGGCTTGAAACTCACGCTGGGCGCGTGTGCGTGCGTGCCCAAGACCCCGAGAGGAGAATGGAGGAGAAGGGATTGCATATATATATATATATATATATAAACATTTAATTTTCTCCTCTAATACTAGCCTATACACAGAAAGAAAAGATAAAGGTGAGCTCTGTGGGCAAGAAAAATGTTTGTTCATGTGTATTCTTAATATTTGTTGGGCAGGACTGTCTCACACGTAGAGCCTACAAACACAGAACAAAAGGGAGATCTGTGCTCTTTGATTTAAGCTGATAGTCTTTCTCCAAACTGCATAACTCAAGGCTATTGGAAAAATACAAGCACCACTGGGAGAAAGGGATGCACAATCTGAAGGGAGAGCTTCTATTGCCGAAGAAGGAAAATGAAAAAGAAACTATTCCAGAATTTTCCTACCTAGGAAACCTTGGTTTTCTTCCTTGCTGACTGCCATTATTTTCCATGTCACCTACAGTCTCCTTCTGCCATTAATTTACAGCAGACATCAAAGTGACTTTCTCTCCTTCAATTTACACATCTGTAGCTGGGCTGGTAGAAACAGATCCAGGAGAACCACCTGTGCCTACCACCAGCTTTCCTCAAAAGAAACTCCAAAGGAATTTTCAAAGGTTAAAAGAAACTTGCCATTCTAGAAGCTGCTAGAAAAATCCAGCACACACTTGGTATATTTTTCCTGCCTCTAGAAGAAAGTCCCAAGGATGGAGAAGCTGTAGTCTATCAGATGGAGAACACCAGGCAAGGGAGAATTCAGAAGCAAGCTTCGAATTTGCAACTGGACAAACTTCTCTAGATCACAACTCCAGATCTTCCCCTTAAATTCTACCTCGTGACTTTTCCACTTGACCTGCTCCAAAATGTGGGACCTGGTTCTAGCTTATTAGTTCATAAACACTGATGTGAGCATCAACCATAAAGCCAGCAAAGGAGGTAAAGTAAGATGGTGGGTAGGAAAGGAGGAGTGAGGGTGGGAAGCACAAGGCACCTGAGGAGCAGGTAATATCGCTAGAGAACATTCCTGCAGTCTAAGGGGCCAGGCATTGGTGCAGTGTAATGCGACTGGAGCCACATGGAAAAGGTCCTAGATTCACATCTGGGACCTCTCTGAGCATGCGGGCCTTACGTGTGCATGCCTATGATCCAGGCTAGCTGAGGCTGGGGAAATATCATGGCATGGAGACTCCTCTGGGGATGCTTCCTCCCCGGCTTGCGTGCTCTCTCTCTCTCTTTCTCTCTCTCTCATAGAAACAAATACATAAGCTTTAAAATGTTTTTCTGTAGTGAGAAGATTCTTGCCCAAGCTTCTCATTCAAGGCCGAATCTGGTAAACTCTTAGAAAATTCATTTTTAGATCTCCCATTTTGTACCCTTCAGCTGATAGGGCTTTTACAATTGCTTGCTGTTTTTCAAAAGGACACTTAGCTACACATACACCAGCTCCTCCGGTCACTTCTGTGTGGTCTCTGGACCATCGTCAGCAGCAGCAACATCTCTTACAAGAGATGCTGCTTGTTAGCAGTGCAGAGTTTCGGGCCCCGCTCTGGTCATGCTAAACCAGACTCTGCAGCTCGCCCTGTGACTTGCACATAGGTTAAAGACTGACAGGTGTTGTTCTCCAGCCCCAGAAATGAATGAACTAAAGGGAGCGACAGTGATGGAGAAAGTGAGTCTGCTCTGAGAAGGTGGGCTTGAAGGTAAGTGTGTACATTCTATTCCTTGGAAGACTAATAAAGATAGAACAATAGATGAGTTGGAAGTAAACAAATGAGTATTAGCCTACCACAAACCAGGGAAGCCTAGGTATACTCTCATCTAGTTCTCAAAGTGTGAATTGCAGTTACCTGGAGAGCTCATTCAACTGTAGCTTGTGGGCTGCTCCCTGCTTCAGAGTTTCTGGCTCAATGAAGTGAGAGTGGGCCTGAGAATCTGAATGTCTAACCAGCTGCTCATGGAAACCAATCAGGCTGGCCTAGGGACAACACTTGGAGAATAAAGATATTTACTTTAAGCAATAAAGATATTCAGATAAAAGAATTTTGCTTCTACAGATTATTGGGTTTAATTATGGCCTCTCACCCTCTATTGAATTTGTCACTGGAGACCAGACCACTTTACAGTGACTTCCAGAAAGGTCCCCTCATGGGAAAGCGCTGATGCATTTCAGCCAGCTGTGTTGGGTTGAGAGCTAATTAGGAGGGAAGCTAGAATGGTCCTGCTTTCCCAGGCATGTTATCCAACAAACCCAGAGACAGTGGGTTGTTGAAGAAAATTATACAGATGAGACCCGGAAGCTGCTATTTCACTGGGGGAAGGTTTTTGCCTCTTCCTAAGAGAAAGTTAACATTTCCCATCCTTCCCTCCACCAGAAGAAGGCAAGCATAAAACCGAAGCCAATTTCTTACAATTTAGTAACCTCAGTACCAACCAATTATATTCTGGGACATGAGAAACAGCTGTTGTAACATTAGAGCTCGAACAGTTTCATCTCAGCTATTTAAGGGGATAAAAGAGCCAATATTTTCATTCCCTTGTGATATTATCAAGACATGATAAACAACCAAGACTATAGTATTAATTACATTAATTTGGAGAGGAGAGAGACCACTTTAATTGCTCCAAGCTGGAGAATAATTTTTTATGGGCAGACAATCATTCCATAAATTCACATTAGAAAGGGTACTTTGTCTTATTCTATCAGCAACAAAACTTCTAGAAGCACAAAACAACCACCTCTTCTTTTAAGGTGGACTTCAGTCAGAAACATTGTTCTCACTGTTGCCATGTATCAGTTATCGACCCCCTAACCCTGTTTGAATTAGTTGGTAAAAGGAAACATAGGCAAGGTATTTGTCATGAAATAATTCATCATCTGAGAAGACTGGCAGTTATTTAAGTCTTTTCTTAGCACATGAAGAAGATACAAAGAGGGAATGAGCAGTTAGCGTAATGGCTATGTCGCTGGATTCCCACGTAGTCGACCGCGGTTCGCGTCCCGGACCCGGTGGCTTAAAACTCACGTGCGGGCATGTGTGCATGTGTATCCAAGATCCCGAGAGGAGAATGGAGGAGAAGGGATTGTGGCATGACCATCCCCCCTGGGGGGTGATTTCTCGCTTTCTGTCTCTATGTCTCTCTCTGGCCAACGCACGTGCCCTATACCAAAAACCTCTCAAAAAAAAAAGAAGATACAAAGAGTGTGTTGCCTCCCTTTCGGGGTTAAAAACTCTAAACGAATGATGAACATCAATGATAATCAATGATACTTTGTAAGCCATCAAGGCAAAAGAGAAAAGGGAAATATCATGCACTCTGCATTCCACGCAGCACAGTCAGCTGGGAGCTTGACTTCTGTGATCACATTTCAATACTCGAAAGAAACTTCAGAAAGAAAAACAACATATATAAAGGGAATAATAGTGTAATAAATAATAATGAGATTGCTGGTTCTGTCAATACAGAAGCTGCTCAGATAAATTGTATGGTTTATATTAGTAATATATGTTCCATACCATAGATATTCTTGGTTTATGTTAGTGGTGTATGTTCCATACCGCAGATATTCTCGGTTTACGTTAGTAATGTATGTTCCATACCATAGATATTCTTGGTTTATGTTAGTAATGTATGTTCCATACCGTAGATATTCTTGGTTTACATTAGTAATGTATGTTCAATACCGTAGATATTCTCGGTTTATATTAGCAATGTATGTTCCATACCATAGATATTCTTGGTTTATATTAATAATGTATGTTTCATAACGTAGATATTCTCTCTCAGCCCCCAGTATACACAATATGCATTGATTTGACAAGTGGCAACATTTGGAAATCACTCAAGCGTATGCTGCATAGTTGGGTAATGAAATTATAAGTAAGGAAACAGCCCACAAAGGCCTTCGAGATTAGAAACAGTGTTTGTCTCCAATGGTTGAGATGGATGAGGGTGGAGCAAAGAGCCCTGGGAGTTAGCGGTGGCTTCAGGAAGTAGCTCCTGAATTTAAGAGAGCAAGGGTTGCTGTTGCTTCAAACCAGCCATTTATAATTTAAGGCCCAGGGGCTCCGTCTAAGTTTTAGAGGTGCTTGTTCTAGAGACTCTGTGGACAGTAATGGCCTGGCGAGTGCCAGATTCCCCTGCAGATGCTACTGGAATTACTATAGTGCCCTGTGGGGAGTGGGTCTTCTAGTTCCCTGAATGCTCAGAAAACTTGAGCTGAAGGTAAGAGCAGGTCAACCGGGACTAATAACAATACTGAGATTAAGAAAGAAGGGATTTAAAGAAATGGAATGGACACTCTAGGATTGTGCCTTCCCCCAGTCGCTGGAAACAGGGACACTGGTATCAATGGGGAGTGCTCTCCTGAGTATGAAAAACTGAATACTGCAAAGTTCTGAATCACAGAATTCCTTATGTAGAAATATTGGGCTGTTGGGAAAACTATGACACATTTTTTTTGCACAGAAAAATAGAAAACTGCATCACGACTTTTCTGATGACATAATATTTCATGACAAAAATGTCGAATAGGAGAATTGCTTGAGTAAAATGTGGAATAACAATATAAACACAAAAAAAATCATGCAATGGAACTGTGCATTTCAATATGGAATAATGTATGAAATACATCATGGAAAATTTTAATTGCAAAACAATAATGTTCATTGTGATCTTGTTTTCATTTAAAAATGTATATACATGAATGAAAAGGATCCATCCAAAATGTCATTTTCTCCTATTTTTTGATCCCCCAGAGAGACCATGGTATGGCTGTCATCCAGATTTGCTTTTGATGTGTTGATAACCAATTTTTAAAAACTTAATAGTCATAAGCATTTAAATCACTGCAGAAGAAATTATTTATAGTCTATCCAAAATCTCACCTTTCTTCTTAACACTATCCAAATCCTATTTGGGTATTACATAGCAATGTGCTACAGAAAGTTTAAATTAAAAAAAAAAATAAGGTATACACACAAAAAAGAGAGAGAGAGAGAGAGAAATGAAAGAATTGGAAAAAAAAAGTAGGCTGAGCTCTGATGGTCAATTTAGTCTAAGCCAGTCGTGGTCATTGTATTCCCTTTTGCTGAAAATGTTTAGCCAGGTGATCCACTTGCAGTTAATGAGACATAAGGAGAATGGGGGTGGCGGGGAGGGGGCTGTTCTGGGATGATTTTCTTCTTGACAAGAAAGAGCGCAGTACAAACAGAAGCAGCTGTGGCTTGCCCTTCCTCCGGCGTTTGGCTGGGCTATGTGAGAGCAAGACGCTTGGAGGTGGCATGGCATTCATGCAGACATTGCTGACACATGAAGCACTGCAGAGTGGGAGACCTGAGAAACCCTGAATTCTTAATGATATGGCTGACCTTCTCCAGCAACCAATGCCCTTCTCTGGACCACCTGTTCAGTGAGAAGCTAATGAGAAACCCTTTGGTTCAAGCCACTTTTAGTTTGGGTGTGCTGTTCCTTGCGTCAGAAGCTAGTCAGTGCACCAGCCACTGTGGTACAGGCCACAAGGGCACTGCTGTGTGAGGCTGCAGGACATGTGGGAAACCTCCTGGGTCACATCCTGCATCCCCATGGACACGTTGGATGCACCATGATCCTGGGTGGCTATAGGGCCAGGGACAAAGATCACAGCATGAAGGTCCTGATAAGGGTGCCCCCTCGCTGAAAATAAACAAATAGACTTAAAAAAAAGTAGAAGGAAGAAAGAAAGAAAGAAAAAAAAACAGCAAGAAAAAGTAAAAATAAAACTCTCCTTTGTTATCATAGTCTCTTAGCTAATCTTGGTTATTATTTTGTTTTTTATTCATTCACTTACTTCATGGGACAGAGTCACATCCTCCCTGCAGCCATCCCAGACAGTCAGTATCACAGGGATGCGGACATGTACTCAGCGTGTGCTAGTCAACCAGGAACTGAACCTTGTGTCCCTATGGCAGAACAGCAAGCTACCACTGCGCCATCATAGCTGGGCCTTAATTATGCTTGTGGGATTGTGCAAGTGGGCTCTTTAGGATGATTTCAATCACCAAATCAGAACTATATATACAGATGTGTATATATGTGTGTGTGTGCATATATACATATATGTATATACACATATATAATTTTTGTTTGCCTGTAGGACACTGAAAGTAGTCCCTGCAACAGGACAGGAAATGCAGATCTGCAAATCTCTCCTACCAATGGAGTTTTATCCATGTGATGGTTGTCTAGACACACGCATGTAGTTGGAAGAAGAGGAGGAAGTGGGAGAAGAGTGCTTATTTTCTGTTGCCACAGAAGATATCAATGCTACAGAATCGGTCTCAGACTTCAGTTATGTTAGGGGAAAAAAAATCATTCTAGCTTCTAAAGGGTAAAACCAGTTTTCTTTGACAGTATAGTTTCATAGTAAATTTCATCTTTTCTTGTCTCCAAGAGAAACCTTTATTTTAAAAGGTTTAAAGTGGGAAGTGCTTTATTGATGATATTGGCCATGAAAGCAGAAAAGACACGTGCACACACTCAGCCTTGGGCTTTGGCAGCTTGCCTCTAAGCCCTACCACCTGAGGCAGGGCCAGAGGGATGGCAGGGATGCAGGACTTGATACTGGTTTCTTGGCCATAGGGCCTATGGTTACCACAGGGACACTCGTCCAAATTAATCTAATACTCAGGTGAAGAAGTTAGCCTTAAAAATAAGCTCCAGCCGGTTGAAAACCTATTGAGAATAAGGCAAATGGGCCTACAGAATAATACAGCAATTCTAAATGCGTGCCTTCCTTTACCGATTACGAGTAGCACTGAAATACGAATGAAAGTCAATTTATTGTAAAGAAAATTCCATTTTCCCATTAGCCTGTATAGTTCAAAGATGGTTTATTGGGCTGATTAATTTTCGGCTGGTATTTGTTTCCAGTCTTTTAACTTAACTTAAAAGGTTCTCCTTTCCCAAACTTTCTCCCCTCAATTCCATTTATTTTATATTATGTATTATATTACTAGAGGGATTCACTCACTCACTCCTTTCATTCATTCAGCACTAATTTAGTGAGCATGTACAGTGCTGCAGGCACTATGCTCAGTGTCCAGAAAACAGGTAAAAATAAGAGCATCCTGGTCCTCACAAATGTAATGGTCCTTCTGAGGCTCCTAGTATGTAAGGCAACAGTCCAAATGGGATGGGTACACCACCAGTAGGGCAGGCACAAAATACAGGGCAAAGGACCAACTTCACAAGAAGAGGATTCCGTAAAAGCAGAGCCTTCCATTCAATAGATTTCTTCACAGCATGAATGGCCATTGCCAACGTGACTCATTTTGCGTCAACGTGCCAACTCATCTTAAAGTAGGACTTTGTTAGACTCTATATCAACCCTATTTTATTTTAACTAGCTTTTCTTGAGCATATGGCTTCATTCATTAAGCCATTCACTCAAAACATAACAAAACAAAACAAAAAAATGTATTGACCAGCTGGGTCAGTGTCACCACAGTAACATACTGTTTGAGCAATGCTAGGTCTACAGTGAAGAGCGTGGGTTTGGATCCCTAGTCAACATGTACGTGCTGGGTGCATGTGCCCATGTCCTAGAGGACTGGGAAGGCTGGGCTGGGGGAAGATCATGGCAAGGGACTCCATTGAGAGTGCTGGCCTTTCTCTGTGTATGTATGTGTCTCAGTTTCATGAAGGAAAAACACACACACACACACACGCACACACACACCATAAGAATCTAGTATTGCATATAATCATGTGGTAGAGAGGTAGGGCAATTATGGTTCTAAATATGAGTACAAGAAAGAGAAGGGGCCAGCTGGTAGTGTGGTGGTTAAGGTGGCTAGATCCCACATGGCTGACCACATGGTTCGAGTCCTAGACCCAGCAGCTTGAAAAACACTCCAGGTACATGCATGCGTTTGTCCAAAATCTCTAAAGGAGGGAGAAATGGAGAAGGGCATGACTATCCCCCTTGGGGAAGGGAGATGCTTTTTGACTTTCTCTCTCTCATGCTCAAGTGCATGTACAAGCACACATGCCTTCTGACAACATTAAAAATAAATAAAAGAGGTAGCACGAATGGACTTGAAGGAAATGAAGGTAATAGTTGTAAAGTTAGGTCAACCCTACATTGGTGGCCAAGAGAGCACTTAGGAGCCTAGACCTCATACATTTGAAAATCAATTTCTACCTTGGATTAAGATACTAAGTGGTATAAGCCACTTCCTTTTCAATTGAGGGAGGAGTCTCAGTGCTATCTTCAAACCAATAACTGAGTTTCCTGATGGGAGTATCTCAGTCGTCGTTATCTTAACACTCTGATTTAGGGCTACATAGTTGTAGACACACATATGCTATACATACAAATAATACATACATCTACAGTTTTCTGGAAATTGATTAATAATTTAGACAGAAACAACAGAAGGAGCTAACACTTGTCTTATTTTTAAAGAGACTCTTTGTCCTGGCCACCTCAAGCATGCTACCTTGAGTTCCACCCTAAGAAGGGATGGTGTTGAAAACAAGCCTGGGGGCTAAGAGACTCCAACACACAAGGGTATGTGCAGTGCAGTGACAAAATGCACCCAAAGCTGTCAGGATGTGACAAGTGGGCATTTAACTTAAGGGCATGGGGAGAAAAGTAAATGGGGTTGTGATTGGATTCTTCAGTTAGGGGTCCAGACTTGTGAGGTGTACTATGCTTGTGTAAGGATTTTTTATATATATATATTTTTTTTTTTAAAAAAACATCCAAGTGGAGAACAAGGAGATATAATTTTTCTTGACACACCAATGTACAATAAGGACATATATTTAGTAACATTCGCTTCCCAGCACCCCAAGCAGCTGTTCAGCTCCTGCAAACACTCCTCCTTCCAGGCAGGGCAGGGAAGTGTCTGCTGTGCAGTCTCTTGAATTGCCAGAGAGAGCTGGGACCAGCATTGAGGAGCTTTCCCTTCCCACTTGGCAGCAGGCGTCTCACACATCTTTTGGTTAGGAAGCGAGGTCAGAGAAGTTGCTCCCAGGGAAGACTGACTTGGAGAGTCCTGTTCAATTTGGGCAGGAGGAGTAAGTCTGCTTTCATTTAGCAGTTGCTCTTTGGTCAACCTCTTAAGGACCCCAATGGAATTAAGTTTGTTCCTCTTACTAAACCTTCTTTAAAAAACAGGGATCAGGAAAGAATCTTTTGAATTCCTCCCTGCTCTGTGAGCCTGTAACTCACTGGGTAAGGTTTGGGCTAACAGGGAAAGGTTTTATAGTTCCTGGATGTGAGACTTGTGCGACATGGGAGACAGAATGCATCTACTTCAGGTCAACCATCGTTTCCCCTAGGTGCGTAGTCATCTTTTTAACAATTTTTGACAAATGCTTTGGAGGTGCAGCTGGCCAGGAGAAAGACCCTATGTAAATGTAAGAGCCAGTCAAGGACAGGCATTCATTGGTTCCTGGTTCATTTGTTCATTTATTCACTGACTTACACAGTATAATACATTGGTGCTTCTCAAAGGGTCATCCTACATACTCAGCATCATCATCACTTGATAGGTTGTCAGAATTACAAATTCTTGGGCCCAGGTGGTGGCACACCAGGAACACAACTGGACCCACACAAAAAAGGTCCTGGGTTCTTGTCCTGAGACCTCCCTGGCCTCACTGATTATGTATGTTTCCTGGGATCCAGGCTGGCTGAGACTAAGTGTGGATAACTTTGTGAGGACTGTGTTGGGAGGGTGCCTCTCTCCCTTTCTGTCCCTTTCTCTCATGGAAGAAATAAATCAACTTAAAAGAATACAAATTCTTGAGCCTACTTCACACCTACTGTAGATAATCTCTAAGACGAGGCACATATATGCCACTTTTGAGATAAGGTTACAAAAGGAAATGGCTACGATAGTGTTTATACCCTTTCATTGTCATGTCATGAGGGGAACCAGCTGCTACATTGTGCATGGCCTTTAGGCCCATGTGGCAAGGACTTAATGTCCCTGGCTAACAGCCAGGACTGAGGCAAATAATGGCTATGTGAGTGAGCATGGAATCAGTACCTTCCCCAGTCGACCTTTGAGGTGACTACAACCCTAACATCTAAATCAAAGCATTGTTAAGGTCTTGGAGCCAGAGGGTCCAGCTAAACAGTACCTGGATTCTCGATCCACAGAAACTGTGAAATGATTAATGCTTGTTCTTTCACCCCTTTAGTTTTGTGTTCATTTGTTATGCAGCAATAGGTAACTAATATAGCTATTGAATCAAACCTCTGTGAGTGGGGCTCTTGTCAAAAATTGTCAAGAAATGAAGGAGAAGAGATGTCAGCTGTGTCCCTCCTTGGAAAATGATGAGTGGGCCAGAAGTGAATGCATCCTGTTTTCCATGCAACACGATTTCCAGGTGATTATTATGCGTGGTAAGTTAAGAACAAGATCTTTAGGGAACAGAAGGAGGCACCCTGGTAACTAGCCCCGTATGGGAAAAGTCCCAAGTTTGTGTTCCAGGATTTCTCTGAACATACCAAGCACGTGTCTGACAATGGTCCAGACCGGCTGAGATTTGGGAGTAGAACGTAATTTGAAGACCCTGTTGGAGGTGACTGTCTCTTTCTCTGTGTGTCAGTCTTCCTCTTTCATGGAAGAAATAAGTAAGTAGCAAATGTTTTGGAGGTAGACTGCCTGGGTTCAAATCCGAGTTTGACTACATCCCAGCTGTAAGACCTAGAGTGGCGTTCTCCCCTCTGGTCCTTAATTTCTTCTGTAAAATCTTGCTAATAATAGTACATACCTTTTGGGTTGTAAAGAGGATTAATTAGGCTAATTTATTTAAAGCACTTAGCATATTGCCTAGCAACTGTGAGTATGATAAACTTAGTGATGATTCATTCATTCAGAAAACATTTATAAGGCAACCACTAAAGGCAGACATTGTGCTAAGTGTTGGAGTTAGAAAGACACAGTCTGCTTCTCCTGGCACTATTATCCCATGGGAAAGACGGGCAATGGAAGAATAAACACAAGGTCTGGACAGTGTGTGGTAGTAAGATGTGATGTACTCAGAGGCTGACCCACATGGGAAGATTCTGGATTTGTGTTCAGCAACCTGGAGTAGGCTGAGCATGCTCATGCCCATGCCCACGATCTTGGGCTGGCTGAAACTGGGGGTGGGCTGTACTGTCAAGACCCTCTTGAGAATGCTATCTTCCTCTCTATATGTCTGTCTCTCCTGCTCACAAAAAAATAAAAACAAAACAAAACAAACAACAACAAAAACGTTTAAAAGATAAATAAAAGAATAAACACAATAATAGATTAAAAAATCCTAAGACTGACTTCTGCTCAGAATGCAGCAGAACCTGGATGTCACTTCTATCCTGGATGAAAGCATTAAAGAAAAGCTTAGTAAATGGGACAGTAGGAGGTTGAAAAAATCTTGAGGATATGGTCTTGACATCCCTGCAGCATGTCACCTCCACTTTTCTGAGTCTCTGTAGCTTCTTTTTGATATGGACCAAAAACAAACATTTTGTCAGAAACAGTCTCTTCAGATAAGAACTACTAGAATGTAGGGCCCATATGTCTCATTCACTAGTGTCTTTAGCCACTTGGTTCTGTTTCCTGCTCCTGTATCAGGCAGCTTGGCTCATATAGCCTGAGCGTGTGGGCGTCTACTCTTCTTTCTCTCTGAAAGTTCCTTTCCCTGACTCCTTGTAAGGTTAGCACCTTCTTAACCTTCACATCTTTGCTAAAATGGCTCCTCAGAGCCCAGCTGCACTGTGTATGTTGGTAGATGGTACTATCAGGGACCGAAGGCATATGAGAGGCTGGTGGTTTGCTTTCTCACTTTCCCTCTCTCTCTCTTTCTCTTTCTGGTTGAATTAAAATAAATTAATGAATAAATAAAATTAAATAAATAATTTTTAAAAATAGGCTCCTCAGGGAAGTCTTCCTGATCATGATGTTGATTGCTACAGTGCCTCCATTTCCGAGGACTTTTCATATCCTGAGCAGCACTGCTATCTAGCTCTGTGTTAATTTGTTTATCTTCCTGATCACCATCGTCTTTCCGAGTAGACTTCACCATCTCTAACTTGGTCTGTTTGACTCACTGTCATGTACACCATGGTGCATAGCAGGCATCCAATACATATGTGTTATTGAATTGAAAAATGGATGAATAAACGTGTCCTTTCATAGCCACTGCAACACTTCAGCTTGATTTGCTGAAATGTCCATCCTAATTGTAGAGGACATTAATTCAAATTATGGAAGATACAACTGCTGAAAAGTCAGAATGCAAAACTAAGTCACTGTAGCTCTTAAGGGCTGCTAGAGAACGGGGGAGGGATGGGAAAAGAGGAGGACATTGTAATATTTAATGTTTGTTAAGTCTTAGCTCCTAGGCAAGGGCACTGTGGTAAGTGTTTGTATGCCTTATTTCATATTCACCTGAAGTAGTCATCATCATTGGGGGGTTGTAGGGGTGACCATATGGAGAAACCAAGGCTGAGAGCCTGTAAGTAACCTTCCTGAAGTCACAGCAAGTATGATATAGACCTGTGATTCAACTCAGGTAGTCAGATTCCAAAGCTTTTGGGTTTAACCACTATACTTTCCTGCCTCAATGGACTGTAGCTCATTAAGTAAGTATTCTGCTTGAATAGAAATGTACACAGTTGAGTAACTATATGACACTATCACAGCAGACAGATTGAAGCCAAAAAATGATATCCTTGAACATGGGAACTAGGGGCTGTGGCCAAATGGCAGCTTGTTCATGGTGGCCTCTTTCTCCACCTCTGGGTCTCATATTGTTTAGAAGAAAGACAGTCAGTAGCACAGTAGAGTGTCCTGATATCTCCAATTAAAAACAGGTTTGGTGGTCTCTTCCCCAAACCTCAAAGGATTAGCATTCTCTTTGTCAAGAAACACAATTTATAGCAACTGGCAGTTCCTGTGGCAAAAAAAAAAAAAAAAAAAAAAAAAAAAAAAATCCCAAGATCAGAGAAGCCAAGGGAGGTGACAGGTCAGATGAGAGCTCAGATGGAGAAGTGGTTGGGGTGGGTGAGAAGAGGGGGTCAAGAAGTGGGGGGAAGGGCAGCTTTACAAAGCAATGGGGCCTGTCTGTGTTGTGCCCAGAGCAGGCTTTGATTGAGGGTTCTCATTAGCGACAAGTCTCCACAGGCCAAAAAGAACAAGAAAGAAACCAGGCTTTTCCAGTCTTAAACAGCACTGAAAGTCTGCATTTTCCTGTGTCTTGGAGAATTATTAGGACAGCAGATAGGGTGGGCTATGGCAGGCCAACATCTTCAGTAGGGGAGAATGATTAGAGGAATTGAATTATCATTCTGTGGGCAATTTTCTTCTCAAGGTTTACTTGAAGCCAGAATGTGTATTTCTAATCTGTTTTGATGAGATTTAAACATTCAGATTTTCAGAGATACAGACCTATCTTAAAATCTACATATAAATATATTAAAATATATTGAAGTATTAGTCTTTTTTCATTCATACCTTTTCCCTTACGGTTCCTGAGCTGCCTGCATTTCCACCATATGCTCAGTCTCTGAGAAATTAAAAACAGAATTGTCTAACTGGAAAGTTAATACACTGGAGTGGACCAAAAGCTTGGTTGCGTTTATAATTCAAGGAGTGGTCTTAATAAATTATACGTTTTCAGAATGACGGTATGCCTAGGTCAACGGAGGCCCTCAGCCATGTAAACTTGTAAATATACGTATGCATTATTATCTGTTTAGAAAGACTACAGGTGGGGCCAGCGGGTGATGTGAAGGTTAAAGCACTGGAACCCACATAGTTGAATGCACAGCTTGAGTCCAGAGGATCCCACATAGTCAAATGCACAGTTGGAGTCCAGAAGCAGTGGTTTGAGAATCACACCAGGTACATATATGTGTGTTTCCAAAATCCTGAGGAGGCTGGAGGAGAAGGAATTGTGGCACGGTCACCCCCCTAGGGGTAGTTTTTCACATTCCCTCTGTATGTCTTTCTCTCTCTCTGGCAAGAATGTATGACCTATGGCAAAACTTAAGAAAAAAATGGGGTGGGATTAAGAAAGAAAAAAAAAAGAGAGAGAAAAGGAAAGAAAGAAGAAAGAAAAGAGAGAAAGAAAGAAAGGAAAAAGAAGGAAAGAAAGAAAGAAAAAGAAAAAGAAGAAAAAGAAAGAAAGAAAGAAAGAGAAAGAAAGAAAGAAAAAGAGAAAGAAAGAAAAAGAAAGAAAGAAAGAAAGAAAGAAAGAAAGAAAGAGAGAGAGAGAAAGGGAGAAAGGAAGGAAGGGAGAAAGGAAGGAAGGAAGAAATAAAGGAAAAGAAAGAAAAAGGAAAAAGAAAGAAAAGGAAAGGCAAGATACAGGCTTTGTGAAAATAACCCAGAAACGTGCTCTTAAGACCTTGAGAATCCAGGACTCAGAGAAATAGAGGAAATTCAGCCAAAGAAATAACGTTGGCGCACTCAGAGACCATTCGGATAACTATTGTATAGTCCATCTTCTAGTGTGATAATAACGAGTTACCCATTTACTATGCACGGATCACCAACTATAAATGATTCAGACAATCATAAGATGCACTTAACGCGCTCAAGTAGGACTGGACGTGATTTACTCTCAGTTGAGTTAGTTGGCAGGTACTTTAAGATTTTCTAAGGTCTCTTGGCTATCATTGTGAGCATCAATAATTACTGTATAGACGTACTGGATGATAAAAAAAATTTCAGTTGACAGAATGTAAGACAAATTTGATTCTCCTGGGATCAAAGTTCAAAGACAAGAAAAAAATAAGTCAAGGCAGTGTTGACAAACTACTCCATAATATGAAAGCGTTAAAATCTAATGGGAAAAATGGACTTGAATTGTGGGTGCCTTCCTGGTTTCATCACCTTTGATGGTTGACATTTCCATTTCTCATTTTCTCTCAGTTACTCCATCTATGAAAGGATCTGCAAATGTTAATAGAGACCCTCGCGCGTACCAACTTCCTCCTCTTGTAAATCATAATACAGGGCCAGTTCCACTGCGATTATGTCTTTCTGTGTCTGTGTCTCCTCTGGTAGGATGAAATACTGGAAGGCAGGGGTCCTGTGATAAGAGGGAACTTCAAAAAGTTTGTGGGTAAATGGGATTCAAGTGGGAATTTATTCTGGTGCAAAAAAATGTTGAAATCCATGCACAGTTTTTTTTTTTTTTTTTTTTTTTTTTTACAACATACTTTCCACGAACTGTTTGAAGACCCCTAGTACATTCTTAAAGAAATGAAAGTCTGAAGGAACAGCTACCGAGGTAAGCAAGCAGGGCAGAGCATCTGTATTTTCCACCAGGGGTCAGTAGAACTTTTATGAGACTTCCAGGACGGCATCTGGATTTAGATAAGGGCAACTTCTTTATCACCACTTTTCTCTCTGAAAACACACACCAAGATGCACAGCCCTATCACGGAAAAGAGCAGCCAATTCCAAGTTACTAAACACGCAGGAAAGACACAGTTAAATACGACTTTGGCGTGGCGGTATAGCGAGCACTAGACTCAGCATCATAGAGGGGCATCTCAGCTTACGTGTGCAGCTTTCATAAATCCCAAGGCAAGCTATCGTGCCTGATTAGCAACGTGGCTAATCATCCAGTGACTAAGGCTTATTGCTTGGCTATGACTGTCAGGATTTGAAGTTTCCCTCTGCCTGGCTTGCCGTTCTGGTGTACAATAGTCCTTCTTAGAACGCTATACAGAAATGTTAGAATTTAAAGGAATGAAGACTTTCAAAAACAGGTACTAGATATATAAATGTGACTCCCTGCTCTAAAACAGCTAGACTGAACTGTTAAGAATGA
This sequence comes from Tupaia belangeri chinensis, assembly GCF_000334495.1. Classification (NCBI taxonomy): domain Eukaryota; kingdom Metazoa; phylum Chordata; class Mammalia; order Scandentia; family Tupaiidae; genus Tupaia; species Tupaia belangeri. The sequence continues at coordinate 1,434,270 of NW_006159447.1, read as the reverse complement.
AAGTCAGGGACCAACCAATAGGTGGTGTGGTGGTTAAGATGCTGACCATGGTTCAAGTCCCAAACCTGGTGGCTTGTTTTCTTACTACAACCACCCCCCCCCGTTCTGTCCCTCTTGGGTCAAAATAAAATAAATACATGAAGTTAAAATAATTCTTTTGCTATAGGGCGCATGTGCTTGCCGAAAAGACAGAGAGAGACAGAGAGACAGAAAGCAAGAACTCACTCCCCAGGAGGGATGACCACACTGCAATCCCTTCTCCTCTCTTGATCTTGGGCATGTGTACACACACACCCAGGGTGAGTTTAAGCTGCCGGGTTTGGGACTCAAACCACGGTCAAGTACATGGGAGTCCAGCAACATAGCCATGACGCTAACTGCTAGTCCCAAGTTAAAATAATTCTTTAAAGAAAGACTTAAAAAATATTTTATTTGGGACCAGCAGCTGGCGTAATGTCTTTGTCACTGGACTCCTATGTAGTAGACTGCAGTTCGAATCCTGGACCTGGAAGCTTAAACTCGCGCTGAGTGTGTGTGTGTACGTGACCAAGATCCCAAGAGAAGAGTGGAGAAGAAGGGATTGCTGCGTGGCCATCCCCCATGGTGGATAATTTCTCACTTTCTGTCTCTCTGTCTCTCTCTGTCTTTCTGGCAAGCACACATGCTCTATAGCAAAAACCTCTCCAAAAAAAAAGAAAAAAAATATTTTATTTAATTACTAGCTTGTGGCCCTAATAAAATAATTCTTAAAAAAAAAAGATAAAAATTTAACCAAATCATTCTCCTTAAAAATCTCCAAGACCTTCTTACCCTTAAAATAATATCCCATTTACTACTCTAAGCCTAAATTGCCAGGAAAACTTACCTGGTCACATTTCTTACCCTTGTTCCTACATTTATTATATTTAGCCTTTCTGCTGACTTTCTCAGTGGTTCTCAAAGTGTGCTCCCTGGGTCTGCGGTATGGGCCATATCTGGGAAGTTGATAGAAATGGAAATTCCAGAGACACACCCAGTTTACTAAATCAGACACTGTGGGGTTGAGAACCAAAGTCTGTGTTTTAACCAGCCCCATCAGGTGATTCTGATATTGCTGAAGTGTGAAAACCACTCTTCTAATTCTTCAACTTTGTTTCTGCTTTTGTTCTACTTTTGTTCTAGTCAGACCCTTGACCAGGTACATTCTTGAAAAAAAAATTAATTTATTATTATTATTATTTTAAAATTTGCTACATGCATGCACACTCATGAGAGAGAGAGAGAGGGAGTAAGAAAGCAAGCCACCACGTCCAGGACTCAAACCATGATCAGTCATGTGGGAGTCCATTGCCCTAACCATGATACAACCTGCTGGCAACAGCCAGGTACATTTTTTCCAAGACTCTTTCCTGATCAATCATATGTCGGTTGAAATTTTAGTTCATCAGAGATACTGTTCTTTTCTTGAAAAAAAAAAAAAAGAATTATTTTGTTTAACTTTATTTATATATTTATTTATTTTAATTTGACCAAAGAGGGACAGAGTTGGGGCGGGGCGGGGTTGGGGGTGGTGAGGACATCTATGAGAAAGCCAGCCGTCTGGTCCAGGACTATGAACTGTGCTCACCCATGTGGGAATCCAGTGCCCTTAACCACCAAGCAAACTGTCGGCCCCAAGAGACTGTTCTAATCATCCTATTTAAAGTGAGTCTTAGGGCTAGCAGGTGGCGTGGTGGTTAAGGGTGCTGGACTCCAATATGGCCAAATACAGTTTGAGTCCTGGACCTGGCAGCTTACTTTCTCTCTTTGCCTCTCTCTCTCTGGTCAA
>NW_006159447.1:1425329-1432424 GCF_000334495.1 Tupaia belangeri chinensis | reverse complement strand
AAAAAAAAAAAGAAGAAGAAAAAAACGTAAAATAAATAGGGGCTGGCAGGTGGCATGGTAGTTAAGGGTGCTGAATTCCCACATGGCCTACTGTGATTTGAGTCCTGGACCTGAAGGCTTGCTTTCTACTTTCCCTCTCTCTGTCTCTCGCACTCTGTACCTGTCTGGTCACATTAAAAATATAAATAAGTGACCCATTAGTTGGTGTAATGGCTATGTCGCTGTACTCCCATGTAGTCGACTGTGGTTCAAGTCCTGGACCTGGTGCCTTACACCCATGCCAGACGTTCTCTAAAGGAAGCTGCAGTCTTGGGGCCAACCCTTGGCATGGAGCCAGAAAATGAGGTTCAAATTCTAAATCTTTCATTTGAAAAATCAGCTGATGTAGGCAAGTCATTTAACTAGATTAGTGGGTCTCACCTGGAGGTGATTTTGTCTCATAGAGACATTTGAGAAAGCTTGCAGGCATTTTGGGCAACACAATTTGAAGTGAGGATGGGAATAGAGAGTGTGATTGGCCCCTAGGGAGAAGCCAGTCATGTGGCTAAACAGCCTACAAATGCACATGACAGCCCCTTGCAACAAAGAACTGTTTTTTGTCCAAAAAAAAAAACCAAAAAAAATATGACAGGTCAGTAGTGCCCAAGCCAAGAAACCCTGACCTAGAGCCTGCCTTCCTCCTTTCTAAAACTGTTCCAGAGCCTCTAAAGCATGTGGAAACCGTCATGTATTGCTGGTTGATACTCCATGTATTTAATGCTGTTGGCCTGCTAACACGATTTCATGTATTTTTTTAATGTACAAGTTATCCTAGGCACAAATGCTACTTTGAGGGCCTTTGCTGAAATTCAAGTAAAATTCTTTTTTTTTTTTCTTTTTAAGAGAGATTTTTGCTATAGGGTATGTGCACTTGCCAGAGAGAGACAGATGGACAAAAAGTGAGAAATCACCTCCCCCAAAGGGGATGGCCACACGGCAATCCCTTCTCCTCTATTCTTTTCCTGGGATTTTGGGCATTCATGCACACATGCCGGGCATGTTTTAAGTCGCCAGGTCTGAGACTCAAACTGTGTGGTCAACTGCATGGGGGTGCAGTGGAGTAACCATTACACCATCTGGTGGCACTGAGAATCAAGTAAAATTCTAATTAACGTGTTTCATAAATGGTGACAGATACTCCATGTCGGATACTGTAACTGGTACAGAGTTACTACTCACTAAGTATTTGTTCAAGTGATGTGTGAATGAATTCCTGGGAGTCCCCTTCCAGGTCTGAGTTTCAATTTCCTCATTTGTAGCAGATAAGGATAATAGCTGTGTTCTAGGAAACTTTTGAGGATCAAAGCAATAATGTTTGTAAAGCAGCTGGCTCAGGGGTTGACACGTACTGAGGTGAATTTGCATTGTTTTGCCGTCTGTTAGCTTCCCTGTTTGCCATCCTGTGGAAGCCTGATGGGGCCTCTCACTTCCACTCATTTTCCTTCCCTTCTCAGGAGGTTCCTGCTTCCTCTCTCTCAAGCTCTTCCCCTCCTCCACTTACTTGGTCTACAGAGGGCATCTTTGACTGTTTCAGGTGGAACCAGGTGGGTGAGTCCCACCCTGTCTTGCTTGGATGAAGCCCTTAAGGTCCAGCATTCAGAAAAAAACAGCTCTAGGTTTCTCCACATTCCTGGCAGAGAAGGAACTGGAAACCAGGCTCTTGTTTACTGGCTAGGAATCTCTTTGCTTCTCTATGCTGTCCCAACTTTCCTGACTTGTCTTTTCTTACCTCTACAACCAACCCGTATATACTCACCAGTTTCCAGCCTTTCTGGGAACTGTGAATGTTGACAAAAACCTTATCACACATCAACAAAACATTAATATGTGCTTATGTCAAGTGAAAGTTTTATATAAGTTTATGAAGATTGGATTGCCTTGCCAGTCAACTTAAGGTTATATTTTAGAAAATTTAAGCATGAATTAGTTTCAATATTTTAGTTTTTCATATTTGGAGCCAATCAATTATTATTTTTCTAAAGCAAATATAATTGTAATCCTTGAAAAGCATTTGTGCCTAGGATAACTTATACATTAAAAAAAGCAATGTTCATGGGCCAACAGGTGGCGTAGTGGTTGAGGCACTGGACTCCTACAAGGTCAACTGTGGTTCAAGCCCTGGACCTAGTGGCTTGCTTTCTTACTTTCTCTCTCTCTCTTATCTGTCTCTGGTGAGTGCATGTGCCCTATAGGAAATTTAATAATAATGATAATAATACATAAACTCTAAAAAAGGGAAGTTTCTTTGCCTTTCTTCAATTGGTGAGTTTTTCATCTTCCCCTTTCCTGTTTGCTTATCATAGTAACTGTTCCAGAGATTCTAAAGCATGTGGAAACTGTCATGTATTTGCTGGTTGATATTCCATGTATTTAATACTATCGGCCTGCAAACATGATTTCATGTATTTGTGTCCATATTTGTTTAAGAATGTGATGGTCAAATCCTTCATATGTGATGTGCATTACAGACAGTAAAGGGCTTTCTCATGTAATATCTATTCAGTATCATTCAATTCTTCCAGTAACCCAGTGAACTTATATGATACATATTATAGTTACTGCTGATTTTACCAATGACAAACCAAAGCTTAAGGAGGTAAAGTGACTTGTTCAGGGTTATAGAGTAAGTGGCAGAATCAAGACAAGAATTCACATCTTCTCCATTCTTACATGCCATGCTGTTGTCAGGTTTTTAGTCAACCCTAGGAAAAAAATTACTCCTGAGAAAGGAAATTAAACAAGGTTGAAATGATTAGGATACTGTAGCTTTGTGTGTGCATGTGTGTGTGTGTGTGTGTGTGTGTGCATGTTATAATAGAACTCTTATCAAGAATATTTTCTTATTTGCCCTACAGATAATGAGATCAAATTAAATAATTAGTTCAACAAATACTTGTTTAGTGACTGGCACTGCTGTGGGTGTTGGGCTGCAATGGTAGACAAAGAAGCCTACTCCTTGCCCCATGGACCTCACATTCTAGATGCAACAGATAATAAATTAAGTCAATATACAGTGTGTCAGGCTATATATTGATTAATGTTAAGGGGGGAAAAAGCAGGATGAGGGGATAGGAAAAAGCAGATGTTGTTATTTCATTTAGGATGATCAAAGAAGGCCTCAGTAGTACGGAGGCATCTGACGAGAGGCTTGAAGGCAATGAGGGACAGTGTCACGTGGATACTGAAAACAGACTGGCTGAGACAAATGTGTGTAAAGAGCCTGAGGCAGGAATAGGTTTGGTGTACATGAGAAACAGCAAGGTAATCAGCCTGGCCTGGCCAGAGAAGAGTGAGTAGACTAAAATGGAGGGGGAAAGTTATCAGCAGAAAGTGGAGGAGATATGGTAAGTAGATTTTGGGGGCTATTAGGAAAGGTCCTTCAGGATCGTGTCATGGTAAGGGCTTTGACTTTTAGTCCATAAGAGACAGGGATCCCTTAAGAATTTTGACCAGAGGAGTTGTATGATTTGATATATGTTGATCAAGAATTTACAATTGACCACCTAGACCTCCATTAAGCTAGACCTGGTTAGTAATATTTCCACCTTGAATAAGAGTCTCAGTTCTGCTTTGAGAGGCTATAATGGGATCTTTCTTTCTTTTTAATTTTTCTGTCAGCTTTATTGGAGTATAACTGACAAAAATTGCCTTTTTAATTTTTCTGTCAGCTTTGTTAGAGTATAACTGACAAAAATTGTACACATTCAAGGTATACAGCAGATGTTTTGATATATATATATATGTTGAAAAATTATCAAAATTAAGCTAGTTAGTAGGCCTGTTACCTCACATACCTTTTGTCCATGTGTGTGTGGTGAAAAGACTTAGACCTACTGTCTTAGCAAATTCCAAATACATAACACAGCATTAGCAACTATAATTGCCATGCTATATATTAGATCCCCAGAACTTATTCAAATTATTACTGAAATTTTGTACTCTTTAACCAACATCTTCCCATTCAGCCTCTACCCCTAACAACCACAGTTTTACAATACTGCTTCTGTGAATCTGACTTTTTTAGAGTCAACATTATTAATCAGATTATGTAGTATTTGCCTTTTTGTGTCAGGCTTAAATTACCATAATGATTTCCAAGTTCATCTATGTTGTCTTACATGGCAGAATTTCCTTTTTCTTTTTATGGTTAAATAGTATTCCATTGTGTATATACACACAACATTTTCTTTTTCTTTATCTATTTGTTTATTAATAGACATTTAGATTGTTTTCTTATCTTGGCTGTGGTAAATGATGCTATCAGAAACATGAGAGTATAGATAATCTTTTGCCATACTGATTTCATTTCCTTTAGATATATACCCAGTTGTGAGATTGCTGGATTGTATGCTAATTCTATTTCTAGTTTTTTGAGAAACCTCAATACCATTTTTCATAATGGTACTGTACTAATTCAGAATTGCACCAACTGTATGCAAGAGTTTTCTTTTCCCCACATCCTGGCCAACACTCGTTATCTTACATTCTTGATAATAGCCATTCTATTATTAGGTGTGAGGTGGTATCTCATTGTGGTTGTAACTTGCATTTCCATGATTAGTGACATTAGCTCCTTTTCACATTCCCACTGGCCATTTGTATGCCTTCTTTGAAACTGTCTAGTTGGGTCCTTTGCCCATTTTAAAATCAGGTTATTTTATTTTGTTTGATCTATTTATTATTGTTCTTATTGAAGTGTATGAGTTTCTTACATATTTTGGATATTAACTACTTATCAGATGCATGAGTGTAAATATTTTTCTCCCATTCCATAGGCTGCCTTTCTTTATTGTCTCCTCGGTTGTGCAGAGATTTTTAGTTTGATGTAGTCCATTCATTATTATTATTATTATTTTAATTTCATTGCTTGCATTTATGGGATTTCTCTTTTTGAACTTGTTCAAGTGCTGTGGTAATGCCAAATTTTAGTAGTCCATTCATTTATTCCAGTCAGTGGTGAGCTCCACCTTAAATGCCAGGAACTGCCCTAGGCACTGGGAATTTAGGAGTGACTGATCTCAGGTAGTTCCCCTTACAGTTAAGAAATTCAGACAGTAAAGAAGTAAGGAAAGAAAAGAGTCTTCCACCAATGGGGAGAACAAGGAAAAAATAAAGTAGAAGAAGATGTAATGACATTGGCAACATAGGGGCTACTTTATATTCCAGCTGGATTTTGAAATACAAACTTTAGGGTACTAATGTTATATAGAGAGAGCAATTTTCAGTTTATGGATTGAGGTTGGGAAGAAAGGTTTTATTATTCAGCTTCAAAAATGAAAAACTGAGGTTCACTGAGACTAAGCCATATACCCAAGGTGCTAATAAATGATGGATCTGAATCCATTTTTTTTTTTTAAATTTTCAATACCAAAGCTTTTCTCACAATAGATAATGCCATGGGACCTGAAGGCAGACTGAACAGGCCTAAGGAATCATGAATGAATCAGGCATACTTGGGCAAGAAAGGCAAGAAATGCTAGCCAAAGCAGGAAGAGAATACCAACATAAAAGGACAGTAGCTGGCACTCTTTATGGTCATACAGGACAACAGGAAGAAGAATCTAGACAGGCTCCAATCCTTATAGCCTCAACTTCCACAGGCCTAAGGTCCTCTGCACCCTGATCTGAATAGAAGGAGCCCTAGCTTGAATATCTGCCTGTTCTTAGCAACCCAGGCTGAAGAGAGCCCTGGGTCACACATGGTTTCAATCACAGAATTTATCTGCATCTTTGTCATTGTATTTGGAAGATGACTGAATCCTCATTCTTGTCCCAAGCCTTTCCAAATTGTACAGGGATACAAGTTAAATCTGGAAAAGCTACCTCATCTTTGGCAGGCTGAAAATAGGGAGAGGCTTCAGGAATGTACAGTAATGTCCCACCCACACCCCTTCCCCCTTTATTAAAACAAATCCGAAACAATAAATTTCTAAAATTTTCCACTCTATCATTTTATCTGCCTTGTTATAACCATGCCCTTGTCCACACCCCACGAGGGTTTTCTGCAGCTCCAGGGAAGCTGGGAAGTGTCTGCTCCCAGTTTTCAGTCACTCCCATAATAAACAATTACTAAACAGCTTGCTGCCCTAGGCAACTGTTTGTCCAGCTTGGCCAGGGCCTGAGACTTCAGCTAGCTAAGAGGGTGGGAGGAGTCCCCTGTAGACTAGAATTCAGGTTCTGAGGCCAAAGAGCTTGGTTTTGACCAGAGATACTATTGGGGAACCTAGCATATTCTATCATCCTGGAATATCTTTAGGGCATCTCGGGTAAAATGCACAGGGTTCGGGGGCAGGAGCTCGGGGCTGGGGAATGGGAGGTCAGCTGAATGCCGAACCATCTCTTAAGAAATAAGTTACAATTCCCTGTCAGTAAGTTTCTCTTCTACAGCCCGGACAGTGGGCAGTGGGCTGTTCTATTGGTGTATCTATCCCTGCGAAACGTCTAAAAACCACCACCACCCCTGCAGTCACCACCAAAAGAGTAACAACACTCTGAGGACTGGGACAAGCTTAAGTTAACCGCTTTCTCTTGAGCCATTAGAAAATTTCTACCCCGTCTACCCCCGCCGTGATTACAGCTTTCTCTGAATAGATGGAGGAGGTTGGACATCGAGTAAGTGATGCCGATGTAAATGATGAGGATTTAGAATAGGTGTCTCCTACTTTAGCACACAGTGGCAGGCATGAAGAATTGTTAACAATTCCTCTTCATTCTTGAGAATTAGGGTGTCTTCTTGGGAAAGAAAGAAAAATGGGCTACGGAGGAGCATAAGGGACACTGTTGAAATGCTTAGTAGGAAAGGAGACTATGGGCCCTCCAGGGTCCACGGTGGGTTAGGGGAGGCATCCTTCAGATCCGCGGTCGCTTCCTATCAAATCTTTTTCCCCTTCCCCCTCCCTCAGGCTCTCCCCACTTCTCCATTTTCAAGGTGCTTCTCCAGAAACCCGCATACTCTCTGCCCCCTGCTTGAGAGGGCGTTCGGGCGGGGAGACGGGTTCGTCTAGGGCGCCCGGGACAGCGCCGCGCGGGGCCCCGGCCAGTCCTTCCTTCTCCGGC
>NW_006159447.1:1417458-1422259 GCF_000334495.1 Tupaia belangeri chinensis | reverse complement strand
GGAATGCCTTATATCACGTCCACAACGGGGAGGACGTTGTGCTCCTCACCACCTGCAAACATGGCAAAGACTGGCAAAAGCACAAGGATTCTCGCTGTGACAGAGACAACACCGAGTATGAGAAGTAAGTGGCTTGGCTGGTGTGCTTTTGCGAGACAGTCCTGGGCCCTGCCTGCTGTGGTCCAGTGTGATCTGGGGTGGGGACCACGGAGCTCTCTGTCCTCCTGTTCTGAGCCTGGCACTGAGCACCCAGGGTCTGCTCTGTGGATGGAGGCTGGGGACATAGAGTTTGAGGCACCTCAGGCCAGCTGAAAAGCCCAGAGCACTTGCCTGAGCCAAGTAGGCAACTGTGTCTCCCTCTTGCTTAGAAAACCTTCAGGGCAGTGTGTCTCCAGTTCATGGTGGGGATATGGTCAAAGTTTGGAGACAGTGCTTCACCCATATGTACAGGAGGGTTTCTCCGAGGATGCCTGGAGACCTGGAGAGGCTCTGATCTATTCATAGCCTGGAGAGTTTCTCCCAAGATTGGTGCTGTTGCTTTTTCTCACGAGCTGGGGTATTCACTTTCCTTGGAGTTTTTCCCAGCCTCAAATTTTCATCTTTCAAAAAAATTTTTGTTTTTTCATCTTTCTATTTCTGTACATACATTTGTATTAGTCGTACATGTGTTTTACTTTTAGCTGGTGAACTTCGTGTGCCCATGTGTTTCCTCTCCCATGGCATTGACTTCTGTGAAGGAAGACTAAGCTTGTTGGGGACTGTGACCTTGCATTCATTCATCCATCTATCCATCCATCCATCTCATCCATTCATTAATTTGTATAGGTCCTGTTTCCTTCCTAAGAGAAACTTTTAAAATCTGGGCTTTGGTCCCAAAGCTGTAAACTCTGGTTGCTAATTTAGATTTCCCTTCTCCTTTGTCTTTATCTATTTGCATATAAATCGTAGACTGTTACTGTTTGAATGGGTGTGAGATGCCTCCTTACCCTCTGTAGTGAGGCAAGTTTTGCCCGTTGCTAAGTAACTGAGTTGGTTACTTTGTGGCCCTTTTCACTCTTCCTTTCTTTTTCGATGACAGTAACTGACAGTGGATTTGGGGTCAAAGCTAAATTCCACAAATCTGCTTCAACCTGAGCTCGGCTGGTCAGTTTCTTAGTTAGGTGGGGTTGGTACTCCAGACTCTCACTTGTATCTGGCTGTGAAAGAGTTAGTGAGTTCCTACAGTGCATTTCCACGTTACGCCAGTTAAAAACCAGAGCAGCCGTGTGCTACCCAGGGAAGGAAGGGGAACCTCTCAGCTGAGTACAAGAGGAACTGGCAGAGGTTGGCAGATTTTGCAATTGATTCATGAAATGCAGAGTAGGGGAAATGCTTCACAGACCTGATTGGAACAGGAAGGGGTATGGTGGGAAAGCGGCCCTGAAATGAAAGGTTTGATTGTTGTCTGTGGATTTCCTCAGACACTTGGGCCTCTACAGGAGTGATTGGAAGGGAAATTAAAGTCCTCCTATACCTGACCATAGTGAGTGAAGGAGAAAGTACCAGACTCTTGGATTCTACTCCCCAACCCTCCACACCTTGACTTTCTCAGGCATAAGAAAAGCCTGAGGCAAGGATCAGTTATGAATCTATATTTTACTCTTACGCAGGGGCAGTTGTTACGTATGAATGTTGGGTGCAGTTGCATAGATTAAAATGATCTCACAAAAGAAACTTAAACTGTGGTTGGTAATAAACTGCTTTGTTTGCACGACATTTACATTGACCTATTCCTGTGGGTGCCTGTATGAAAAAATGTGTATAGCCTTTCAGGAATTTCTTTGTCTGGTCTATGGTGGAGTAACTGGAGATGAAGTCTAATCTTTCAGTGTCTTCTAAAGCAGTCTCACTGAATTTTGTAGGATCACGGTGTTCGTTCTTTTGAAAAGGTCAGAGCTGAGATTTCTTCAGGAAATTTGAATTCTGTCTTTATCACAGCAACACTCTCAATTCAATAACACAACCGTGTCTTCTTCACTCTCTTAGGTCCACAGTAAATATGAAATCTCTCTTTTCTGCTGAATGGAAGCTTTTTCTAGAAATTGGCAATGAAGGAAGGAAGGGCTGGTTTCCTCGGACCTTTAATTTTTGCTAATTAAATTTAAGTAATTTTTGACCTCTTTGTGATGGGGCCAACCAATCTGACACCCACACCCTTGTGTTGATTTATGTTTAAAGACCACCAGGGGTCAGGACCTCAGGATCCGGTCTTAGTGGCATTCAGTGGAAAAGCAAGTTTGTTCTTTTTTCCCAAGTTGTGATTTCTTTAGGTCTCTGCTAGACTTTTTTTTTTTTTTTTTGCATACCTGTGAGTCCTGACCTTGTCTAATAGGACAGGAGAGTGCTGCCCTGTGTTTTCATTCCCTAGCCTGCATACCTAGGGTTTGAATTTGTTACTCTCATTAGGTTATCAGGGTTCTTTATCTTTGAGAAAGGATGCTTGCAAACATTATTGCCTTTTTCCAGTTTCCTTGGAACTTAAGAAAATAAAGCAAGAACTCCGAAACGTGGAGTTAGTGCAGCAGCAGAACAAGCAACGCGTGTCCTGCTCTGGACTTAGAGCAATTACTGCGCTACTTCGAGTGATGTTTTCTAGAAGTTAGTCTTCCATATGTGAGATATAGAACTCCTCCGATCGAATGGTAAATCTCTGGGGCTTTAGAGAGGAGGTGATTTTGAAGTTTGGCCTATGCAAGTGACCTGCGTCAGTTGGATTTTTCCCACTGACACCTCCTGTGGCCGTGATTCATCATGGTGAACCTTAGTTTATCATCGTGTACAATGGGTCTTAGACTGCTTTAGGGATGCTCCAACCCTCCATTTGGTAATAGATCATAAACACACGATCCATGTCCCTCTACTTCTTTATTAGCAAGGGTCTATGAAAAGGCTTTAATTTAATTGCCTCTTGCAAGCCATCACAGAGAAGTTTGCTTTGGACTTCGGGGGTCTCATAATTAGGTTGACAATTTATAGTACCCTGGCCAAGTTAATATATTATTATGAAATGTATGTAAATGCATCGCCTAAAAAATAGTTGCTTTTTGTAAATTATAGCTCATGTGATAATAAAGATTTAGTGCTAAATGTTGGAGGAGTTCTATGTCACCTGTACTTTTGTGAAAATTAGGCATTGGCTGCAAAGGTACGTGAAATGAAGGAAAATATTGTTCCCTTTTAATAGAAAATACATTTATCTTGTAATGTTTGACCTGGACTTCTAGGATTATATTAAAACATACATTTTTATGACATCTATAATTAATTTTCGTCAGTTACATATTTTAACAGATATAGATGACACCAGCTAAAATAAGTCTCTGTAGTGATTAAATGATTTGTAATGAGCCTTTAGAAAAATTCTATTTTACGTCCTTTGAGCGTCTTAGGCATCCTTTCAGAATTACTGTGTTTTTATATAAACTTCATAGTTCAAATCCCTTCAAAGGGCATTGTTATGAAACTTCAGATTTGGCTCTCTGAAATAGGAGAAAGAGAAGAAAATGAGAGGTGGCTTCTATCTTTGACCTCTCTAAGGAAAACAGCGCTACATATTTTAAGCAGGTCTTTTGGAAACAGGCACGATACTAGGCATCTTTTTTTTTTTTTTTGGAGAGATTTTCACTGTAGGGTGCGTGCGCTCGCCAGACAGACAGAGAGAGACATAGAGACAGAAAGCGAGAAATCACCCCCCAGGGGGGATGGTCACGCCGCAATCCCTTCTCCTCCATTCTCTCTCGGGATCTTGGGCACGCACGCACACACGCCTGGCGTGAGTTTTAAGCCACCGAGTCCGGGACACGAACCGCGGTCAACTACGTGGGAGTCCAGCAACATAGCCATTACGCTAACTGCTGGTTCCCACTAGGCATCTTTTTGACATCTCCCTTTTCCTATGTTCGGTAAAGCTGTACCTTTACAGAGACAACCCCAGTATCTTTGCACATCTTAAAGTAAGGTACATGATCATTCGGCTTCTGACAGCCTCATTTTACAGTAAAAACTGAGGGTCACAGGTCCAGCAGGTGGTAGTGGTTAAGGCACTGGACTCCCACATGGCCGACTGAGGTTCTAGCCCAGACCCAGCAGCTTGAAACTCATGCCGGGCACATGTGTGTGCATGCCCAAAATCCTGATGGGAGAATGGAGAAGGGGTAGCAGCATGGCCATCCCTCCTGGGAGGTGATTTCTCACTTTCTCTCTCTCTGTCTCTCTGGTGAGTGCATGCTTCCTTTTGCAAAAATCTCTCTTAAAAACAAAAACCAAAACCCTGAGGCTCCATGTTGAAGGGATTTATTTAAGGTCAGAAAACTCGTTAGTGGCAGGCGTCCTGAATTTTTCCTTGATTTAATTTTAGCATTTTTTTCTTTCTTTCATATGATACAGTGTGTATGTGTGTGTGTGTGTGTGTGTGTGTGAGCACGAGAGAGAGAGAGAGAGAGAGAACAGTTTCATATCACAGTCCTCTTTTTCTGGCCCTCCACATTCTCAGGATCTTGTGCCTATGCATGTCCCTCGAGTATTGTCAGGCCAACCCACGGATTCGAGCCCATGGTTGTACTGTGGACTGTACCACCTGGCTGGACTCAGTCTTCATTTCTAATTGCAGACATGCTTGAAGAGTGCATCTCCATGGGATCAGCAGATAGCAGAATGGCTACGTCGCTGGACTCCCATGTAGTCAACCACAGTTCGAGTCCTGGACCCAGTGACTTAAACTCATGCTGTGTGTGTGTGTGTGTGTGTGTGTGTGTGTGTGTGT
>NW_006159447.1:1411586-1417347 GCF_000334495.1 Tupaia belangeri chinensis | reverse complement strand
ACATGCCCTATAGCCAAAACCTCTCCAAAAAAAAAAAAAAAAAAGGCATCTCTAGCCACTTGGAAATCCTCACTGATGGTATTTCTTAAAAGATTTATCTTAAAATCCTTAGAGAGACTGGTGCAACTTCGACAAACTTAAAAATAAAACACATATGTACACAATTTGTATGGTTTTAGGGGCTGACACATACTTCCTGTTGATGAGGGCATCCTCAGACTTGTGAACTCTTGCTCTCAGGCTTACTTTGTGCCTTTATGGCTGACTAAGGTGGGTGGGTCCTTGGAGCTGTTTAGACTAAGTGGGAGTGTTTTGAACCTTTCAGTTTGGCCCTAAGGGGTTAGGGAATAGACTAGAGTTGACTGAACTATAAGTTGAATTTAGATGCATTTATAGCAGAAAGTAAATGGCACAAGACTAGTAGTAATGTTACATGCTTTTTTTGGTTTTGCTTCTGTTATCCCAAACTGTATTAACAGATACCAGCAATAAACTTTAGGTGAATGTTTTCCTCCAAAATGAAAGGTGGGAACTGTAATTTTCAGGTTTTAAATGTAAAATATTAACGTCTTTCTCCCCACAATTGTACAATAGCACAAAAGCATTTCTAAAATTAACCATATAAGCACACTTTAAAAATAAAGATAGGGCCAAACCCTATGCAAAATGAGGAGGTTGGCAAGCGCATCTTCTGAGAAGGTTCTCTAATAGTTTTCTCCACTCCCTCATTATCACCTCTGTCTGAACCTGCTTTCTGGAGCGCACCTGAGAACCTCATTCACAAGGAATCACTGAATAAAGGTCGGGGTAGGGTGTGCTATTTCTAGGGACATTTGTATTTTGACTGAGTCCAGTCTAGCAAATGAAGGGTTTTGAAGGGGCCTGCAGGGTTTTATGCTACAAATAATGTCTTGCCACTAAGGCTTGGGCAGGTCTGCCAAAGGGAGGCAACTTTTTTTTTTTTTTTTTTAGAGGTTTTTATTACAGCGCTCACCAGAAAGACAGAGAGACAGACAGAAAGCAAGAAATCACCCCTCAGGGGGAATGGCCACACCACAATCCCTTCTCCTCCATTCTCCTCTTGGGATCTTGGGCATGCACGCCCACGTGCCCGGCGTGAGTTTAAGCCATTGGGTCTGGGACTCAAACCACGGTTGACTACATGGGAGTCAAGCGACATAGCCATTACGCCAACTGCTGGTCCCAACTCATGACCATCTTTCAAGGTCTTTTGTTAGGCTAGTGTACCCGTGTGTAAACCGAGACCTATGATGCTGAGGTGGTTGTCTAAGGCCATACAGCTTACTGGTGGTTGAACTTAGGTAACACCCTAGGATCTTCTGACTCCCAGTTCTGCGTTAAGTTCCCCGAGGCCTATTACTATGTCAGGATGTTCGTTTTTCGGTGCAGTATCTAAGGAATAAGCCAGATAAGGTGCGGTGATCACTGGATTCTGCCATCTTCTGAACATGTGTGATGCTCACATTATGAGGATGGAAGCTCATGCCTCTGTGGGCTTCCTAACTAATTATTTGTACTTAAAAGCTCTTTGAGTCCCCCAGCATAAGTAGGGACTCCCTCCAAATTGGAAGATCCGCTGGGTGCCTATTGTTTGCATTTACCTATTCCTTTTTGGCCTTTTAGAGATTTTTGCTATAGGAGGTATACATTTGCTGGAGAGACAGAGAGACAGAAAGTGAGAAATCTACCCCTGGGGGGATGGCCATGCTGCAATCCCTTCTCCTCCATTCTCCTCTTGGAAATCTGGGCACACATGCACATACGCCCACTGTGAGTCTCAAGCCCCTGGGTCTGGGACTCAAACTTCAGTCAGCCATGTGGGAATTTAGTGCCCCAACAACCTCGCCACTGGCTGGCCCCTTCATTTACCTGTATTAGCTCATTTAAGCCTTTCTACAACTGCGTGGGAGGATAGATCAAATTCCCACAGTACAGTTGAGAACGTAGGGCCTAAGAGAGTAAAATATGGAGCTCAAGGGTAGGTCTAGTGAGTAAGTGATGGGTAGTGGTCCGATTCGGGGTCTTACATTCTAAAGCCCATTTTCTTTTCTCTAGAAAATGTTACCACCTTAGAGAATCAAACAAAATTTCTACTTGTTTACATGTTAGATTTCTAACAAATGTGTCACCTGTTTGTGTATCGGCCGGCTCTCTTTTTCATTTTTTTACTTTATAAATATGTTTCCCAAAGAAGTTTGGCCCAGAGATGCCATCGTGTTGGCCCATAATTCTGACATTTAAGCCGCGAACTTGACCTCTTTCATTCGAGAGGCGTTGCACTTTGGTTCATGTAGATTCTGCTTGTAATTCTCTCTGAAGAATAAGCTCTTTGAAGAAGAGTGAAGAAGCCAGCTAGCAGTCCATGCAAGCGACCTTTGCTTCCACTGATTGCATCCTACAGGGTTTTCTTCGTCACTAAGTGAGCCCATGAGATAGGAAAGAAGTGACTTTGCCTTGTGTGGACAGTGTGACCCAATAGAATGGAAATGACATACCCCTTGACAGTTTCTTTTTCTGGAACATACCGTCCCCACTGCTCCCAAGACCTTGGGTTTCTTAAAGAAAAACTACAGTTAAGAAAATTGTACAACGTGCTAGTGTATAGGTAGTGCCACTACCTGGGAAGCTGGAAGCCCCACGGAAGGCCCGAGCTCAGTTCCAGGGCCACCCTGAGCATGCCGGGAGTGTTGTTATTCCTAGCTCATTGGGAGGTTGGGGTAGGAAGAACATGATAAGCAGACCCTGTCAAAAGTATCTATTTTTGTCTCTCTCCCTTCTTTCTCCCCCTCTCTCTTATAAAGGAAAAACAAAATCATAAAAGATATATACGTGGGGCTGGCAGGTGGTATGGTGGTTAAGGGCACTGGACTCCTACATGTCTGACTGTGATTCGAGTCCTGGATCTAGAGGCTTGCTTTCTCACTCTCCCTCTCTCACCGAGTCTCTTACGCAGTCCCTCTCTGGCCAGATTAGAGTACATAAATAAATAAAGTTAAATAAAATAATTCTTTAGAAAAGACAACTTTTGTGGAAAGTTGGAAGAATACAGAAGATAGGAATATTTTATAGAAAATAAATTTATTCTATTCTAAGAGCTAGCTACACTTGTTAACTTTGATGGAGTTAGTGTCTCTTTTTAAAAACCAAAGCCTATATCATCATCAGATTGTTTTTTATTTTTTAATTTATCGAGAGAAAGAGCACGTGAGAGAGAGAGAGACAGACAGAAAGTGAGAGCAAGCCACCGGGTCTGGGATTTGAATCATGATTGGCTGTGTGGGAGTCCAGCGCCTTAATCACTGTGCCACCTGCTAGGCCGGCATCAGTGTCTTCAAACACACATACAAATCTATATGTTTATTTTGTTCTGTCTTGCATATCCAAGTACCTGGTATAGATATGTTAATTATTGCTTAATTAATAGTAAGTAAACAATTAATTCAACACTTTTTCCTAAGTGTCTTGTTTGTGCTAGACAGACATGGGAGTGAAGAAAACATTTCTGTCTGTCAGTTTTGCAGAGTTGAAAACAGACTTTTTTTTTTTTTTAAATTTCAGAAGGTGCATGTGCTCACTAGAAAGAGATGGAAAGTGAGAAAGCACCCCCCCAGGGGGGATGATCATGCTGCAATCCCTTCTCCTCCATCTCTTCTTCCTTTTGGGATTTTTGGATCTGCATGTACATGTGCCCAGTGTGTTTTTCAAGCCACTGGGTCTGGGACTCATAGTTGGCTATGTGGGATTCAGTCATTTTAACCACCATGCCACTGGCTTGTCCTGAAGTCCAATTTTAAATGTATTTTCGAATGTTGTTTTTTTCTTTACATTATCCAAGAACATTTTCCTGCCCTAATAAATAGTTGTTGAAAATAGGATTTTGTTTTTGTTTTTGTTAGTTTGCTCTAGGATGTGTGTTGTCAAGGTGGAGGAGATAGTGAGAAATCACCGCCCAGAGGGAATGGCCAAGCTTCAATCCTTTCTCCTACATGGTTTTCTCCAGATTTTGGCGCACACACACACACACACACACACACACACACACACGTACTGATGTGATTTTCAGGATTGTGACTTGAACTGCACTGTCAGCCATGCAGAATGCAGCCATCTTAGCCTCCACGCCACCTGCTGGCTCAAAAACAGACTTTTTAATGTGTAATTCTTTTTCTGCTTACATCTAAACCATAGATTAACCATTTATATTTTCTTAGATATTTAACTTGCTTCCAATCTTTTTTTTTTTTTTCATTATAATTAAGTCATTGAATTTCATGTATTGAGGGTTTTCTTCTTGAATAATGTCTTTCTCAAAAACAAAACAGAACTTCCTCCAGGTTCCCCCACTTCCACCCCTATTCCATTGTCACTGTTTTTAAGGTGAGGCTGAGCACCCATTTGGTAAAGCAGCCAACGTTAAAGGACTGCTTAGATAAACATTTGTAGGTGTTAATTGGTCCTGCGGGGGGTCTTTGAAGCTCAGCAACTCTGTTCCCTTTGAAGTTTTGTTTTTGCTCCTGCCAAAAACCTCCTGCATCTCTCACTGAGCAGGCATCCCCAGACTTTTCTCTTTAAGCACTGGCCACCCTTTCCTGGGATTTCAGACTCAGCAGGCCTTAGTGGGTGTGGATATCATTCTTGTAACTGATTGTATCCCTTGATCAAAATTCTTTCTCTTTCCTCTCTGGTTTGTTACTCCCTGGTCCCTAGGGCATGAATTTGAGCGTGTCCCTACCAAGAAAGGCCTGGTATTCTAAGTGTAGACAAGGCCTGTTCTAAGCAAGTTCAAAACCAAGACAGCAAACAAAATGAACCAACAATTCATGCTAGTTATTTTTAGGGCTTTCTTTGCATCATGATTGCTTTGCCTTTTTTTTTTTTTTTTAAGAATTACTTTATTTAACTTTAGTTATTAATTCATTTTATTTATTTATTTAATTTGACCAGAGAGGGACAGAGTGAGAGAGTGAGAGAGAGGGAGAGGGAAAGTGAGGAAGCAGGCCACTGCAGTGGGCCATGTGCGAGTCCAGCACCCTTAACCATCATGCCACCTGGAATGCCCCAGGGCATTGTTATTATTAAAACCCCCTTTTGCTATTTTTCTACTCAACCACAGAGGTTTGCTTACTTTCATAGCTTGACTTTTCATAATTAAACCATGGAGATTATACTCACCTCTTCCTTCTTGATACTTAAATCTCTAGAAAATTGCAGCAGGTGCCCTGGCAGCCCAGCCATTGTCCATGTGAACTGTGGATAGACCTATATGGAGTCTTTGAGTTGGAGCTTGAATGTAGCATGAGGTGGGGGGTGGAGAGGTGAGGGGAGCAGGTAGAACGTGTTCTCTAGGGCAGCCAGGCTAGGCACTGCTATGAGTCCATGTCCTCCAGGTTCCCTGATTGTCTGCCCTAAGAATGTAGATTATCACTTTTCCGGTTGACTTCATGTCTTCATCAGTTGACGATGACTTTGGAAGGACACTTGGGTGAATGGACTCGAGTTACTCTGTAGCCTCTCTGGACTTGGTTCAATGGGCCCTTAGGGAATGAAGAACAGAAAATTACTACATTATATTAGGTCCCAGGATTTACTGTGAGGGGGCAGGGGACTGAACTGGAACTATTCCACTAAATTCTCAGACCCAGCACAGTACTTGGACAGGCCCCTTTGTCCCTGCTCTGGGCCTTCGTGTGTCCCTTGTCCCTCTGCCCTGTGAGTGTCTGCCAACCACTGGCCACTCTTT
>NW_006159447.1:1401243-1411283 GCF_000334495.1 Tupaia belangeri chinensis | reverse complement strand
ACTCTTTCCTAAATTCTCTCATCCAGGCCCAGGAGGAAGCCAGTCTGACTGAATTTTCCAGTGATTATTGTTCCTTTTGGGTAGAAACATTCACGCAAGGCCACTTCTTGTGTGTGGTAGTGATCTGATCTCTGAAAGAACTGCCCTGTCACATTACACCCCTAATTGATGGCCATCCTTTTGCAAAGAATAGCCTAAAGTTGCTTCCTGGAACAGGGGATTGTGGTTAGAGGAAGTTGGCTGGGGCAGGCACTGTTGAAGCCATGTCCTGTTGGCACCTAGCATAGTTGAGCCCAGTTGACAAGGACGATAATAGCAACAGCAACTGATACTTATTGAGGGTGTACCGCGTGTTGGGTGATAGGCAGTGTCTTCTTAATCTTTTTGTCCATGTAGCTGGAAGAGACCCATTGACCTCCTTTTTACAGATGAAAAGACGGAGACAGTCTTTCAAAGTGACTTGCCTAAGAGCATACACTAAGGAAATAAACAGAGGCCCCCTGACTTCTGAACTTGCATTCTTAAACATACCACTGTGCTGCTTTCAAACAGCTGGAACAGATATCATAAAGTCCACACATTCACAAACAACAGTGTGATTGGTTTATAGAGTATCACCTATAATTTCTCACCTAGAATTTATTTAGTCTTACTTTAGAGAGATAATTCCAATCAGTTTGGTAATCTGGTTTCTCAGCCTGCAGGAGATTAGAAGCAGTACATTTAAAGATGAGCGAGGGATTCTTGCAGACAGATCTGGGAAGAAGGGACAGCTGGTAACCCAAATAGATGGAAGTGGGCCAGGAAATTATAGAATGTAAAGCCCAGAGCAGTAAGAAGCATGGCAAGAACAGCTGGCCCAGTGCCCACGTGTGTGTCCTTAACATTGCTCAGTACCTCTCAGTACAGTACCCCGTGCCGCACCTGTAACCACGTGTAGCGTCTGTGGCTATTCCATGAACTATATCACCGTGTAGTGCTGACCTGACCCTGAGTGGTCCTTTGTATTCACTCACTTTTGTTAGGAAAGTAGAAAAACAAGTAATGTGGCTTATATTTCTCCTAACCCGTATGGTTACTCTAAAAATGTTTTGGTGCCCTTGAGTAAGCACTCCATTAAACTGGTCTGCCAGTCTTAGCACGTTCCCCAGGGGCTCTGGAGAGATGGGTTCTTTTTTGAGTTAGCACTGGATTTCTAGTATTTGTTGTGAGCTCTGATTTCTGGTTTTTTATGACACCTATCAATACTTTATAAGAAACGGTAAGTTTTGAAAATTGTGGTGTGGGCCTGTAGTGCTGGTTACTTTTTTTTTTAAATTGTTTTTAATTGTTAATTTTTTTTTTTAATAATTAAAAAAGGTTTATTTATTGGGACCAGCAGGCGATGTGAAGGTTAAGGCGCTGGATCCCACATGGCTCACTCCACAGTTCAATTCCCAGACCTGGCCAATTGACACACCAGGCACATGTATGCGTGTGCCCAAAATCGCAAGGGAAGAATGGAAGAAAAGCTATTGCAGTGTGGCCATCCCCTCTGGGGGTTGATTTCTCTCCTTCTAACGAGTACATGTGCCCTTTGGGGAAAATCTTAGACAGATAAGAGTTTATTTTTTTCATTTCTTCTGAGATGGGGTTGAGGGGGAAGAGGGATACAAACAGCTACTTCCAACAGGGTCTCCACGCTGTGACCTACCCCTATTCCAGCTGTCCTGGATCACAGAAATGCATTTCCCCTGTACTCAGGGAGGTCTCGGACGTTGAACATAGGACCTTTCTTATGTGAGTCCAGTTGGCATTTTCACTTAGCCACCACCTGACCCCTGCTGGCTTTTTTTGGTTAACTGGAGTCCAAAATAACTTGGGCCATAGGATTAGGAGAAGGTATGGCCTTGGGCCGTGGGTCACCTGCCTGCTCACCCAAAGGGTGGCCCTGGAGTTGCCCAGGCCGGTATATTTGAGTACATGTCATTAGCTGCTTTTCCACACTCTTGGCAGGGAATTGGGAAGAACCCAAGGCGGGAACTGAGGGTAGGGGTATAGACTGGGTTCTGTGCCTCCTCCATATGTTCTAGCACCCTGAAATCATCTGCAGTGCTGCTGATAGAAAATGTGATCATGCCACCCCCTGTGTGAACACGCCTGAGAGCTTCTCACAGCTAATTCTCGTCTTATCAAGGCAGGCTCTTCTGTGCTGCCCATGCCCCGTCCCTGCCAGGGCATGCTTCTTCCCTGTTACTCTCATGCTCTTGCCTCTTTCTGGAAGCTGCCACCGATGCTCTGTCCGTCTCCTTCCTGAGTCACTTCCTTGATGCCTCAGATTAGGCCCAGTTCTGGTATGTGCTGTTTCAGGACATGTAGTGTTTACCTCAGAGTGGCTTTCTAGTCAGGTAACTGCTTTCTCTCCCTACTAGATTGTGCAGACCATGAAGGAAAGACTCATGTTGGTTTTCCTTAATGTATTTGAAACACACTGAGCCCCTACTGTGTCGACACAGGGAATTAAACTGTGAAAAAGGCACTCACTCTTGCCCTCGAGATGCTCACAGTCTAGTGGCTAGAGGCTGAGATCATTCGAATTATGGCATGTATTAGGCCGTGCTAGAGGCTACGAAGAAAAGCAGTTAAGTGGGGAAGGGTTAGATAGTGGGTACAACCCTGACTCTACAGTGGATTCTTCTAGGGAGCTTTCGAACATGGATCCTGGGCACCAGTCCTGGCCATTCTGACTCTGAGGATGATGTTCTGGGATTTCGAAATGCTCACCAGGTAGTTTGGATGTGAAGTAAAGAGTGAGAAGGAGGAGGGAGGATTTTGCAGTTTTAAATATGGAGGGAAGGAGGGCTTCTTCAGAAAATGACATTGAGCTTGCTTGCCATGGTGTCTTCAAAGCCCCTGTATTCTGCCCGACTGACTCATTGTAGACAGTTTCTGTTGCATCAGTGAAAAAAAATTACGTTTATTTCACCAAAGGAAATGTTACCACTATTGAACCTATACTCAAAGTATACCGTCTGTGAATGTTACTCTCCATGGGTTTCTAGCCGAAGTCTTCCTGTCTCTCTTTCAACTTCATTTTGCTCAGCTGCTAATGTAGCTATCGTCTGTTTTCCTTTTCAAATGGAAAGTTTCTTCCAATAAACCTGTTTTTGTAAAAATTTTTTTCAAGTTATTTTTCTTTATTTATTGTGTTGGAGATGAGCATCAGTGAGACCACATTAACATGAACCAAAGATTGTTGCACAAGACAAATCCAAAGAATTTATTGCTACAGGAAAAAACCATTATGGTCTTTTTTATCATATAATTTGAACCATCTGTAGATAGTGGGACTTTTTTTCTCTTCTTAATTGGAATTTTTCTCCCAAAAGGTTGGTTGACTAAAA
Organism: Tupaia belangeri chinensis; assembly: GCF_000334495.1. Taxonomy (NCBI): domain Eukaryota; kingdom Metazoa; phylum Chordata; class Mammalia; order Scandentia; family Tupaiidae; genus Tupaia; species Tupaia belangeri. Next base: position 1,407,900 of record NW_006159447.1, on the reverse strand, counting down.
CTTTTGGCTTCCATTTTTCGTTCAGGTCTCATCCACACGCTGTTGACTGATACTGAATGGCTGCTGCGGAGCATATAGTAACATAGTACTTCATTGAGCTGTCAGGCTTCTGATGAATTCATATTGAGATTTACCATTTAAGTACCAAAACAAAGGGTTAAAAAAAAAAAAAGCCAGGGGAAGGTGTGCAGTTGTTTCTTCCACCGGCTTCCATTTCGTGCATTTGAAATTTCTGTTAGTATTAACTCATGGCATCAAGGATATTGCATGAAAGTACTCAAGACGTATTGATAAAATGGAAGTGCTCCATATCGCCATTACTTGACTGTTTAGTAGGTCTTAAAAATTGATTCAGATTTGATGACAATCGTATGACACTTGATTAAGTATGAATTATGTTTTATGGTTTTACAAAGGTTGGGAAGGCCATTTTCCAAAATTATTTCTAGCTCTGTGTATCTGAAGCAATCTGAAAATCCAATCAGGGAATCTAATGCTGAAATGCTTTTGCTTTCCTGAGAGGCAAAGTAAATTTTTCTTGAAAAACCGTTTCTTCTATGTTACATGCTCCTTTAAAATTCCCATTGCATCAAAGCTACCTTTAAGCAACATTTTTTTTTATGATAACTGCATTTTTAAGTATACGTGTAATGTTGCAAACCTGTAAATGTAGGGTAGTCAACCTTTTATTGATTCAAAGAGTGGGAATGTATACTTTTTTTGTATTTATATTGTAGAGTTATGTTACATTTTTTTTTTTTTAAAAATTTTTATATTAAGATAAAATTTAAGTACCCCAATGTTTATTTAGTGCAGTTAAAAGGTGGAGTATTACTATTATTATCTTAGACTTAGCCATGTGTAAGGGGTAATTTCAGCAGGAGGAATAAAAAAGGACAAGAATGATAAAATGTTAGAATAAATCTTAAATTTATATAAAAACCCACTAAGAGGGGCCAGCATGTGGCATGGTGGTTAAGGCGCCAGACTCCTGGGTGGCTGACTGTGGTTAGAGACCCAGACCCAGCAGCCTGAAAATCACACTGGTTGCACATGCATGTATGCCCAAAATCCCAAGAAGAGAATGGAGGAGACAGGATTGCTATGTGCCATTCTCCCTGGGGGGTGCTATCTCCCCTCTCTTTGTCTCTCTCCTGCGAGTGCATGTGGTAAGAAATGAGCACCTTTAAATTTAAAACATGAAGAGAGACTCTAGGAAGTGTTGGTGTGTGTTTGGGCTTCTGTTTCCCTCATCTGATTTTCCTACCCAGAGAACTGTGAGCTCATTGGTGATTGGGACTATAAAATATGTACAGACACGCGTATTCCTGTTTGGTGTATGTTTGTTTAGGGAGAGGAGCGTAGTATTTAATGGACCACAAATGCTTGGAATCAGGTAGTTTTGCGTAGTGAGAAGGTCAAGAAGATTATGGAAGCGACCTTAAAGGTCCACTGTAACTCTTGTGTTCTATAGATAAGGAAACAAAGATCCAGAAAGTTGGGTGGCTTGCCCACGGTCATGTAACTAGTTGCCACAAAATTGGGAATGGAACATACATCTCTTGACTGTCATCTGAGGAGCACATGGAGGTTACCTTATGGCTTTGGTAACTAGTTTGAACTGACCTTGGGCAGCTTGCCTGTTTCTTCATGTATAAAATGGTAACAATAATAATAAAAATTCCTTCGTCATAGGGTTGTTATTGTGAAAGTAAAATAAGTAATAATGCACGTAATGTGCTCCAAACAGTGTGTGGTACATAGGGAATACTCAATAAAGGACAATTGTTGGACTGACTCTGTGGCCTAGTGGTTAAGGGAGCTGGATCCCACATGGCTGATATGGTTCAAATCCCAGCCCTAGCAACTTGAAAAACACACTGGGAATGTGTGTATGTGCTGAAGAATTCCCATGGGTGGAGAAATGGAGGAAAAGAGATTAGAGCACGTCCACACCCTATTGGAGGGTGGCAAGTACATGATTCCTGTGACAATGAAAAAAAGAAAGTATCCTTACTGTCCTGACCAATCTCTCTGATCCACTAAACCACATTTGACTTGCATTATTTCTAGCTAACCATTTGGATGTGTTTATTACTGTTTTCATTTCATTTCTTGCATTTGACCTCTCTGTTTACAGCTTGTTGTAATTGTAGGATGCCATATAATCCAGTAACTTGCCAGTCATACAGAAGCTGGTAGTGGTTTGGCAAGTGCTCAGAATTCCAACCACCTGTTGCAACTGTTGCCAAAATATAGTATATTTTCATTTCCCGGAAGTTGTTCAAAGAAGACCACAAATGATGAATATGACTTTGTGTCTTTCAAAAATTCGTTCTCCTTTGACAAAAGTATTAGGTTTCCCACCAGTTCTGTGAAGCTGAGTACTCACATAGATCTTGTTGCTACCTCGTGAAAAAACATTAAAATAGGTGGCAGATGTGCCAGCAGGATCACTCAGAGGACTTTCAGAGAACCCGTGTGAGATAGAAAAGGGAAAGGGTGTTTTTTTTTTTTTCTTCTCTAGCAATCAGAGAAGCCAAGACACCGATCCCATCATGCATGGGTACTTAGGGAATCAGGAAATGATAACAGTGAATAACTTTCTGCTTCCAACAGTTTGCGTGGTATTAACAATTGACAATTTTCCTTTAGAATGGCATTATCGGCAGCAGCAGGACCCTCACCTCTGTACCACCCCTGCATGTTAAGTTTCAGCCATGTGCCTATCCCAGGTGATAACAGCAGTTAAGGAAATAAAAGCCAGGCATGAAATGCTAGTTTGTGTTTTGAAGGTCTGGGTGCATTCAGACATCAGAAGTTATATTTTCATTCTTTCACCCAGGAGACACAGCAGCAATTATGAACAAACACCTTGTAAGAGCTTTGCTGTAATACCATTTTGGCCACCAAATCCAGATGTGATCTGATTCCTATTGAATTCCACAGTGTAGAAGGTCTTGCTGTCACTGGGTCAACTGTGTCTTTTGGAATTTCATCATATCTGAGCAAAGCATGTTAGCACAGGATTTATTTCCTGGTAAATCACAGAATCATATAGAGTGTTCTCTAACGTCAGCTTTTTAAAAAGAGACTCTGGTGAACAGTGTACTAAGTATAAGAAAAGGGAGACCTTTCTGCTGTCATCACAGATTTGATCCTACCTGACTCAAAACAAGAAGCAGGGTGTGTATTTTTGCGCAACGATGACGTGTGTATGACGTGTAGTCAATATTTAAAAGATTTTTTTCTCTGGGAATATTTCCTGGACACATGTTGCATATTGCTTTCTGTAAAGAATCAAAGGACTAGGGACGAGCAGTTAGTGTAATGGCTATGTCGCTGGACTCCCATGTAGTCGACCGCGGTTCGGGTCCCGGACCTGGTGGCTTAAACTCACGCCAGGCGCGTGCGTATGGGTGCCCAAGATCCCGAGAGGAGAATGGAGGAGAAGGGATTGCAGTGTGGCCATCCCCCCGGGGGGGTGATTTCTCGCTTTCTGTCTCTGTCTCTCTCTCTGTCTTTCTGGCGAGCGCATGTGCCCTATAGCAAAAAGCCTCTCCAACTGGGGAGGGCATGTGCCCAAAAACAAAAAGCCTCTCCAAAAAAAAAAAAAATAAAAAATAAAAAAAAAAAAGAGAATCAAGGGACTATTTAACAAGTACCACTTTGGGAGGGAGAGACCCCCTTCTCTTTTCCCACAAAATAAAACTTACCCTTTCTATAAGCTGACTTGTAGACTCAGTTAGCAGTGAGACAAGTATATTGTATTGTGTTTCCAGGTAACTCATGTAATTACATGATATGAATTAATTTAGAGTTTTTCAATATATTTTTTTTTTCTTTTGCCATAGCTCTGTAAGTATAAAATACTTACTCTTAGAACTTCCAGGCATGGTGGCCTGAGAGCGTCCTCAGTTTGCTCCTGTTCAGGACATGGTATAAGAACTATCATTTGAAGCCTGTCATTTCAGCCCCCCTCAGGGGTATAAAAATGGCCTAGTGATTTTTCAGATAGCAGAGCATAAATCAGCAGGCCATTCGGCCTGCCCTTCAGCCTGGGGCATTGCTGGTTATCCCCTCATCAGCCTCATCAGCAGAAGCCTCTATTGCATTTCTCTGTCCACACTGGGCCTGTGAGCTGGTAATCTAAGAGTTGCCAGCCTGTGTAGGGGGACTCTGAAGTTCTCTCTCCTTTGCTCTCTCACTCTGTATCATTTTAGGGGTCTATGCATGTAGGTTTTGAGGGTTCTTGTTTCATATCATGCAGGGCCTGGTAAATTCTGGAATTTAGACTGAGGGGCAGCAGGGAAGGGAAAGCCTTTGCATTTTGTGAGGGGGGTCTTTAGATCGTTCTACCTTGCATTACAATTATTTAGCTTTTGTCTCTCTGGGTTTATACACTTTCAGGGGTAAAGGTGGTTCTTGTAGTCCCAGCATCCACTATCTAATCCAGATGCTTAATGTTTAGTAAGTGTTATCATATCTGACCGGCCTTTTGTAGTCCTAGCTGTAGTCTAGAAATTCTGGCACCAAGACAGGTAGAGGTCAGAACATGGCCAGTTCTATATGTGTCTGTATGTATGTGTTTCTTGTGTGTTTGTGTGTGTGTGTGTGTGTGTATGTTTATGTATATACACATATATATTTTCAAACTTTTAAAAAATATATTTGCTTTTCATTTATATACCATGGGGGCCAGACCAACAACAAAAAAATGAGATCAAATTATATAGCACCTCCTTTCATGGTGGGAAATACCTAATATGCTTTTTCTTTTCACCGTTTGCCTACAAATTTATTTTAAATAATCACACAGTTTTTTGTATATCATACTTTTTAAAAAAATTATTTAACTTTATTATTATTAATTTTTGTGTTAATTTGATAAGACACACACACACACACACACATACACACACACAGAGAGAGAGAGAGAAAGAGAGAGAGAGAAAGGATAAGCGAGAAAGCAAGCCACCAGGTCTGGGACTTGAACTGTGGTCTGTCATGTGGGAGTCCAGCATCACAACCACCACGCCACCTGCCGGTCCCCTGCATAGTTCATACTGTATATTCTTGGGCTCAAATTGATAAGTCTTGTCAATGCCATGAGAATAGGTATTGCATTTATTTGTTTTTAGTTCATTTCCCTGGCACTTAGCCTAGTGCTAAACTTATAGCAAATTCTTAATAAGTACTTGTAGAAGTGTGTCTTTGGTCATGGTGGCCTCTTAGTGCTGAAAAGACTTTTAGAACTGAGCTATCAGAATTCTTTAATTTTATTTTTTGGAATAAATAACTCATAGGCATATTGAATAGAAAAATAAGTTTAGAAGAGATGTCTTTATTCTTTTTGGGGTTCATGATAGTAGGAGTGAAATTAGAGATTTACCAAAATCGAATGATAACTAGCCGTTTTGAAATGACTTGAGGCTTTGATTGTCCTTTAGCTGCAAGTGGGCTCCTGTTCTTAACTCTATAATATCCCCTCCCTAAAGGTCTGCTGTATGCAACTGCATTATATTGTCTAAGACTGGTCTCAGTTCTTGGACAGGTACAATTTATAGTGCTTTGAAGCTGCTTTCCTCTGGGAAGCAGACCAAGAGATGAGGAGTTCTTGAAGAGAACTGGGTGGAACTCTCTAGCCCCTCATAGACAATACCCCCTGTTAACTTCTTTTGCCTTTTTCAAGGTAGGGACAGACTGGGCCTTTTGGACCTGAGCCTCATTCTCCATAGTCTGCTGATGAGTAGGGCACCAGCGTGCCATGCTCAGCTCATCACTCATGGTGTCAAACATCTTTCCTGGACTGTAATCCCTTAGTATAAGCCATGCACAGGAGGAATGGTGGTAATGATTCTGCTGCATTGACCAGGGCCATGGTTTTCCATAGGATGGCTTCAGCTCACATGTTTCACACCTAGGCCACTTTGTTCTTTTGTACAGGCCTTCGATTGACCCTAACTTCTCTGCAAAATGGCACCTAGCACCTCTGCTCACCCTGACAAGGATGGACTTCACACTCTTCTTCTTAGGTACTCCAGCTGTTACCAAGAGGCTTTCATAAGCACTTTTACATGGCTGTTCACAAAGCCCTCCCTCCATTCTGAGTCATCTCCTTCTCTCTGCTGCTTCCTTTTAGTCACCCTTTTTCCAGTAACTCTTCCTCCTTCCTCTGCAGTCTTATGCTTGCACACATGCGTGCTCACACATGCATATACACACACATTCACACACACACCCACTCTGCCTGTCCCTGGGCTCTCCCTTGTCTTGTGTTAGGCCTCCTACTGCTAATCTATAAGCATTGTCATTTCAGAAGCTCAATTTTATATTTACCTTTTAAGATAGAGCCACCCAAAAGTGACAGAATAAACCACAATCTGGTGAATAGTATGAAAATGAAGCAAAAAAAAAAAAAAAACCCAAAAATATTATAGAAGTAATATTTGAGCACTGTTCAAAGTTCAAACATTATAGAAAGTGAAAGTTCCCTGTAGTATGTTTCATCACCCCTTTTAACAGTTTAGTGTATATTTCTTTTTTTCTAGGCACATAACATTATTTTCTTGAAAATAAAACCATTGCATACGTATTCTTGTCTTTTTAAAATCATCAAATTATATATCCAGCATTATTTCCCATATATATGTATGT
>NW_006159447.1:1376933-1401193 GCF_000334495.1 Tupaia belangeri chinensis | reverse complement strand
ATTTTAATTAATTAATTAATTAATTAAAATTTGACCAGAGAGTGACAGAGTGAGATAGAGCGAGAGAATGAGAGAAAGTGAGAAAGCAAGCCGCCAGGTCTGGGACTCAAACTGTGGTTGGCCATGTGGGAGTCCAGTGCCCCTATCCACCAGGCCAGCTGCTGGCCCCACTTCTGATTCTTTGAGGAACAATCTAGGGTTTTTCTTTTTTCTTAAGCAAAACAAAATGTTTTTTGGGGGAAGAAGGATAACTTGATACGTTTTATTTTTTTCAGTTGCCTTCTCCTATTTAAAAAAATCTGTTTCAAACACAAAGCCTAAGAATATGAATCATTTTTAATATAAAAATAATATTCAGATTTTTTTCCCCATTAGTTAAAAGATCAAGGTCTACTAACTAAAAACCTCTGAGTCTTGTGTAAAGGGATAAATCAAAGCTTTCGTCAAAATAGGACTACTCTGAGATTCAGAAATGCTGATTGTAGTAGTTGGGGTGTAACCCCTTAACAAAATGTGGCTAGTTTAAGAATATGGATATCCTCTGGAAATTGCAAGCTGTTTCACATTACTTTGCACAGTACTTTAAAAATGTCTATTTTCTCGGGGCTGGTAGGTGGCATGGTGGTTAAGGGCACTGGACTCCCAAATGGCTGACTATGATTTGAGTCCCAGACCTGACAGCTTGCTTTCTCACTTTCTCTTTCTCTCTGTTCCTCTCTGGTTAAATTGAAAAAAACAAAAAAAAACCCAAAAAACAAAAAAAACAAAACAAAAAAACAATATACATACATAAAGTTAAATAAAATAGTTCTTTAAAAAAAAGAAAATAAAAAAAAGTCTACTTTCTCGCTTGGCTCTATTGAATCCACATCATAACTGGCCAGATGATATAAAAATCTAGGATCAGGATAGTAAGTTGTTTTTATCAAAAGCAAACAAGAAAACAAAAGCAAGAGAGAGAGAGAGAGAGAGAGAGAGAGAGAGAGATCCATATTTTCCTCATTGTGAGACTAAGATGCTACACACTGAATTTTCACTTTCTGGTAGAACTGACAGTTGAACAGATAAGATTTGGGGCCAGGAAAAAACTGTCAAGTTTTAGTTTGACTGTTCATTTCTTATGTCTTCCCCACTTTTTTTTTTTCCTTTGGGCTTGGCTGTATTAATCAGATAGTAGCCACTGTTTGACACGTCCTTCTATGGTAAGTGTTTGCAGATTAAGTCTAAACCCTGACCGAAATCACATTGCATTTTTCTGATGTAACACGAATGAACCTGGTTCATTTCATCTCAACAGCTATACCCAATTGACTCAGAAGGGAACTACCTGATTTCATAAAGAAGGGTTAATGTGGGGTCTGGTTTAATACAGGTACCATTAAAATGTGTTGACTTTTTTCCTCACCTCTAGGTTTTATGTTTCCATGAACATTGGCCTTAATTTCCCTTGAATGAGTCTGTGAATGACCTTGTTCCAGTATCCCTTGCTGATTTCAGTTCCCAAGTAATGAGCTTGGGAATGTTCCTCTTACAGCTCCAGCCAGCGGGAGAAGAAGGAGTATTCAGCAGTTGCCGTTCAATACATTTACTTTTTACCTGCTGGCTTCAAACAGTATTAATTTTTATGTGCTCATTGTGCATTGTGTTTAATTAAAAGCAGTTTTATTCGCAGAAGCACTTGTAGGATTTTTTTTTCCCTGAAATGAATAAAACAAATAGGCATCTGGTATTTGTTTTGTATAACACAATCCCCATAAAATGAAGAGTAATAAAACATAATTATCTGTAAAGGCTTGTTTTATAAGCCTGGGAATGGGCTTGTTTCTACCAGGTTTTCAAAATTCTACTCTTAGGATAAAGACTCTCTTTGTACGTTAATATAGAACAACAGTAACAATCAATGTTTCCCAGTTACATGGATGAGTCCAACTTCTCTTTTATCAAACATTTTTTCCTATGATAATGCACATGATAAAAGTTTGTCATTGCACTTCTTATATGTAAATGCAAGATATATGTACTTCTACTTCCTGTAATACATGTTAGCTTGTAGGAAAATATTTACTACCTGTTCTATATTCGACTCCATCAGTATGGCTTTATTTATGACTTCTTCCCCCCTCATCATATATAGAGAAACAATTTAATGGTTGGTTGTTGAATTTTTAGTTCACAGATCAATCTCTGGATTCTAAAACCTTTCAGAAAAGTACACATCAAACTTTAACATATATTTTAAAAGGTTTGTAGACCTGATCCATGGGTAAAAATTCCTTCCATGTCTGATGTTTTGAAAATTTGTGCTAATAATCTGAAGCAAAGGTTTTAACTGTGGGGTATGTAAATATCTCATGAAAGGAATTCATCCAGTGGTTTATAGCACTAGGTTTAAGTTCAGCATTGGGGTTCTTTCTAGGGATGGAGGAATATTTTCATCTGTGTGTGTGGGGGTATATTCAGAGTGTAGAAGTATAAAAATGATTAATTCAAAGATGGATTTGTTGTCAGGTTGGATGGCAGTGCCTACGTCCTTAGGGGCTCCTGTTCCCAGGATTGTTTCCATTGTTTCTATAGGCACGAGCCTTGAAGTGGCGAATTCATCCTCTGAGGTTGTGTGTCCATTGCTGCAAAAATAAAAGAAGCAGTAACAGAATCATGCGGTGCAGTATTTCATGGTGACAGTTTTATGTGGTTGTGTGATGTTGCAGAGTCTCGTATGTGATATCGACCCTTTTCTTTTGAATCAAAGCACACAGGGTTTTACTGGAGAAAGGAGGCTTTAGAAATAGCCAAGTCCTACACAGAATTAAGCCCCTAAATAGTTATTTCATTCTATTACAAAAATGTAATTGCTTATATGAAATAGAAGTACATATATATATATATACTTTTTGCAAGCAAATTTTACTGAAACATTCATATTATTTTGAATGCAAACTGAGTTAAATAGACAAAGGTACTTGGTATCTCCTTTTATGTTGTCATCTACTAAAGAATGAATAGCTTAAAATAAGCACATGAGTTCCTTATCCAACGGGAAGCTGAATATTCCAATTCGAGATCAGCAGTCACTTTGCGTGCTTATTGAAATACCATTTTTGAACATGCTTGGCAACTTAAAGTGCCCAATTAAAAAGCTCTGTAGAAAGAGGAAGTCTGTGGATGTGCAATTAGTCCTTAAGATCCAGAGCATTTCCTTTATGTGTGGAAGGCCATAATACGAAATCACTGGACACAATAGCTTTATACCGGGTGCTTAGAATAGAAGGCATTTTTCAAGATGGATTATTTCTGTATTCTTGCTTCTGAAATGGTTTACCTAAAGAGACTCCCAAGTCCATAAAAATAATTGGTGGTATGAGGGAATTTTGGAACTGTTCTTTCACAGAATTTTAAGGCATTTGATAACTATGTCCTTGTAAGTGATAGGCATTGCATAACCTCATGCAAGAGTTGCTTTAGTTCCCAGACTCTTTATCTAGTTGACAATCTCTCTCCTGCTTTTATTTATTTTAATTTATTTAGTGTATTTCTTTCATGAGAGACAGAGAGAGAGAGACATGCAGAGAGAGATCCTTGACAAGGTCTTGCGATACAGTCCTCTGCTCAGACTTTTAGCCAGTCAGAATCATGGGCATGCGACAGGCACACCAGGCGTGTTCAGGTCGACCGGGGATCTGAACCTCAACCTCCTGTGTTGTTTCAGTGTTACACAGTGGGGCCCTACTGCCTGTGCCACCATGGCTGGGCCTATTTAATTCTTTTCAGAGATGTGGGTTGAGTACTGGAGAATTAGCCAGTATTGTCCTCTTCTTGACTAAGAATTGAAGCCTCACTCGGTGGAGCCAGATGAGCCATACAGTCTGAGATTGTTTATAGTGCTTATGATAGACCCAAAGCACTAAGCGCTTAATAGCTTTCCATATTTACGGGTCAGATTCACCTAAGGGATATTATTCTTTTATTTTTCGGGTGCTTGATATGTTCCTTTAAAATAGATTATCAGGGAGGACACACAGTGACACAAAATTTGTTGCTTGTGAAAACGTAGGATAGATAAAGCGTGGCTTTTATCATGCTTGCAACAAAACAAGTCTGTTTTATTTCCGTAGAAGCACTGTTTTTTTACTTAAGTCGCACACACACACACACACACATGATTAACATGGGCTAGATAAGTGTTTGTGAACATGTGGCTCTTGTTTCCCAGTTGCATAATAGATGCATTCCATTAAAGTTCCCAGGAAAGCGAGTGTCCATTAAGTGAATTTTTTTCTCCAGTGATTTTATTTTAAAAATGGCATTGTCTTTCGTAGGTTCTGAATGTAATATGTTCCCATGTAAGTGTGCGCACGTGCGCATGTGCGTGCACACAAACACACCCCAAAACAAAAAACTCCAAAAAACCAAAAAATAAACCCCAAATCCTTAAATACCATAAATGCAAAGAAGATGCTAACTTTTTGATGATATTTTTGATGCCACTCAAGCTTTACTAATGAAATGGCAACACACATAGCATCACCTCCCTGAAGGTATTTCTCTTTTTTCTTTACCCTTCTTCCCATTGTTCTTTAGGAAGAACAACCATTAGACTCACCAAGGCTTTAGCAGATAGGTTAATTATTACTGTTTTATATTTGACAGAGGGCATGTGCATTCACTGGAGAAAGAGGAATGGAGGGAAAGTGAGAAAGCAACCTCCACGGGGATTGTCAGCTGCAATCCTTTTTCTGTTTCTCCTTCCTTTCAGGATTTTAGGCATGCACACATACTCACCTTGGGTGTTTTTCAGGCTGCAGCTCCAGGTCTTGAACTGCACCATTGGCCGTGTGGGATATAGCTACCTTAACTACCATACCACCACCTGGCCTGCTAATAGGTTATTTTAATAAACCTCAGCATTCTTATCTCCAAACCATATAAATATGATATGCATGTTTTATTTTGTTGACTTAAATATAAAAGTTGAATTTACTCACTTCTTTTTACACATTTCTCCTCTTTACCAGTTTGTTACCTTGTCTTTGGATGAAGAGTACTAGCTGATGATATGTCATGCTTCACAATGGAAGTAGGGGCACCTCGTTAGCAATAAAGTTTTACCCAGTTCCTTTCAGTGAACATCTACCACAATGCAGTGCCAATCGTGTAAAGCACTGTGATTGGACCCACCTACTGTGTCTGTCATGTATTCAGTACTTACTGTGTATAGTTGACCTTTTGAACAATATAGGTTTGAGTTGCATGGGCTAATTTACATATGTATTTTTTTAAACATTACATGTGTTTTTTTTTTTTTTCAATAAAGATATTGGAAAATACAGTACTGTATAATATAGTTCAGTACAAGAAGGCCCTGGGATGTGAACTGGGATCCTCCTTTGTGGGTCCAGCATCACAGAGTGTCACATTATATCTGCATCCCTGGCTGTCCCCATGAGTAATCTTAGAACACTACTGCCACCAACAACACAAAGACTATAAAAAAATAGAAGCATGGACCCTGCAACTCCAGGAATGAGCACCGGGCATCTGTGGTGTTTCTGTTTTTTGTTTTTTGTTTTTTTTCCCTCCAGAGAGAGAGGAAAAGAGAGAAAGTACCCACCCCCTGGGGAGATTGCAATGCCACAATCCCCTTCTTCATTCTCTCAGGATTTGGGGCATGCACCTGGCATGATTTTTGTTTGATTTGTAGAGGTCTTTGTCATAGGGCACATATGCACATAAGAGAAAGACACAGACAATGAGAGGGAAAGTGAGAAATCATCCCTGGAGGTGATGACCACACCGCAGTCCCTTCTCCATTCTCTTCCTGGGGATCTTGGGCACTCACACACATGCACCTGGAGTGAGTTTCAAGTCACTGGGTCCAGGACTCCAACAGTGGTTGGCCATGTGGGAGTCTGTAAATGTAACTGCTGCACTATGTGCTGGCCCCGCCTGGCATGATTTTCCAGCTGCTGGTTCTGGAATTTGAACCCTTTAGTCAGCCATGTGGGATCCAGCTGCCCTAACCTCCACATTACCTGCTGGAATCTGTTTTAAAGGGTTTTTTTTTTTGAGAGGTTTTTGCTATAGGGTGCATGTGCTCTCCAGAAAGACAGAGAGAGACAGAGTCAGAAAGTGAGAAATCACCCCCTGGGAGGATGGCCATGCTGGAAACCCTTCTCCTCCATTCTTTTATTGGGATCTTGGGCACGCACGCACATGCGCCAGGCGTGAGTTTAAGCCACTAGGTCCGGGACTCAAACTGCGGTCGACTACATGGGAGTTCAGCGACATAGCCATTACGCTAACTGCTGGTACCATGCTTTAAAGGTTTTACTCTGATGCTCTGTCAGGCAGACTTGACAATGACTGAACTATGTGACATGCCCAGCTTAGTTTCTTGCTTGATTGTCAGTGCAGAACGGAGGCCTGATGCTCTAGTCTTTGAGCGTGCAGCCCAGCGAGGAGGGTGGAGCATGAGCATGGTGCATGATGACTGTTGCTATGATAGCACAGATTTTGTGCTCTGTGATAAGTCGAATGAGGGGCTTACAGTGGCTCGTAGGAGGTAGCACCTAGGAAGACATTGTCACTAATGGAAGTCCTATTTATTCTAGGTTGGAAGAGTTCTTTGCATCTTCACTCTGTGAACCCTATGATGTTCAGATAGTCCTGGTCCATTTTCTCACGAAGATCCAAGTTGGGGATCTTGAATCTCTCCCAATCAGTTTGTCTAGAGACCAAGACTCGTGGTCTTGGTCTTCCTAACTACTGATATCCTGCGGGTCCACTTCTCATGGGATTATGAGGTCAAGGACAAGGCATTTGCTAGGACTGCCTGAGTGGTTGATGGTATTCTCTTCCACTCCTTTCTTATTTAAACCTATTGAACAAAAGTGAGTGCTTGATTCCTATGTTTGGAAAGTCTTCGTTGAGCTTCTTACTATGTTTTATAGAAACATAATACGCTGGGCAGTGAGGACACCAAGATGAGAGTGGCCACTTAGGAGCCAATTAAACTAGTCTGGCTTAGGAAGAGAGGTACTGAGGTATCAAGTAAGACATAGGCAGAGGACCTGTCAGTCTAGTGATACTGGGTTTAGTTCTTGAATTCTTCATATTCAGAATATGAATTAGGGCCAGGCTGGCCTTGACACCTGAATCATTAAACACTTAAGGGAATGGGAGGGTGGGTGATTGGCTACATAATGAGATGATATATTCACAACAGCTAACAGGAGCAGTGGGGACTAGATGGAGGGTGTTAAATACTAAAGTGCTCTTCATAAATGTCTTTAATTGTGGAGAGTGCTATTCTGTAGATTTATTCATTCAGGCATTGACTATGAATTTATTAAGTGATTTTTGTGTGCCAGACTCATTCAAAAGTCAACATTTCAAATTTGTTTCTTAGATTCCTCAAGTTCAGAGTTTATAAAGCATTTTTATCTTCCAAGATGTTTTATCAAGTGGTATCTTAAACTATAGGGCAAGTCTGTCTCTCCATCTTCCAAACCCTTCCAGTTCTTCTAGTGATTGGACTCATCAGCTGTAAGAGTGATAGAAATTTCTTGGGCCATAAGTATGTACTCTATGGTGTATCCTGGTCTCAAGGATCAAGAGACTGATTAGAAAAGAAATTTGATCATGAGGGCTAACCTAACTGTTCTGAGTTTTCAGGTTTCTTTCCCTTTCTACAGACTTAATTCTGTTTTCACTTTCTGAAGAACTGGAGTGAGGGAAATTAAAATGAAGTCAGGAAGACAGCAAAGAATTTATAGAGTATGGGGATGGGTGACTCATGATAAAACTATTTGAAATTAGATTTTTAAAAAAATGTGTAGCTTGGTATGTAATTTCAGTTAGCCTGATCTGATATTTTATGTTGCATTATGTGTAAATTTGGAACTTTTTGCTGTAGAGAATATTGATATCCAAAATATTCTTAAGTTTGCCCATCTGTTTCTTGTTAAAAGAATATTTAACAAGATATTTTAGTGTACTCAATCTTATTATGACTTTTTTATGTTTCCGGAGAGTTTGATTCACTTTGGTGTGACTGGGAAAGAACAGACAGATCTTACTGGAAAATATATTAAGAAGTTTTCAAGTAGTAATGTCAGAAGATTTCCAGCTATAAACTTTATTTTTCAAGAATTATTTAATTTAATTTATTACTATTAATTTTCAGTTTGACCAGACAGACAGAGAAAGTGAGAAAGCAAGATGCCAGGACCAGGACTTAAACTGTAGTTAGTCATGTGGGAGTCCAGTGCCTTAACCACCACACTACCTGCCAGCCTCACAAGCTGTGATCTTATTATGTGCTTTTACGTGTCTGGTTTTAGAAACTTTTTTTTCCCCTACCATGTATGGAGAACAATGCTTTGTAAGACAATGGTGAGGTTTATCACATGAGAATTGCCTTTTTTTTTTTTTTTTTTTTAAGGTGTGTATACTCGCTAGAGAGACAGAAAGAAAGTGAAAAGTCACCCCCTAGGACAGGTGTTCAAATCCCTTTTCCTCCATTCTCTTGGGATTTTGGGCAGAGGTGTACATGTGCCCGGTGTGATTTTCAAGCCGCTGGGTCTGGAGCTTGAACTGGGTTGGCCATGTGGGAATTCAGTGCCTTAACCACCATGCCACCTGCTTGCCTGAGAATTGTCCTTTTTACAGGGTGTTATGGTGTCTGATGTAAAGGTTTAGAAATAAACACAGCCTGGGTACAACAGGCCTCAGTTAAGACATCCACTATTTTTAATGCATTTTGCTATTTTTGGTTTGGCGTGTTACCGTAGGGTAAGAAAAACCATCCCCATGCTTAGCTGAGGTCATATGTAGCTATCAGTTCTCTATAATGGATGTGATGATGTTATGGTTTTAAAATAACTGAAAGATAACATTTCTTGATTGTGGCTGCAATGCAGGATTGTTTAAATCTATTTTTAATATGCATTTTTAAGAAAATGCAGCTCAATGTAATTGTTTTTAAAAGTTTATTTTAAAAAATATTTTTAAAAGTTTATTTCTTCCTGGAGGGAAAGGGGAAGGGCTGCACCTCCAATGGGTCTTCACACCGTGATCCACCCAGCCTCAGCCCGGCTGGATTACAGGTGCATGAGCTTGGTCATCGTCCACCAGGAGACCTCTGCACGTGAACCTAGGACCTTCCTGTGCGATTCATTGTGACAGAGCATTGCATTACTGCAGCATCACTAGCTGGCCTGCATATCATTTTAATACTGTTAGCCACACTTCTCTTTTAGAAGATCTCCCCCCACCTCAGAGTTAAATTCCATAATTTAATACCTCTAAGTAATAACGGGCTAACATCCTGTAAGCTTTTGTTTTGTTCTCAGCCTTTGTGACAGTATTAAGAGGAACGCAAGCAATGGAGGTGCTCGGGTGAAAGAGGAGACCATGGAGCAGTTGCAGTGCTCCAGGGGCAGGGGAAGGGATTGTTAGTACATTAGTAGTAGGAGGGCTTCTGCAGAAAATATGACTGTACAATTAAATGGGGCTATTAAAAGCTTCTCAGTGTCAATTCATTAAATGACAGTGGCAATTTCTTTGTAAGTCCCTTTCCTCCTTTTCCTCTTGGGACTCAGTATATGGAGTGATGAAAGACAGATGTGCAAAGACCAGGAAGACTGCCAGGGAAAAGGGATGGATATTTAGATGTGAGCCTCCTTCTGCTTCTTTGGGAGCTGAGTCTCTGATGAAAAGACTTTATAAAAAGAAAAGGACCCCCAAAATACTTATTTTTATAGATATTGGGAATGCAAATTGAACATCCTAGCAGATAGCTACGCAGAACCAGTCTGCTTGGAGATAAAGTTTTGTGGAAAATTTAGGATTGGAATCTTATTCCCAAAGTATACTGAATTTACATTCACCAATCTGTGTAAAAAACTGCAAAACAATGTTTCCTTTTAAGCACAATAGTGTATTTTAAAAATCAAGGGGAATCTGATTACCCATAAGAAGTAGTGCGAATTTTAAGGCTTGAGGATGCGGTTGAGTTTAGTGGTTAAGTCGCCCCAGTTCCTCCTCGGCAACCCAGTTTCTGGGACCCCTCCCTTCTTGGGAGCTCTCTTTTTCCTTCCCACTTCTTCAATAAACCACCTGCTTTGCTATACCTACAAAAGAAAAAAACAACATCAAAAAAGAGTGTTTGGTGTTGGGCCAGCCGTGTAGCCTAGTGGTTAAAGGAGCTGGATCCCACACCACTGACTGCAGCTTGAATCCTGGCTCTGGTGGCTTCAAACACTCTGGGTGTATGCACATGCGCCAACTGCTGACAGGACAGAGAAATGGAGGAGAAGGGATTTTAATGTGACTATGCCCCATTTGTGGGAGGGTGCCTTTTCTTGCTTTCTCTCTGTGTACATATACTCTTGCAATAATAAAAAAGAAGTGATATCTTTTTTTACATTACTTAATTATGTTCCCATTTTTAAGAATTTCATTTTAAGTTATTCCTTGTTCAGGTTCTTTTGGTAGCAAAAATTTCTGTGCTTTTGAAGGCATTATCACTCATTGGCTGAGTTTTTAAAAGAACTGCCTTCAGAGAGAAATGCATCCATTTTGATTATGCCGGAGGCCTGCAGAATACCGTTTAAACTGCAAGTGATATAAAAGGGCAGCGTTTGATTAAAGCCAGTCTCCTTTAAAGGCTTATTTCAGTCTCCATCAGAACTTCAAGGGAACTCCGGTCAAGATAAATGTTTTAGCCTCCATCAAAACTTCTTTAAGCAAACTTTGGCATGTTTCATTGATGGCTGGATCCAACATATTGAGAGGTAAAAGACAATGATTTAAAAACAATTATTTTCTTAATTCATCTATGAGCTTCCAAACTTGATAAACTGAATTTAAAAAGTGGCTACAGATAAAAGATACCTGAGTGCTATAAAAAAAAAAAAGAATGACATCTCTTACACTTCAAGGAAGTAGCGATCAGCTCAGGGTTCAGGATGGTATGAAGTTCTTTGATAACAGGCATTATTCACCTGAACTACTCAGGAGTCACAGATGATACCAACGAGCAGAGCAGTCCCCCATGCTATACCAAAGCATTGCTTTTGTCCCTGGGAGCTTTGCCCAACAGATCCTGCTACTCATGTTTCTAGTTCGAATCACGGCATTTGCGGTTTCCACGGCGTGGCGCAGTCTGCCAGTAGTCTTAGCCTCATCGAGGTCTTTGTTCACCTTTATCGACCTTTATCACTTTTCAGGGGTCAACTACAGCCTCACCTCAAAGTGAGAAAGTGCTTGTGTGCGTTCTGAATCAGAGACCCCTCTCTGGGATTCCACAGCACCTACTTTTGACTCTAACCCTAGCGCTTCCGCTTCTGGTGTGACTATGCTAATGGGGCATAGTCACATTAAAATCTCTTCTCCATTTCTCTGTCCTGAAATTGTTTTGCCACCAAGTGTTTACTGGTCTCTCCTGTTATACTGTGAGTTTTTTGAGCACAGGAACCACTTTCGTCTTCTCATCCAGTGAGTGCTTAGCAGGGTGCCAGAATGGCATCAGTAAATGTTCATCGAATAAATGAAGGACTTACTTGCTGCTGAAACCTGGCTTTCCTGAGTTTATATGCCCTAGTAACCTTTTGTTAATGAAACCATGTTTATACCATTAGCCATTTCTAGTCTCCATTTCTACCGAAGTTATTTTTTTATTTCTGTATAAATCTTGTGGCCCCACCTCTATGCCCCACATATACCCAGTATGGCTACTGCTTTTCTATTTAATTTTTGGAGGGGTGTGAAGTACTAGAGCACATGATGTGGGCTAAATCTGGGGCTATTCAACTTGACTAGACTTTTATAGCCTTCCAGAATGTTGAGAAAGTAATTAGTGGGTGGGGTGGAGGCTGGGGGCACCCTTAGACTAAATGGCTGGGATTCTTTGTATGCCTAAGAATGTTTCTCCTTGGTGATGAGGTAGGCATTGTCACCCTTCTGAATAAATCCTTAAGCAAAGTATAAAAACACCAGCGAGCTAAACAATGCCTGCTGCTCTCACTCTGGGTTTGCAATTCCCTGTTCTGGTTAAATTTAGAAAGGGGTTTCCTGTTCAGGTTTTTAACGTGTCATAATGTTGAGTGGCAGTCTAACCTTTGAACTTTCTCTGTTTTTGACATCAAAAGGAATTTTGTGCTTTACCAAAAAGGTTTTATTCAAGTAATTAATACTTCCAAGGCATAGAGGGAAATTAGCATCAGACTTAGACTTGTGGTGAAAGTTAGTATCTTCCCATTCACTTGGTTTATTTGGACTATAGTAGATTTTTTTTTCTTAGCTTTTTTTTTGTTTGTTTTGTGATGAGAAGGACAGATTTTCCTAATATTTCAGTATACTGCTTTTTATACACTTAAACTATTTTTTTCTATTTAAGAGTTACTTCGAAGAAACATTTTCTGATGATTTGAATATTCTCAGTTCTCAGTCTGTCTAACTGTGGTAGACTGTGTCATGAAATGTGGCCTGAAACATTTTGACTTTGAGGGACATGTTTTTCCTAACATTGTTAAAGCCCATGACAATCCTGAAAGCAAAAACAGGAACCATTAGGTATGTATGCTTTTAGTGTAACTTCACTCTTAATGGCACTTAAGATGTGAGGGCACGTTTTTGTAGCAGTTTTTTGCACATAGTAGCTTCTCAGTGTTGAATTGAATCCATTTTGATTGTGTTCTAGAAGTCTAATCTGTGTTTTAGTTTATCTTTTCACCCCAGAGTTGGGTATTTCTGTACATGTACCATGCTTGTCTGCCTGTAGGCTTACCCCCATCGAGGTCTGCGCTCACCTTTATCACTTTCAAGGCTCAGCTACGGCATCGCTCTGAGAAAATGCTTGTGTGCGTTTTTTAAACGAAGTACATCCATCACTCAGCATTTCCCTATTTATGAATAACAGTGATTTAAATCTTTCTGACATGGTTTTATGTGATGTGTATTGAGTAACCAGAGACAGCTACTTGTTCACACGTTTTTTTTTAAAGAGAGATTTTTGCAATAGAGCATGTGTACTTGCCAGAGAGATAGAGAGACAGCAAGAAATCACCCCCTAGGGAGAATGGGCACACCACAGTCCCTACTCCATTCTCCTCTTGGGTTTTGGGCACATATGCACACATGACCAGAATGAGTTTTAAGTCACTGGCTCTGGGATTCAAACCACAGTCGACCACATGGGAGTCCAGTGATGTAACCATTATGCCATCTGCTGGTCTCATCCTGTCTTCTTCTTATTATTATTTTAAGAAACCACAAATGAAATCAGAATATAGGCCCTAAGTAGCAATTTTGATCAAAGTGAATGTGAAAGTCCTGAGTTGTTAATAAAAATATAAAGAAGTTTCCTGATGTCTGGACCAAGCCAGGAATACTACTACATAGAAAGGTAGCCCTTGTCTTTTGTTTGAATTTTTTAAATCAAAGGCAAAGCACCATCACTTTATCACTTTGTTTGATAACTAGCATCATTAATTATGGTTGTATTGCTTTTCGGAAGAATTAAGACCTCAATCTGCCGAAGACTGCTTGCTTTCATTACATCTTTTGCCTTCATTCATTCCACAAATGTGGATTGTGTGTTTTTACTGTACCAAGCTTCATGCTGAAATCAGGATGATAAATGTAAGGTAACACTGCTTGAAAGATCTGGAACAGGATTTTATAAAGCATTAAGGATTCATTATTTGTGCTATGAAGTTTGTGGAGAGTGCTCTACAGCGCACTTCCCTGGGAATACGGTTTTTCTTCTCCTTTGGTTCAAACATGTATTTGGTCCCTGTTTGATGAGATCCGGCCAGGGTGTCTCAGGTGAAGCCTGTATTGCTGATGCCACAGGGGAACACTGGGGCTGAATCCTAGGGGACTGTGGAAAGCAAGGTGGTGGTCTTGGAGGGCTTGAGAATTCCAGGAGCTAGAAACAGATTGCTCCTTCGTGACCTTTCTCATGTCCCGCACTGCCCGTGGCATTCCTAGCATACAACCTTGAAAAGACAGTGTACTGCCTCCTAGGAGTTCTGGACTTTGGAGGAGTCCTTTGTTTTATGTGATTATTATTTTTTTAATCTAAAATGTGCCTTTTGGAAGAAAAATGAATCTGTTTACTTAATGGCAACAGCTTGGACTTTTCTGTAGGTTGTTTCTTTAATTGAAAATTCTGTCTGGAGACTTGTTTTTCATCATCTTTCCCTTCTCTCTCTAGTGTTAATGGGGGAAAATTGGAACACTGTTTCACACACATTCAGAAAAACAAACTTGAAGAGGAAAATCACCATGAAATTTTTTTTATTATTATTATATTTAAATGTTCTCAATAATTGTTGAGTTCCTGCCTATATGAAATCAAACTGAAGTTATTGTATACAATTCGCTTGGTTGCACAATTCTATCATCTAAATACAAGGAGAAAAATAATTTAAGTAAATAATTTTTTTTTATCTATTTCTTTATTTTTAAAATTGCTATTGGGATCATGTCCTTGCCAGGGAGAGACAAGGAGGGAGAGAGAGAGAGAGAGACAGAGAGAAAGAGAGAAATCACCTCCTAGGGAGGATGGCCAGGTTATAGTCCCTTCTCCTTCATTCTCCTCTTGGGATTTTGGGCACGCATACACACTCACCTGGTGTGTTTTCAACCTGCCAGTTCTGAGAGTCAAACTGCTCTGTCAGTCATGTGGGATCCAGCTGCCTTAACCACCACAGGGCCAGCTGGCTCAGTAATTTGATTTTTCTTGAAAGAAAACATTGCCATCTCCTAAAAGTACCCCTGCACATTTATTCAATGGACACTGCTCAGTGATAGCAGCTCACTTCCTCTGTGGGATCACCATGCCTGTGAACGTTCACCCTGTGCCAGGCATTGGGCCTCCTGAAGAGTCCACGAGGTGCCGCACTGAACTTGGGCATGAGCGTCAATAATAACACATCTTTGGCCTTCGAGAAGAATAGTGTTCTATAGGGACAGGGACAGAGACAAATAAATTCACAGGAAGAATAGTTAGTGAAAATGGAAGTGTATACTAAACCTTTGGGGGTATTAGATACGGAGGGGCACATTAAAAACGTTTTTTATTTTTTAAAGTAATTTATTTATATCTTCCATGAGAGACAGCGAAAGGGAGAGGGAGAGACAAACTCCGAACAAGGCCTTTACTCCTCGACCCATGCCCGGTCTTGGCCAGCACGCACAGTGAGGCTCCTGAGGGGGAACAAGGGACCTTCCCACATGGGTTCTGCGAACAGAGCCAACAGCCTTAGGTTAGCACTGAGCATTGCCCCTAGCCCTGGAAACTTCTTACTGTTCACATTTGTAGTTAAAATGTATCCAAAGCACCCAATTATACCTACATTCTGGGAAATGAAAGTACAAGATAATCACAGTGGATGATGTTCAAAACACTCCAACTGACACCACCTCCTTTCCCTTGGGGAATGGGAATCTTCACAGAGAAAGTACAATTCCTTCTGGAAACCTTATCAGATGCAATACTTTCCATTTACTTTAAAGCAGCCAAATTTGTGTTTTGTAGCCTATGAGATCACAGAAACTTTGTCGACTTGAGGAGTTTTTATGAGGGTCTTCTATTTTTATTATTTATTTATTTATTTATTTATTTATTTATTTAGGAGAGGTTTTTGCTATAGGGCACATGTGCTTGCCAGAAAGACAGAGACAGAGAGACAGAAACCGATAAATCACCCCCCAGGGGGGATGGCCACGCCGCAATCCCTTCTCCTCCATTCTCCTCTTGGGATCTTGGGCACGCATGCACACGCACCCGGCGTGAGTTTGAGCCACGGATTCCAGGACTTGACCCACGGTCAACTACATGGGAGTCCAGTTACATAGCCATTATGCCAACTGCTGGTCCCAAGGGTCTTTTATTTTATGTTTTGTTTCAGGGAGATGCTTCCCTCTCCCCTGAATTATAATTGCAGGTGTCAGGTCTAACCTGAACCGCATGCATCACCCTGTCTGTGTTTCCTCTCTTCCACATATAAACTGCAAAAAGCAAACATAAATAAAAAAATAAAAACAGGAAAACAAAAGCTCAGAACAGTGACCCCCTACAGTAAAAACAACAACTCTTTCTGCTAAAGGAATGTCTTTGTTTAAATAATGAGAAATCTCAGGGTCAGCAGGTCGCTGTGGTGAAGGCACTGGACTCCCCCATGGCTAGCCATAGTTCAAGTCCTAGACCTGGTAACTTGCTTTTTCACTTCCCCTCTTTTTCTCTCTCTGACAAATTAAATAGAACAAAGATGATGAATAAAATAAAATAAAAAATTTCTTTTAAAAGAATGAGACACTTGAGTGATTCGTAACATTATTTAGTGTATGATGTCCCCACATTGCACACCTTTCTGTATTTGGGAATACTCCCTCTGCCGCTTTGGGGAGTATGAGAAGTAGACACCACACAGGAGGTGCCTCAGAGTAGAGACAGGTCTGGGGTGAACCCAACCTTGTCAGATGCAAACACTGTGCACAGCCTGGTCTCAGTGTCCAAGGGTTTGCGATGCTCCTGCCAAGGTGACCCTGATAGAAGATCACTGGCCCTCAGTATTCTTGGTCAGGATAGATGATGTATTTCAAGAATTCAGATCAGAGTTGGTTTAAAGTAATGACACCTATCTGCTGTAACCCTGGTGTTATATTTGGAGGGGAGACAACTTTGAGGAGAAAAGAAAAAGTCCTTTAGAAGTGTGGAGTAGGAAAACCCACTTTGTGAGGAGGGTTTTATTGGAGTGATAGGAAATGAATGGGCTTGGTATCCCCACCTACTGGAATGAATATAAATAAAACCCACAGCGAGTGCTCCTATCCCTGAGCTTCCAGCCTCCTGGGGTCCAGATTTTCATATGCTTCCCAATTTGCCCCAGAGCCTGCTGTGACCCTCATCCATCTTTTTTTTTTTTTTTCCTTCTTCTTCTTTTTTGTATTTAACAAAGTTGTAAAGGGATTTATGTGCTTTCCCTTAGCCGAGCTGCTGTCATGAATATTTAATGGCCAGAACAGTTTGTTTTCTTTTACTTTCTTTCCCAGCCTCCCCCACCCCCAGCTCTCCCCAGGCCTGATGGAGAAATGTAAATACCTCGGCCCCTCACCCTCTGGCCTGATCCCAAAGCCTCGCTCGGCTCACCCTGCTTTCTCTCCAAGTTCGGTCCCAGTCTGATAAGAGCATTTCTGCCCTTTGTCGTTTCTTGCTTTGTTCGCCCTCGCCCCTTCCTCTCCTGTCTGCTCTCCCTGCGCCTGGAGACGGGGTTCACGGTGGCCCGCGCGGTGCCGGGGACCTGCGCGCGTGGGGCTTCCCTGCGCCTCCCGCCCGCTCCTGCCTGCAGCGCAGCCGCCCGGACCGGCTTTTCCTTTGAACTTCACGGGCCACAATAGCTTCCCTGCAACTTCGCTGGGGCTCCCTCGGATGCATTCCTGACACTTCACGGGTCGCTGGCCCCTTTCTCTTTGCAACAGGAAAAAGGGCGAATGTCTGGGATAGAAAATGACTTTTGAAGACGCCAAGAGATTTACCGAGGCTAGAGCAACCTCTGAACTTTGGTGGCGGTTATCTCGGAAAAATGCGCCTTTCTAGATTTGTAGCCTAAATCAACTCCCTTCCCTCCTCCTTCCCCTCATGTCAGCATTTACTTATGGAATTTGCACATTTTGTCGTACCCTCAGAACCCACCCCCCTTCCCGGTTTTCTTTTTTCCTTTGTGCTTTTTGTCTTCTTCGCTATGGGAGTGTGAGGAGCCTTAAAGGTAAGCATGGAAGCATGGCCTGGACACGAAGTAAGGGGTTACTAAAAAGGAAAGTTCTGGGCGGTGGAACCTCCTTCCCCCTTCTCATGAAGTTGCACCTGCTAGGTACACAGGCCTCCAAAAAATTGCTTGAAAGAGAAGACAAAGGAAATCCATACACACTTTAAACACAGTATTGGGCTGTAGCACTTGTGCAGTAAATTTAGCTTTGTGTTACGAATATGGTTAGACACCTTTACTCATTTTCTGCGATTCTTCAGTGTGGCTTCATTTTTATTTCCTTCCTTCCTTCTTTCTTTCTTTTCTTTTCTTTTCTTTCTTTCTTTCTTTCTTTCTTTCTTTCTTTTTCTTTCTTTCTTTCTTTCTTTCTTTCTTTCTTTCTTTCTTTCTTTCTTTCTTTCTTTGTGAGAGGTTTTCGCTATAGGGCTTGTGTGCTCGCCAGACAGAGAGAGAGAGACAGAGAGACAGAAAGCGAGAAATCACCCCCCACGGGGGATGGACACGCCGCAATCCCTTCTCCTCCATTCTGCTCTCGGGATCTTGGGTACGCACTCACATGCGCCTGGCCTGAATTTTAAGCCACCGGGATACGGGACATGAACCGCGGTTGACTATGTGGGAGTCCAGCGACATAGCCATTACGCTAACTGCTGGTTCCCTCCTTCCTTATTTTTTATTTTTATTTTGCTATAGAGCAGTGCACTTCCTAGAAGTGAGGAAGCACCTCCCAGAGGGGATGGTCTGCGGTAGTCCCTTTTGTTCTGTTCACCTCTTGGGATTTGGGGCACACATGAGCATGCACCCAGCGTGTTTTTCAAGCCAGTGAGTCTGGGACTGGAATCCTGCTGTTGGCCATGTGAAATCCATCTGCCTTAACCCTAAACCACTGTCTGGCTGGTGCCTTCATTTTTAAAAACCTTCCCCATTTAATTAATTGTGGACTAGGATAATGTTTGAGCTTCTGAGCCAGATTCTGTTTATCTTTTGTTTTTTTTTTTAAGAATTATTTATTTAATTTTATTTATTCATTCATTTATTTATTTTATTTTGATCAGAGAAAGACATAGACAGAGAGAGAGAGAGAGAGAGAGAGAGAGAGAAAGAGAGAAAGCAAGCCACCAGATTCAGTACTTGAACCATGATCAGCCATGTCGGAGTGGCCAGCACCTTAACCACCATGCCACCTGCTGTTCCCCCTAGACTCTGTTTACCTTCACCTGGAGGAATAAAGCTTTCTTTCTGCAGTTCACCAAGCTAGAGTATGAGCTTGGATTTCACTTCCACTTTTTGACTTTTCACTTTCTTTGTGAATCCTGGACCCCTCTTTTTTTTTTTTTTTAATAAAAGAATTATTTAACTTTATTTATTTTAATTTGATCAGAAAGAAAGAGAGAGAGAGAAAGAGAAAGAAAACCACCAGGTCCATGACTCAAAACATGATTGGCCATGTGGGAGTCCAGTATCCTTAACCACCACATCACCTGCTGGCCCCCTGGCTTTCTCTTTTACTTTATTTTTTAGTTATTGGATCAGGCCTCATCCTTAGTTCCATTTCATGTGACTTTTACCTGCTATGCAAGCACCTCTCATAGAACCTCAAAGGTTATTTTTCTTCCTCATCTGGAATGGTGGGAGTCCTGGTGGTACAGGTACAGGTCTCCATGTCTCTCCCACATCCTCTGTTACTTTCTCATTGTAGCAGCTCAGCAAACCGTGTCCCAACTGCTATAAAACCTTCCGTTTAGTCTTCCTGAGGCCTGTAAGTCTATTGGTGGAATCAGGTGTGAGTATAAGTCACATTTATTTTGAGATACCAGAAGGTTATTTCTTTCAGAGAAGAGTGAAAAGGGGTCAGTCAGGTGACGGCTCAGTGGTTCACGTGACGCTCTCCAAGGCTGACACATGGGGGTAATGTTCCATATTTGTGGCTGGAGACCTGAGTGTGCTGGTGCACATGTGTTCATGATCTGGAGCTGGGGATGGATGCAGCTTTGGAACCCGTGTGCAGGTGCCCTCTCTGTTTCTCTTGATCGTGGAAGAAATAAGTAAGTAAACTTAATGAAAAGAGGGAGTGAGAAAAAAGTTGCTGCAGCTTAGAGAAAATCACCCAATTCTTTTTTTTTTTTTTTTTTTTACTTAGAGAAAATCACCCAATTCTTTTTTTGCTATAGGGCGCGTGCGCTCGCCGGACAGAGAGAGAGAGACATAGAGACAGAAAGCGTGAAATCACCCCCCAGGGAGGATGGTCATGCCACAATCCCTTCTCCTCCATTCTCCTCTCGGGATCTTGGGCACACACGCACACGCGCCCGGCGTGAGTTCTAAGCCACCGGGTCCGGAATGCGAACTGTGGTCGACTACGTGGGAGTCCAGCGACATAGCCATTACGCTAACTGCTGGTTCCCAGAAAATCACCCAATTCTACAGAAGAACTATTTTAACCTGGCTGTAGGACACAGGACCATTCTATTTGCTTTTCAGGAAGGATAGTGGGTTTAATTGTCACTTGGTGAGGTCAGGCACTAATCAATGTGAATAGAACTGAATGGGAACACAAGACAGAACTTAAATCCTGGGAGCTTTAAACCTGCAAAAGCTAGGAAAATGTATGCTAGGCCTTGAGCATGAGTGGCCCCTCTGTCTCTCTCCTGAATGAAGTATTTTTCACTAGATCTTTCCTAAATCTTTGTCTATTTCTGAAGAACACTCACCACAGTTTGCTTAATTGATGGGGTGTATGAAATCTAATTAGTTAGCTTGTGTGTAACCTTATCTTACTAATTCATAGCATAGTTATAATCAACTCAAGCCTCCTAAAGACTTCCACATGTGCTACTAATTGGACACATCCTTCTCTATCCTGTTTGGTAAACTTAACTGTTAAGTTTATGTATTTCTATATTAAAATTCTTCTTAGTAGATTTGACCCCAAATTTCAGCCCAATGAAATAGTACTGGATTGTGTCCCTGAAATCTTAGACTGTCAGGTCCCTCTTGCTCAGCTTCCTGGTTCCCTTGGATTTGGTAAGCATGTCATCAGTGTCTTTGGTTGTGTTGATAGGGCCCTTCAGCTCACCTCTGTAGACCCACCTGCCTTGTGTTGACCTATATAGGAGGTCTCTTTTGTGTCAGAGTTCCACCAAATTTTCTTTTCTCTATCATGTCATGAAGATGACATGAGAGATTTTGTTAAAGGCCTTGCTAAAATCCCAACACGCCTGTGAACAGAGGTCAGAATGATTAGGCTGGATGAGCAAAAAAAAAAAAAAGTATAGCCAAGATGTTGGTATGTTCAGGTTGGATGAACAAAAAAATGTGTAGCCAGCTCTATCTCTAGAATAAACCAACTTCCACCTTGTTTTTGCTTTTATCCCATTATGTTTGCTGTAAGTAAGACTTAAACTGCAAATACTAATTGATGTTAAGTCAACAAGTACTGAGGGGCTGGTCACAGGGGTCTAGAAAGGAGAGGGAGAAATAAGGAAAGTGTCTCTCATGAAGTCTATTAGAGTTTGCTGGATCTGACAATTAGGTAACCATGTAAAGCAGTATATAATTAAATGCTAAATTATGTAAAGCAGATTATGTGCTATAGAACAGGGAAAATGACTCACAACAATTCTAATGTCCTGACTGGGTTTTAGAATTGTTTTATGTGATTCTTCTCTACTCTAAGGCTGTTCATTGAACTTTTCCTGCTTTCCTGAAGCAATGATAATAGTTAACATTTTCTGAATACCTACTCTATGAAGTATTATATTGGGTTGTCAGAAAAGTCATAATGTGTTTTTCTATGCAAAAATGCATCATGACTTTTCTTACAATCCATACCAATTAAGTTAATCCTCACCACACACGTTTGAAGTGAGAATTTTTTCCTCCATTTTTCAGATGTGGAAACCATGTCCAGGAGGTCGATATGCTGAGAGTGAGCTCTGATTAATTCCTTCCTCTTTTTGACTTGCTGGGCCTGTGGTGAGGGTAGATTAGGAGAGGCAGTGTTGCATTCTGGGAAGAGACCTTAGACTTTTCATCCTGGTTTCTTTTTATCTATTCACCTTGGGCAACTTGCTTCACCTTTCAGAGCTTCTGTATTACACAATGGGCAGGATGGTTTCTAGTGCCTCCATACCATAGGTGCTCAATGAATGGGAGCTGTGGTTTGTTAAAATTATATCGTTGTCAAATTCTCCACCCTAGGAGACCTGTCCTAACTGTACAGAAAAGGAGCATTTCCATCTTGATATTAATACATTTTTAAGTCCCAGCACCAAGTACCACGTTAGTCCTTTGTGGAATATTTGTAGAATGAATAGAAAGGAGAATGGAATAGGAGAGGGATCAGAATTCCTTCCATAAGTTGAAGGGATATATCATTTTCCGATTCTTAGCCTTTCTCATCATTTGTTACTTGAAGCAATTCTTTATTATTAGCTTTACCCGTGGCTCCCTCCCCCCCACTCTCTGCAACACCCATACACAAACACTATTTTGCGTGCTGGTAGTGGCCAGTGCCTGACTTATTTTCTTTGGCAAAGACAACCAAAGCTGTCACTTCCTGTCATGAAGTTTATTTTTGGAGAGATTTTTGCTCTGGTGTCCTACCAGAGAGGGATGGAGAGAAAGAAAGTGAGAAAGCGCCCCTCAGGGAGGATGGCCACACCACAATCCCTTCTCCTCCAGGATTTTGGACACATATGTACATGCACCCGGCGTGAGTTTCAACCCACTGGGTCTGGGTCTAGGACTGCAGTCTGCCATGTGGGAGTCTAGTGCCTTAACCAGTATGCCACCTGCTGGCTCCTGTCCTAGCTTTAACAGCAGAATCTCATCACATCATTACTCTTTCCTTGTATTCCAGACGGTACCAAAGGACATTGTAACATCATGGTGTCAGTGCAAACAAAGAACTATGTAATTTTATCCCATATTAATGTAGTGTTGCACAGAAGGTACCAGGAGTAGATGGCAATCTAAAAAGATGGCCCCTGAGACTAAGCACTGGCACGATTATTTATTCTTCAATTATTTATTCAGTCCTAAAGATGGGAATGCTGACAGACGCTGCAAAATGCACTACCTACCAATTTAGAGAAATTGAATGACGGAATCATTTGCAGACTGAAGTAGGTTTTTATTGACACTATTTTTATTTATTTAAATTCTCACTCTCTCGCAGCTTAACTATGTTTACTACACCCACTTAGATGACTGAAATGAGAGGCTGTTGTGTTCATAAAAGCTACTTTAAAACAGATAAATTAGCATTTATTCTGAAAGGGTCAGATCACAAATGGAGGTTTTAAAACAGATTCAGGAACTTTTAAATCGCATCCTTAATATTTTATATGATTTTATATTTAGATTAGATATTTTAGGTAAAGATTTTTTTTTTCCTTTTTATTACTTGGACCTCTTAAGATTTCTTTACTAGCTAGGTTCGAGAGAATACTTAGATACCATTTACAGTAAGTAATTTCAATTTAATTTGTGCTAAGAGATTTAAAAAAGGTTCCTGCCCTTACCTGTTTCCTGTCAGCTTAATTGTATTGATAGGTGCTGCAATATATTGTAATCCAATGTATTATTTGTACGTAGTAAAATAAATTCCCATTAATTTGCATGTAACAATCATAAGATAATTTTGGCTTAACTCCCAATGTTTAAGAGATTATTAATGTTTATATTGATACTGGAGTTAAAAAATGGAATCTTTTCTCAACTCTTAGGACTTTCTTCAGCGATCAGTTTCAGTTTTTCTTAAATAAATTACTTTTGGTGTTTTGATTTTTAAAAACACATAGATAAGCCCAAATTAATCTCACTTTCTGATTTTTCTAAAAGTAAAGTAGTTTTTGTTTATATTTATTTTAAAGTATACTCATGCAGAACCCTAGTTATTTTGAAGACCTTGAAGAAAATCATAAGAGAGAGAAAGAACTTTGAATGTTTTAAGAGTTTTTTGTTTTGTTTTGTTATAGGGCACGTGTGCTCGCCAGAAAGACAGAGAGAGACAGAGAGACAGAAAGTGAGAAATCACCCCCCAGGGGAGGTGGCCACGCTGCAATCCTTTTCCTCCATTCTCCTCTGAGGATCTTGGGCATGCACGCACATGTGCCCGGCGTGAGTTTAAGTCACCGGGTCTGGGACTTGAACCATGGTCAACTACATGGAGTCCAGTGACATAGCCATTACGCTAACTGCTGGTCCCCAGAGGCAGATTTTTATCCTGCTCTTATTATGAATCCTTTTGGATTGTTGTACATGGTGCAAAGTAGTAGACTAAAAAGCCCTAGCAAATTGGCATTATTACATACCTACGTCAATCATCAATCTCTTTCCCCTTCTCATGTTGGAGAACATGCATGAGAGAGAGAACTCTTGATAGCGTCTTGTCATGCTATGATTTTCTTTTTCCAGTCTCACAACTTATCAAGATCTTGGGTGTACATACACTCCCAATGTGTGTTTTTTTTTTTTTTTTTT
>NW_006159447.1:1346335-1376591 GCF_000334495.1 Tupaia belangeri chinensis | reverse complement strand
GTTTCACTACACCCCCAATTGTGTTTTTTTTTTTTTTTTTTGAGAGGTTTTTGCTATAGGGCGCGTGCATTCGCCAGACAGACAGAGAGAGACAGAGAGACAGAAAGCGAGAAATCACCCCCCAGGGAGGGTGGCCACGCCGCAATCCCTTGTCCTCCATTCTCCTCTTGGGATCTTGGGCATGCATGCACACGCGCCCGGCATGAGTTTAAGCCACCAGATCCGGGACGCGAACCATGGTTGACCACGCGGGAGTCCAGTGACATAGCCATTATGCAACTGCTGGTCCCCCAATGTGTTTTCAAGGTGACCCAGGGGTCCGTACCTGTGGTTGGCCTTGTGGCTTCCAGCTCTGCAGTCCAGTATCTTATGGATTGCACCATCTGGCTGGGCCAGCTGTATGTCTCATTGACCCCATCAAGTAAAGTTATCTTCGGAGGTGAAGTTTGCTATTCAGATGCTCTTTCTTAGTGTTCATTTCATTTCTGCAACACCTTGCATCCTATCTGTCTTCTCTAACTCTAAATCCATAGTCCTTCCAAATATGCTTGCTACTTTTTACATTTTGCCAAAGTGTGCTTCTTTGCTCCTTTATCTGCTCCATGAGAGAATTTTATGAATTTCAAGATTTGCAAGTGGCAGTTCTGAGATTACTAGTGTAGGAAAGAGGACATAGAATTGAAACAACAAAAGCAGAGCAGAGAGTCCTGGGCTGAATTACCGCTTTGGCAGGGTGCTAGGTATTAGTGATGAACTCAGTGAGAGTGCCAGGTATGAGATTGCCCTTTGGTTCTATTTGAAGAAACTTTAAGGTAAAAGTGACAGGTTGTTGCCTCCCTTTGCATAACGTGTTACACAAGTGATGTTAACCTCTGCGGTGCAGTATGATCAAGACAAATCATGGGCAAAAAGCTCAGTGGCTTACTTCCATACTTAGCATGTCCTTGCTCACGTGTGTTACTTCACACAGCTTGCTTTTCCACCTAGTCCAAGCTGTATCTGTCTATCTAAGAACTGTCAGTTACTGAAAAGTTGCTTTGAGCCAGACTGTGCTAGAGGGGGTATAGGTACCATAGGGAGGGGCCTCCTCAGCAGGTTAGCTTGGGCTTGTTCACATGGCAGAGGTGTCCTAAAGAGCAATAGGGAAAACTATAAAGCTCCTTGTAGCTTAGGCTTGGCCTGAA
Source organism: Tupaia belangeri chinensis (assembly GCF_000334495.1). Classification (NCBI taxonomy): domain Eukaryota; kingdom Metazoa; phylum Chordata; class Mammalia; order Scandentia; family Tupaiidae; genus Tupaia; species Tupaia belangeri. The sequence continues at coordinate 1,375,407 of NW_006159447.1, read as the reverse complement.
CAAGTAATAGCACCAAAACAACTATGGTCATAGTAAAAATAAAAATAGCTCTTTTGGAAAAATTTGAGGCAAATCTTTAGTCCACTGCGTATATCAAAAATACTTGGCATTAAAGATTGTTGTAGAAATTATTTGGAGGACTTGTTGTTTATCAGGCATGTGCCCTAGGATTGGCCTGTCCTTTGTGATACAGTTGGCCATCTAAAAAGAGGCAGTGTTTATCCAGATATAGGTGATTTGCTTGGGTGCAAAATGAGAATAACAACATCTCTTGTTGAAATGGGCTATGGAGATTAATAGGCGAGTGTTTCTAAAGCTCAGAATATGTAGTGGGACCCATCTAAGGTCGTCAGAGAGTTGTAGTTGCAGTTATTGTTAGAGCAAGTGCTCTGAAGACCCATGGTGTTGGCTATTTTTTTTGTAGGTGGTAACTTAAGCTCACCTTGTACACTGGAGAATTAAATGATTTACTTCCTTTTAATAGTTGTCACTTGGTTGATCCAGTTCTGCAAAGCTTACAGCATGGGGCTTATGAATCATGGATCAACACAAATGTCACCAAACTAAAAGGGAGTGAGCAGAAGTAGCCTGGGTTAAGATAAGGTCTCTGATTTCATGTGCAATTTCTGGAAACCAACCAGCATTTAACTGGCCTTATCCTTGCTGAGATAAGGTCTCTGGATAGTTGCTTTGCAATTTTAGTACTAATTGGGGGAGGATAATTCCCATACTTTCCAATTAGTATTGACCGGACCACTGCTTTAATCTGGAATGAAGCCTCTTTGTCTTGGTCTGATTTCTTCAGTGTGGTATGTAGAGTCTGGTTTAAAGTTGGGCTCTGCTAATGGCCTGTGTCCACCCTGGAGATTTTGCTGTGTAAGGATCTGAGGAGAGTGGATCTTCTAAACACACTGGTCAGTCAGTGAGCACTCTAGAGCTTTCTTCTATGGTGCTAGTGTGTCCCTTTCCTCTTTGTTATTCCACACTCTTTGTTTCTTCCAGCCAGTTCAAGCCATGTCTATCAAAATAAGAACTGGCATTTGCTGAGCACTCGTTATGAGCCAGACACTGTTTTAGAGAGGGATACTGCAGGGCGAGAGGCCTCTTCACCAGGGTAGCTCAGGCTTATGTGCGTGGCAGTTGTGTCCTGGGAGGGCAGTAGTGAAAACCATAAGGCTTCTTGATGTTTAGGCTGTGAAGTGTTGTAATATCTATCATTTTGATGACCTTTTGGGCAAAGCAAGTTACTGGGCTAAACTTAGAGTGAGTTAGGAGACTGAGCAGTAGCATGCGTTTAGGGAGAGGATGATTAGATCCACACTGCAAGCAATCTGCAGAGACTTGGAGATGGCAGTTGCCTTTTCCCCAGTCAGCTTTATCAACACAAGTGTCACCAAGCTGAAAGAGAGTTAGCAGAAGTAGCTCATGCTAAGATAAGGTCTCTGATTTAATGTGCAGATGAGGTCTCTGTTTAATGTGTTTATGAGCAGACATTTGTCAAGCACACTTTGGGTGGCAAAGTATTTGTGATATTAAGTTTTCACTTTCCAGAAAATATAGCTTATCTGCATACACTAGGGGGGAGGCTTTAAAAAGTTGTGAAAAAAAATGAAATTAAAGTAAGATTTTAGTTTTATTTTTGTGCAAACATTTTTTAAAAATCCATGCATCTTTTTTCCCCCTAATATGTATTTTTCATGAACTTTCCGAAGACCCCTTTTATCTGTGAAATTAACTAATTTTCAAATAGGTGAGGTGGCCACGTGAGAAAAACTTTCAAGACAGTTCAAAACAGCAGTCTTATTAGAACGGGAATGGTCCTTGGACTTTTGAGTCTACCTCTTCCCTCCTTCTCATGAACTTTTTCTCTCCAAATGTGGTGGTTGAAACAAAGAGATTTCAGTCCCATGTCCAAGGTCAGGTAGATATTTAGTGACACTGTGAGGACTCCAGCTCATTTCTGTAGCCCTACTTACAAGATTTGGGGCAAGAGGAATATTAACGTTAAGTCCATCCAATAAATTTTATCTTCATTTTCCCCATACACAATATTCTTGAAACCTTAAAAACTTATTTTGGGTTGTGCATGGTTTGGCAGACGAATGACAAAAGTCACTATTTCTTTGACAAATTCTCAGTGTAAATTTAAATGTGCGGGGACTTTTTTTTTCCCTAAGTGCCTCCACACAGAATACAATTTTACAATACATCCCAGTTTCTTATGGTCATTTGGTAAAGCCTCTGAATTAAAATCCTCAGAGATTTTATGATTTGAAGCTAGAGGAAGAAAGAAAAGAATTGATACAACTCTGTGAAGTTATGGTGTTTCTGGTTTTTCTTGTCTGTTGGTTGCCATAACATAGTTCCTCACTTGCTCTGTCCTCGTATCCACTTGAGAGTGTCTCTTGGTTGTTATCTGTGTGTTCCCTCCTGGGGAATTGGGAGGCTTTTCAAAGACTCCATCTGGAAGCATATTTCAAAGCATATTTAAATGCGAGTAGCTCTGGTCTTCCTAAGTGTATGATGTTTGTCTCCATATAGTGATAGCACTGTAAGGTCTCAGGAGGTAATACTGCAAGTAACACCTCAGTGAAGCTGTCTCCTGAATTTGCTGTGATCCCATAGGCGAGTCCAGTTGTAAACTTAAGTGCAGAGCGTTAGCTGTCCTGCGGTGTTATTTATAAAAGGGTTTTTAGTTTGTCATGGTTATTTACCCCTCAGTATTCCCATGAAGAAGTAAAGCAATTTGTTTTCAGGACTAAAAAGAGCAGAACATCTACATGTGGCAGGACATCAGTGAATGTCATCAAGTCGGTGGTCACATCGATTGCCATGGTTCAAGTCTGTCCAAACTCTGATTGTGTGATTAGCAGTTGGCACTTCAGCAAAGCTTAGGAAAATGCCTCATCCTCTTTTATGGGAAACAGAAAAATAAGCTGCTTTACTGAACATTGCCAGCCTTGTTAAAGCGTACACCTTTCATTCAAAAACTCCTAGAGGAACGGCAATGAAAAATAAGGGTTTGTGATAACTTTGTATGATGTGTGATTGCCTTGATTAGCCCTATAGTTAGTTGCTAAGTAGACACGTCTTTGTTTTAAAAAGGAACTTGACTTTTTTTCTTCAGTATAACTGCCAATTGCTTAATCTCTACTTTTAGGGTATTTTTTAAAAGAATAATCTCCAGCTAATCTGTGCTTGTCAGTGATAGCACATTTTAAAAGTAACTCAAGTTTAAGAAAAAAAGAAAAACTCTCTACTGAAACCATCATCTGTCAAAGAGTTTGTACTTAATTTTTCACTTCGGGTTGATACTAGCGATTTTCTACTTCTGCTTTCCGGATTTGTACTGTTAATGTTATAGAGAGGAAGGCATCCATCTTATTTTGAATTTAAGAATTTATAGTAAACTAGTAATAGTCATTGAGGTATTTGAGGGGGAAGAGGGATAGAGTGACAGAAACATGTCAACTAGAATAAATTTCGTATTCTTATTTTTTGACAAATAAACTACCGTGATTACCCTGCTTCCTTCCATCTAAATATAGAATTTCACTTTCTCAAACACTGATCCAATTAGGCCGGTTTCCTGTTTAAAAGTACCTGCCTCTTTCCTGTGGGCAAAACCTCAAGTTTCGAGGCCTACTTCTTCCTAAATTGGCCCTAATCATTCTTCCCAGGTCATTTTTACTATTATTATTGTTACTCATGAATATTTTACATCACTAGGTTATTAACATGCTACTCCTTCTGCACTGAATGACCTGAAAAAGCCCTCCTTCCACTAGCTGATAGAGTTCTATTTCTTTATATTGACTTAGACCAAGTATTTTCACTTTATGGATCTTGGATAGTGACCCAAGAAGGTGTAAGGGTGGGCCGGTTAGTTTCCTCTCTGCTATCTGAGCCTTTGAGTGGTCGTTCTGTACTGCATGGAGTGCCCTGTGTTGGGTAATCTGTGTCTGCAAACCTGTCTCCCTCCCTAGGATACAGCATATTCATCTTTAGATCTTAGTAGTCCTCTGTCTAAATAGTTACTGAGCAAGTCAATGAATGAGCATTTAGTCTAGTCTAGTAGGCAACAATGATCTTTTCATGGAATTTGTGTCGGTTGAAGAAGGATCCTTGGCAAGCAGAGATCATAATGACCAGGAAGCTATTTTAAATTTTTTAAAAAAAGTTACTCAATTTTTGAAGAGATTTTTGCTATAGGGAACATGTACTCGTTAGAAAGACAGAAAGAGACAGAGAGACAGAAAGAAAGCTATAAGCCCTCAGTGTGGATGACCACATCACAGTCCCTTCTCCTTCATTATCCTCGGGATCTTGGGCACACATGCACATGATTCTGTGGTGAGTTCTAGCCGGGTCTGGGACTCGAACCATGGTTGACTCCATGAGAGTCCAGAGAATTAGCCATTACACCAACTGCTGATCTTATGCCACTCAGATTTAATTAATCCAACTTGATGAAACCTGTGTTCTTCACATACTAATGGAGATGTTGATGGCATATTTTGACATGGTATTTCTGGAAGAGTATGTGAAGAGTTAGCTTATTTTTGATCATGTTTTAGATTCCCTTTGGAAGACTGGTATTATTTATATATCTAACCACATCTGATGTATTAAATTAAAGAAATAAGGATGAAAGTGTATTTTGTTAATAACTCTCAGAAAATGTGTGAAAGAATAAAATATTTAAGTGATCTAAAAAAAAAAGTCATTGAACCTATGTCTATGTTCGTTCAGTTAATTTCTAGAAAGGATTGAATGTGACTAACAATGGGTATCTTACACACTTTTTAAACAAAGTTCTACTATGATAAGCTCTTCCTCTCTGGAAGTTACTGGTGGAATTACTTTTATTGTCAAGGTCATAATACTCTGAATGTTTGCATTTTTAAAAGCCAATCAGTGCATTTTGTTATTTTTACTGACTTAAGTTTTCAAACCTGTAAAATGGAGATGATGTCCTGGTTATCGATTTATTTGAAGGGAGACAGAATGGAAATAGTATCTTGTAAACAAATCTTTTACTAAGATGAACAACTCTGTTTATTGGACTTTTTACTAAACACTAGCCTGTGGTTTTAAAACCTTAAAATGTTATTTGGCTAACCATCTAAATGTATAAGCGTTCTGCTTACCTTGCCTTCTTTCTAATGACATGTGGATGAATCTTGAGATTCACGTTGAACAAAGGGCTTTTCAGATTAAGTTCTAGCCAGTCTAGAAGAGAGAGCTGTACAAGAGAGCCAATCATGGGAGCATTTGCTTTTTTTTTAATGTTTAGAATTTACCTTTTAGTATTTGGACAGATGGATAAAAAGCTTAGAGTGTTGAACCTTGTGGGTCATGAAATGGTTTTAGGAATGTAACAAGTCACACCATGAGTCTAATACAATTTTATTAGCACATTTTCTATGGAAAGTGTTTGAACCGTACACAGTCTCCAAATTGAAACACAGACAAGCCCCCAGCTTGGAAACTCTGTACAAAATGTCTGTGACTGGAATGGCTCCAAAGGAATCCCCTTCTCTGTTTTGGTTGAATGTGTTTTTAATTTTGGCGTGAACTGTCTTGTTGATGATAAGGAAACAATTATGGTAATTTGAACCTTTGTTGACTGTGTGCCAGCCACTGTGCCCAGTGCTTACAGGTAGTGCTCACTCTCTCTTTGGCACTCTTCTAGTGACTGACTTTACATGAGAAAACCAGGGTGTTGAGGAGGAAGTAACTTACCCTATGCCCTCCCATCCACAGCTTATAAAAATGGGCTTTTTGTGGAGTTTTTCATGTCAAAGATGCTTCTTCATTTTAGCCTCAGGCACCTAGCCTCTAAGTCACTCTCACTGGAGAACACCCATCATGCAGCCATTTTTATTTTTTCTTTCACCTTCTCACTATGTAAAGGAAAAGATAATGACCTTAGGCAGGGTCTTTCGAATAATAGAAAACAGAGACATTCTCCTTATCCTTACTAAAGAATAGTAGGCATGTTCTGAAGACTCTGACCCATGTGATTTTTCACTGAGCTCCTGGCTGGGTGCTGTTGCAGCTTGTCCTTGGACATGTTGATACAGCCCTTACTTACTTAAGGTATGAGCCTCTTCTTAATCACCTCTCCCTTTTTTTTTTCCCCCTAAGGAGAGATTTTTGTTGTACAGTGCGTACACTTGCTGAAAAGGCAAAGAGATAGAAAGTGAGAAATCACCCCCTGAGGGGATGGCCATACCACAGTCCCTCCTCCTACATCCTCCTCTTAGGATCTTAGGCACACACACACACACACACACACACACACGTGTCCAGCGTGAATTTTAAGTTGCTGAGTCCTTGATACGAACTGTGGTTGACTGCATTGGAGTCTCACTGGTTCTTAACACCTTTCCTTTAACTTCAGGGCTGTGCTACATTATGGCCTGGAAAACATAGGCATTTAAAGTGGCTCGAAATGTAAATGACCCTTGCCAGTGGAGAACTCTGTAAACCACAAGTCACCAACTGAGGAAACCCAAATATTTCAGGAAGACTTATCCGTCCTCTGAGGATCCTGGGGACTAGCTTCCCACCAGTACAAGTTGGTTATTGTAATCTTAAATGTGCTCAAGATTTAGGAAGGTATTGTGAGCAGAGTATGAGGTGGGGAAAGTGGGGTTGAGGGCTAGATCTTCAGGACTTTCAGAAGTTGGAAGTGTGGGATTTTAGGGAAAATCTCCCAGTTTCCAAAAGTTGGGAGCAATTCAAACATTTAATAAGTGTGAGGGTCAAACCAAACAAGTTTGCAGGCCAGAATCAGTTTGCAAGAATTCAGTTTGTGACCATGTTGATAAATGAACCTATTGGTACTTGACTAAATGGAATCTAGGAAAGATTTATTTTATCTTTTGGCTTAGAGCATAACTCATGAAAAAAAGAAGTCACTTATTTATCATTACTCAAGAGTTGTGTGTTCATCCTGCCAAACATTGTAACCTCAGCAGTCACTGGGCTCTCTGTAGATGGTAGCTAGCCATTTGTGATGATGGTAATATTTACCGCAAAGATCTGAAAGGATTCAGTGTGTTTTGAGTTTGTGTGTTGATGGGTGCTATATGTGGGGCTGTACAAACATGTCCTTTATTATTTTCTTTTGAGAGGATTTTGCTATAGGGTTCCTGCACTCACCAGAAAGACAGAGACAGATAGAAAGCGAGAAATCACTGCTCCCCCCTCCTCCCAGGGATGGCCATGCTGCAATCCCTTCTCCTCCATTCCCCTCTCAGGATCTTGGGCATGCATGGACACGCACCTGGTGTGAGTTTAAGCCACCGGGTCTGGGACTTGAACCATGGTGGACTACATGGGACTCTAGCCACATAGCCATTATGCCAACTGCTGGACCCTTTTTTTGTTTGTTTGTTTTTCTTTTTCTTTTTGATAGGCAAACATGTTATTTAAAAAATATATTTATTTAGTTCTATTTGCTATTATTATTTTTTAATTCGACCAGAGAGAGAGAGAAAGAGAGAGAAAGGGAAAGTGAGAAAGCAAGTCGCCAAGTCTGGGACTTGAACTGCAGTTGGCCACGTGGGAATTCAGCACCTTTAACCATCATGCCACCTGCCGGGCCTCAACTATGTTTTTTAATGTACAGTTTTTTAGTTCTTGTGTCCAGTTGCCTGATACGAAAAGTTATTTTCAACTATGTTCTTTAATGTACAGTTTTTTAGTTCCTGTGTCCAGTTGCCTGATACGAAAAGTTATTTCATAAATGGATCAGTAGTGTGCATAGGGGATCCATATGTACACTATGGTCTTTTGAGGTCTTTTCTCTGTATTATCCTATTTATCAGCCAGGTGTCAGTCAAAGAAACAGATACATGCTGAGTATTATGGGATTAAGGGATTTATTATAGAAATTGGCCCTTCTTCAAATATGAGAGGAGCTAGGGGAAGGGAAGGTCTTGAAGAGGAGTGAGAGGATTAGAGAAAGTTCCACCCAAAGCACTAGCGTAGGGGTGGACAGTTAGAAATTGGAGACTGCCAAAGAGAGACTGTAAGGGAGATTGTACAAGAGAGCTGTCAAAGCTCTTGCATATCTGTGTAGTTCCCAACTCTGCAGCCGAGGGTCTGGTGATGGGAGGGCTCACTGCAGAGCCTCAGGGCCATTGGTTGGGAAGCTATGGCGGCGTGAGTACCAGAAAGCTAGGACAAAGCTAGTACAAATCAGTATAGTCTATGAATAAGAATACTATATTCTTATCAGTATATTCTTTTCTTTTAGAATTATTTTATTTAACTTTATTTATTTATTTATTTACTTATTTATTTTAATTTGACCAGAGAGGAACTGAGTGAGAGAGGGAAAGTGAGAAATCAAGCCGCCAGGTCCAGGACTTGAACCATGGTTGGTCATATGGGAGTCCGGTGTCCTTAACCACCACGCCACCTGCTGGCCCTCTTATCAGTATATTCTTAGAACTTTGTTGAGAACTGTTGGATTCTGCATCCCTTGACCCTATCCCATGAACCCTACCCCATGAAAAGACTTCTACCCATTGTTAAACAGAGGACTGAAATAACGGGACTTAGGTCTCCAAAGCACAATAGATGATTAGGATCCTCCCAGTAATTTATCAGCCATTGACATACACGTTAAGGAAGGTAATCATTTTATCTGTTTTTTCTCTCTGGAAAATACTGGTTTAACAGTTTGGAGGAAAGCAGAATACTGTGAACATCATCCACAGGAGCAAAGGGAGAGAAGAGGAACTTGGGAGGTGAGGTTGAGGGAAATCAAATTCAGTTTTGCCTTGAGCTCATCCCAGATCAATGATCTACTTTGTAATTTTGTCTGCCTTCCTATATGTCTGTCAATCAATCAATAAAGTCATTCATCAGTGATTATATATATTCTTTTTTATCCATGTATCGTATGCTTATCATAGATCTATATATTTATCTGAAATTATACAGTGTTTTGCCTCTTCTCAATTGTAGAATCCTGTATCAGGTAGATTAGTAATTTAAAAAAAAAATGACCAGAGGGCATATGTACTCACTGTAGAAAGAGAAAGAAAGGTGAAATGGAAAGCACCCCCCTTGGGGCATGGTCCTTCTCTCGTCCTTTCTGTGTTCTTCCTGTTGGGATTTTGGGCATGCTTGTTCACACACACACAGAGGTTTTTGTGTTTTTTTGGAGATGTTTTTGCTATAGGGCACATACACTCACTCGCCAGAACAGAGAGACAGAAAGCGAGGAATCACCTCCCGGGGGGATGACCATGCTGCAATCCCTTCTCATCCATTCTCTTCTTGGAATCTTGGGCACGCACGTGCATGCACCTGGGGTGAGTTTAAGCTACCGGGTCCGGGGTTTGAACCGCGGCTCACTACATGGCAGTCCAGCAACATAGCCATTATGCCAAATGCTGGTCCCCACAGAACATTTTTTAAGCTTATGGGACTCAAACCTTGCTGTTGGCTATGTGAAACCCAGCTGCCTTAGTTGCCATGCCATGAGTTGGCCCAGTAATGTTCTTTTGAAGAAAATTAGAATTTTAAAAATTCCCAATTTTGATAAGCCTGCCTGGGCTTCCCAACACAAAATAAGCTCAAAACAGTCTTAGGTGTTGCCTAGTTTCCACTATTTGGTGAAATAATTGCTTTCTCACTCAATGAGGAGATATTTTAATAAATGAGAACTCCAGTTTATCTACTTTGCCCACCCATTGATGACAACCATTAGTTAAATCTTTGTGGTGAAAGGAAACATGTTTTAAGCTTATGGTTGAAGTTGGCAACTTGTGCCAAAGCATGAGCTTTTTAGGTAATGCTTCAACTTTTTATTGAAATATTGGCTACTTGTACTTCTTGACTGGTAGCTAGTGTGCCTGCTTGAGCAAGATAAGGCAAATTACATTTAAACCTTAGAACACTAATTGGAAGACCTGGAGCACAGAAGTAGGCTTTTTTACTCCTTATTTCCTACAGCTTAAACTAAACTTTTATCACCTATTCCCAGTTTGGTAGATGCTTTTTAGTAAGTTTTCCTTACCATAAAAATGATCATATACTATGTTGAGTATATTACATATTTAGGTGTCTGTGTGAGGGAGTTATGTGGTGTAGATTGGTTGGGCGGTATATTGTCATCAGGGAACATTCCCTTGAAGTAACTAAACATTCCATGTAGAGTAGTGGTCTTCTCGGGTGCAGATCATGTTAGAGAGAAGACATTCATTGACCCTCCCCCCTGACTTGTTAGGTACTGGCCTGGGTGCCTTATGACCCTAGATGTGCAGTAGAAAGGTTATCTTTCCAGGATGCTTAGGATACTAGTCATGGCTCAGGTGAGAACAAAAGAGTGAAAGTTGAACATTCGCAAACTCGACCAGTCATATTCATTAATTCAGTGGATATTTGTTGCATACCTATTATGTGCCTTGGGCACTGGGCTGGGTGCTGAGAGTATGTTGGCGAGCATAAACACAGCGTGGTTGGAACTTGCAGTGTATCTGGGAACAGACAATAATGAAGTGATTATGGAAATAAATACATGCATTGCTTACTATGATAAGGACTCCGAAGGGACTTCCAATTCATGTTGCTGTGATGGCGACATGAATTGAGGACCCAGTCAAGGAGGTTAGGCAATGCTATCCACAGATGGGAGAGATTCAGGATGGAGATGTCCTGGAAAAAGAGGCTGGCCTGTTCTCTATGTCTGCATTAAACTCTCCTGCAGCCTTCCACCTACTGTAATGAGAAAGAAGAGCATCCTGGAAGGTGTTCCTGCCCTGCCTCCCAGGACCTGAGTGTGGGCAATGAAGTCACCTTCCATGGCTGATTGGTAACAGGGCAGAGTTGGCTTTTCCTCTGGGGTGCAGCTCTCTTGCAGACTGCCCGAGTCTCCTTCTGTGTGATCCATCAATGCCTGCCAAGCCCACCAGGCACTTCATTCCCAGCCAAGGCCGGAAACTCACACAGAGTTCCCCCAGGCTCTCTTCTCTAGTAGACCTCCTTGATTATCTGCCCCGACCCACAGTTCTGATTACATCAATGTCTAGTTATCATGCCTGCTATCTCTTTTTGGGAAGCTTTATGTCTGTCTAGGCCGCCTAGCACAGAATTTCTTCAAGGCCTTCCTCACAGATGGTCACTCAGGCTCAAATTACAGAGCCTGTTCTTCACTCAGGGCCAATTACTTTTCTTCCCAACACTCCTTTTTCCAAATTGCCTGCACATGGGAAAGTCCAAGAGGTAGATTTCAGGGATCTGATAGATGGCGAGGTGGGGCAAGTGAACCTGTGGACCAGGGATATTTATCACAGTCATCCTGGAAACTAGTTGGGTTTCACTGAATCCATTCATTTCCTCCTGTCTAGTGAATGAATAATCGAGTGACTCACAGGGAGCTACTAGTTAGAAGGTCGCAATGTGTTCTCACTAGCTCTGTCCTTATTTGAAGTGTTTTTAGGAACAAGGTGTCAAATCTTCCAAGGTTTTTATGTTTCTTTTTTCCTTTTTGTCTTTTTCTTGAGGCAGGGTTTGAAAAAAGTTTGAGAAGTGGGGTCAGCAGGTGGCATGGAGGTTAAGGTGCTGGGTCCTACATGCCGGACTTTGTAGCTTGAATCCTGGACCCAATAGCTTGAAAATCACATCTGGTATGTGTTTGGGTGGGCCCAAAATCCCAAGAGGAGAATGGAAGGAAGAGAAGGGACTGTGGCATGGCCATTCCTCCTGGAGGTGATTTCTGACTTTTCCTCTTTCTCTCTTTGTCTCTCTCTGATGAGCATACACGCCCTATAGCAAAGCTAAAGAATTTTTTAAAAAAGGTTCAAGAAGCACTGAATTGATGATCCTTTGTTCACTGTGTGATTTCCAAGTGACAAAGTAGTCATGGGAGGTAAAATCAGTATAGAGAAATTTGGCAGAAATAATAGGAATTTCTGTTTAAAGGCCTAAGGAGGCTTAGTCATTTTTCATAATAAATATTAATACTAACCATATCCTGTTTGTAATGAACACTCATCATACATTGGTCACAGGGTTAAGATTTTGTGTGGATAAACATTTAATATTCACAACAATCCTATGAAGGAGGTTCTAGTGTATTGATTTAATACGTAAGGAAAGTGAAGTATAGATTATTATAAAGGGATGGGGCCAAATGACAAGATGGGCTCTCTTTCCTGAAAAGTCATGCTTGGGACCAGCAGTTGGCGTCTGGACTCCCTTGTAGTCAACCGCGGTTCAAGTCCCAGACCTGGTGGCTTAAACCCCGGGCGCGTGTGCATGCGTGCCCAAGAGCCTGAGAGGAGAATGGAGGAGAAGGGATTGCGGAGTGGCCATTCCCCCTGGCGGGTGATTTCTCACTTTCTGTCCTTCTGTCTCTCTTTGTCTTTCTGGCGAGTGCACGTGCCCTATAGCCAAAACCTCTCCCCTCCACACACACACAAAAAAATAAAAATAAAAAGAAAAAGCTATGCTCTTACTGCATCCAATAAGAGACTGAGGCTTTTTATTTCTATTTCTTTATGTTGCTAAAAGGTTCAAAATTCAACACTCTGTGGGATCTGGCAAAAGTTTTCTTTGGATAGAGGTGAATTTGAAAGGAAACGGTGACTGTTGACGGGTGTTCATAGCAGCTTTATTTGTGACAGCACAGAATTAGAAACAACAGAAATGGTCATCAGGTGAAGAGATGAAGAGACCGTGGCATATCCATAGATGGGGTAATATTTAGAAATAAAAGAGAACATGGGTGAGTCTCAAAATATTACACTGAATGAAAGAACCCAGAGGAAACAGAGGGTATATGCTCTGTGATACCATTTATGTAAAATTCTGTGGGACAGAAAACACCCGGGCGGTTGCAGATGGGTGGTGATGGTGGTAAGGATAAGAGTGCGCAAAGGTTTTAAGGAGATGGCTATTTTATTCATTTAATTTTGGAGATGATTCCATGAGAGTATACATATGTCAGGCTTATCAAACTGTACCATTTAATGATGTGCAGTTTATTATATGTCAATTATACTTCCATAAAGCTATTAAAGTATATATGCAATAAGGGAAAGCAAAGAGAATGACGTGTTTATGTGTGGGGATAATTTGAAGCTCCACTCTCAGAGTGGCCTCTGAACCCTAGAGAGGTTATTGATCAATCCATCTTTGGGTATTTATTGAACATTTACCAGGTACTTTGGGAGAATCAGAGGTATGTGTGAGATACAAGCTTGCTCATGTCTGGCAGTGGGACCTGTGGGCTCAGGAATAGGTTTAAGAGGGTTTGAGTCCTGGCTGTTCTATTTTCTTAGATAGGTTTTTTTTTTTTTTTTGAGAGTTTTTTTGCTATAGGGAGCGTGCGCTTGCCAGACAGACAGAGAGAGACAGAGAGACAGAAAGTGAGAAATCACCCCCCAGGGGGGATGGCCACACCTCAGTTACTTCTCCTCCATTCTCCTCTCGGGATCTTGGGCACTCACACACACGCGCCTGGCGTGAGTTTAAGCCACCGGGTCTGGGACTTGAATCGCGGTCGGCTACATGGGAGTCCAGCGACATAGCCATTATGCTAACTGCTGGTCCCGATAGATGTTTTTAAACTCTTTTAACTTCTCTCGGGCTTCAGTTTTTTGGGGAAAACAGAGATGATAGTATCTTTATTTGGGGCTGATATTAAGGACTAGCAATAATATATGTCAAAGGCTTGGCCAGGATGCGGGCACACGATAGGAATGGCTCGGAAGTAATCATGATTATCAGGGGTGGGAGGTGGTGCATTTGAACAGTAAAACTAAAGGGGCGCGTTCGAGAGGAGGGTATCAGTCCTGTGGGCCTGCACTTGAAATGGGCATTGACAACTGTACGGGAGCTAGATGAAGTAGGACCGTTGAGTCAAAGGTCAGAAGTGAGACTACACAATCAGGTTTTTTATTTTGGGAAGGGCGCAGGTTGAGGAGTCAGGTAGAAGAAAAGCAAGGAAACCTATTTATTGGAAAGATGGTTTCCTGGATAGTTTGAAGTGCAGATGGTCAACAGACTTGAATGTAATTTTTTTGAATGGAGGGAAGACCCCCTGCTTTGAAAGCATGTATCTAACCATTTGGCATTCTTGACATTTCTGTCTGAATGATCCTCTGTTGTGGGGACTTGCCCTGGGTATTGAAGGATGATTAGCAGAATGCCTGGCTTCTACCCACCAGATGACAGTAGCACTCCCTAACTCCCACCCAGAAGGGCAATCACAAATTTATTTCCTGACTGCCAGGTGTCCCCTGGGGGGGATACTGAGGACAGTTGCTGTATTGATTAGACCAGAGTCAGTGAACATGAGATTTTCTTTCCAGTGTTGGAAGGTACAAGGGAGTGGAGCTCATTTTCAATAATGGAATGAACTGCTTCAATTGTAGGGGTTTAGCAGAAGTCCAGTGGTTCAGAGAGGACTGACCCGAAGGCCACTTAGAGGATGTGTGGCCTTTGGCCAGTAACCTACTTGTGCTTCAGTTCCCTTATCTATGAAATGGGGATAATCTTAGTACCCAGGTGGTGTGGGGTTGCCCTGAGGAATAAATAAGTTAAATTGTAACTGAAACCATTGGTTACTTGCTAAGGAAAACAGTGTCGCTCTTCTTTATTCAAAGACATTGAAAATAGCACTTGGGAAGAAAAAGAAACCTTCCTGCCTAGCTCTGTTGAGTTGATTTTTAAAGTGCCCATCTCTTGAAAAGACCTGTTAAAAATTAGTCTGAAATGAGGGTTTTGAAAGATAAATGTGGAAAATGGTACTTTGTCCCCAGGCTGCTGCTTCTTCCCTGCGCCCATTGAAAGACCCTCGAGTTATTAGGTAAGAGTGCACTCTCCTTGAGCAGAGCAGAAAAATGATATCGAGGGCATGAAGTAGCTGTCATTGAAGTGAGTGGATATGTGCTGTGAAGGAACTTCGGAGGGTGACATTGGCCCGAGGAAAATTTCCTTTTTTTTTTTTGGTGTTCTTCCCTTCAGGAGAGCACAAAAGGGCTTAGAATGGGCCTCCACCTCAACAGGACTTTTCAGGGATGCTAGAGACCTTGTGTAACTGCCATAGTGAAGAGTGACCGTTTTCCAACCGAAGCCTTCCCTGGCCTTTACAGCACTTGTTTTAGAGGCTACTTAGGACATGCTATTAGGAACGTGTCAGGTTTCAGCGACTTAAAATGCTGTTAGGAATGTATCAGGCTTCAGTGAGTTAAAATTTCCTCCCCACCACCCTGCTGACAGTGAGACCAGTACAGAAAGTGGTAGAATGATGAGGGCCCTGGCTTGTCCTGGTATGAGTGGTAGCTAGTGCATTGATTCCCCAGCTCAAACAAGGATCCCCCAATACTGCCCACTGCACAGGATCCTCTCCTAACTCACTCACATTCCAAATGAACAAAGGAGGGGCCTTGCTCCTGGAACCATCCTTCCCTAGGGAAGGCAGATCATTTTTGAACTCTTGTGTTATCCTCTCTATAGAGAGATGGCACTTCTTACCTTAAACAGAGGTTATTTTATTTTATTTTTTTAGAGGTTTTTGCTGTAAGGCACGTGCGAGCAACAAAGAGACAGAAAGCAAGAAATCCCCCCCCCCACCCCCCACCCCCCCGGAGGGATGGCCACACCACAATCCCTTCTCCTCCATTCTCCTCTCGGGATTTTGGGCACACATGCACATGCTCCTAGTGTGAGTTTAAGCCACCGGGTCTGGGCCTCGAACCACGGTCGACTACATGGGAGTCCATCGACATAGCCATTATGCTAATTGCTGGTCCCCAGAGGTTATTTAATAACATTTGCTTTTTAATCATTCACTTTCTTGACTCACCTAATGTAGTGAATCTAAACTGTTTGGGACATCATTTGAAATGTTCCAGAACAAAGAAAGAATAATTTTGGCCTAGTACTTCTTGGAAAGGTGAATATTAAACAATTTAAAGATTTTTTAAAAACAATTAAACCTCCAAAATTTGGAGCTTGCTCTCTGGCCCTGCACATGTTGTTCCGTGAACATGATGACATCATTAGCTTAGTTGTCTTAAACGTATGAAACCCTCCCAGCAATTCAGGCTCATTTCACATTCTTGCTAAGTTTGCTGGGGTTAGGGCTGGAATGAGAAAAATGATAGAAATAGGAATAACCAAAACCAAAAACCCCAAAGAATTAGAAGAGCAGACAGTGAAATAAAAATACAATGGTTTTCTGTATCTTGTCATCCAGACCTACGGATCGAAAAAGAGCAAAGATATTTTAGAAGATCAAACCGCAAGTATTATGAGGAAATATATCCTAAGGAATTTGTTGACACTCTTTGCTAAATATTTTCAGCTAATTGACAATGGATTATAGTCCATCAGATTGCCTACTGGCCAATGTTTTGTGGTACATTTACTTCTGAGTTCTAGAAAGGAGTCTTAATCATGTTTGGGTATACCCCCCACCCCATTATTAAAAGTTGGAAAGTGGGAGGGGTCAGTTGATATGATTTACATATGACCTTGCTGCAGGAAGATGTTGACAGGGCAAAGACCCCCAGCTTCTAGATGCAAGTCTTGTTAGTCTCAAACTGACTCTCAGAAATGCCCCAATACCCTTGCATACCTTCGCTCTGCAGGAAGTATGCCCCATGCCTCTCCAAAGGCCAATGGCAGGGCCACATCTGAACTCAAGATGTGGTCACATTTCATGCTGGGAATGGATCGCAGAAAATAGTAGGCCAGCCACATAGAGAAATAAAACCAGAAGAGACCGTATATTTTTGGGAGCAATTTAGTGCATGATTGATCTTACTGATACTGTTAGTGTAGTGTTTATAGCTGACTGGGTTTACCCGCAGCCACTGGCCAGCACTCTGTGTTTGGGAAAAATCATGAGAGAAAATACATTGATTAGTTGGTGAGTTAACTCCGTACCCTAAAATGAGGAAATCAGCCTGTCATTGCTAACCTGGCACGATGTTTCTAACGTCATATGTCTAACTGATCCCTGGCCAGGGCCACCTTTGCCTTGTGTTTGCTCTGTCCGATCTTACCCTTCCCTATTTTTGTGATTTTTAAACTGCCTTTATTCAGTCTTTGCTTTTTTTCTGGAATAATTGAGAAACAGGTGTGCACAGGACATAAACCAAATTTATAGGATGTTTCAGAGTTAAAAAAACAAAACAAAAAACCCCCACACAACTCCAAGTTATACAGTGATAATGAACTATACTTATTTTAATTAAGGCATCACTGAATTTGTATGTATGGACTATTCGTTCTCGCCAATGCTAATAGCTGGGATTCTTTTTTTAAATATTTATTCTGATTGGTGTGAAGAAGAAAACACTTGTCATGTAGAAATGGAAATGTGGTTTTAAACAATATCGAATAACACAGGCCTCTCCCCTCCAACACACTGGATTCTCTCATCTAATTCTTTTCATTTTTTTTTAAAAGCCTTGTTTAAAAATTTGTAGAATAAATTCTTCCATTTCATGCTTAGGGCAATATAATCAAATTTTCTCTTTAGCCCCCCCACACTTAATCAAGTAAAGTTGGACAGCAAATTACAGCCCAAAACTCAAATATGGCCTGCCTGTCCTTTTCTCTTTAGCCCCCTCCACACTTAATCAAGTAAAGTTGGACAGCAAATTACAGCCCAAAACTCAAATATGGCCTGCCTGCCGGTTTTTATGGCCCATGGGCTAAGAATTGCTTTTATTTTTTTTCCAAAAGGTTTGTTTATTTATTGAAAGAAAGAGAGAATCATCCTCAATAGGGCCTTAACACTGTGATTCCCCCTTTGCCCCAGCTAGTCTCAGCCAGCCAGGATCACTGGCACATATGCACATCTGGCATGTACTGGTTAACCCAGAACGGACCGTGGCACCCGGCATCGCAGAGAATTGCATTACTGTGGCAGCACTGTGGCCAGGCCAGCTTTCACAGTTTTAAATGGCAAAAACAAAAACAAAAAAGGAAAAGAATATTCAATGACATGCAAAAATTACATGCAATTCAGGTGTCAGTGTCCATAAATAAAGTTTTTATTGGAATCCAGCCAGGCTCATTCATTTACTTATTGTCTCTGGCTGTTGGCCTACCACACCGGAAGAGTTGAGTAGCTGCAACATGGACCATATGGCCTGTAAAGCCTAAAATGTTTATTCTCTGGCTCTTCACAGAAGAGTTTCCCAACCCTGGGTATAGAGGCAGATTGAAAATTGAGAGCCATTGGTAATGGTAAGAGCACAGCCTTTAATGTCGGGCAGTGTGGAGTCTGTCTTATGCCTCAGTTTCCTCAAAGGTAGAGCAATGACAGCTTATTCCACCTCAGACAGTTTGGGGGAGGGTTAACATGAGATAACGACTGGGAAGGAGATTATATATATATATATATATATATATATATATATGGCATGTTACCAGGTACCTGTGGATGTTCAGCCAGTGCTAATATCCATCTTTCAGTGTTTCCAGTATGTCTGTCTGTCTTTCTCTCTTTTTTTCTATTTATTTTCTTTCTTTCTTCCTTTTTTTTTTTTTTCCTTTTTAAAATTGCCATAGGGCACTTGTACCCCAGAGAGAGACAGAGAGGGAGAGAAACAGACAGTACCTCCAGGGGAGATAACGTTTTCTTCTCCTCTCCTCTCTGGAATTTAGGCATGCTTGCACACATGCGTGAGGGGTCTGAGACTCAAATCTAGTGGTTAGCCATCTTGGATTCAGCCCCCTTAACTTCACACCATCTGCTGGCCCTCTAATATATCATTTTTAAAGACATATATTCTGCTTTTCATATTGTCAGAGCGCACATGTGCTTGCCAAAGCGGCACAGAGGGAGAGAGAGAACTCTACGCAGTGGGGTATGGTCTTGCTGCAATTTCTCTGTCATTTCTCCATCTCATCGGGATTTTGGCCATGCTGCACATACACCTGGTATGTTTTTCAAGTCATCGGGCTGGGATCCAAAGTCTGGTCAGCCACGTGTTTCCAGTATTTTAAGTTCATTTTTATACCTCAGGTCATCGGTGCACACAGGACTGGAGCAAAGTACCTATTTCCAAGCCTGGAAAAACCTGAAGAGAGAGAAACACGGTTCACTCTTCCTTCCTTTCTTTATTCCATCGCCTTTCTTCAGCAAACCTGCTGGCCTTCAGTACTTTGAGAACAGCAAAATGTCATTTTACCTTAAGGTGAATGGGTATATAGAATTGGTCTCGACCTTGAGCAAAAGAAAAGCATGCCAGGCAACTGCCAGTTGGCAGAACTTCCCAGAACCCTCCATGAGAGTTACGTAGGCATTGACTTCCAGTGGAGGATTTCACATGTGACAGCCTGTGTCCCTGAGGCGGCCAGCGAGGGAGCCCCTGCAACCATGTGGCCACTCTACCTTGAGAGCTGTGTTTATCCCATTGACACGCTTCTTGGTAGCTGATTGGGTTGCTTGTTAAACTGCATTATCTACTGTCCAGGAAGAAAGAAAAAGCTTCCCTGCGTGAAGATGAAGGTTCATTGGCAACGCCGTCTTCTGTTTTTTTAGCAAGAACAGCAAACAGAGACCTCCCTTCTTTCCGACTTAAGTTACACATATTCCCCCCCCCCCCCCCCCCCCTCTTTTTTTATACCCCCCCACCCCCCCCCGCCCTTTTTTTTTTTTTTTTTTTTAACTTTCAAAGCTGGCAGCCTCATAAGAGCAGCATTCAAATAGACTGTGCCAGGGATGCAGGGTCTCATGAATGGGGCATTTCTTGTCCTTCTGGCCCCCTTTCCCTTTGTGCGGTCTCTTTTCCATGTATTATTAGCCACCTTGTGAAGCTGGAACTTTGACAACAACTTGCTTCTGGGCTCTGTGATTGCTGTCTGAATCTGCTGCTTGTGTAGTAAAATGAGTTAGTATCTACTGTTTGGAGAAAAAAAAATAACTAAGCTCATTGTATCCAACTCACTTATGTCAGGAGTCTATATGGTGGTTCACCTAAGGGAACCAGGGGCCATGCAGATGCCATGTGTTCATCAAAGTGTAGATTTCAATGTGAATTTTGCACAGATTGATGAATGGTATGCCTATGTGGCCTTTTACTTGCTTCTATCTTCCTATCTTTCTCTTGTTTTACAAATATCTTTATGTCACCTACCAATCTGAATTAGTTGGCTGTAAATGGGTGTGTGTGTGGGTGTCATTTCAAACATTTTCTAAGTTGAGGTTGGTTTGGTGGGGAAGTGGATAACAGAGCTTCAGTTCTTGTTATTGGCTTAGGATGATAGTTTGGAATTATTTTATAGATTGTGTTTGGCTGCCAGCATGGTGCTTGGGTGTGATTAATTTGTGCAGCTTGCCATTGGATAAATAATATTCATTCCTTGGATCCTTGTTCAGAAGGGATTAGCCAAGTGAACTGGAAAACGCTCCTTTGCAGGAGCTTTCGCTGTTTGTGATAATCAATGAACAATCTAGTGGCTGATTTAATTCAACTATTACAGAAGCGGCTGACTCATTGGCTCTTAATGCTTCTTAACTTCTTCTGTAGTGTTTTTAATCTTCAGTTTCTCACACATATACCAATATTATAGTAGACACACTTCAGATCTTTACATTTCCCTGGAGATCTTGCTCCACGAATTCAAAATATAAACCTTGCGAAATGGATTTCAAGAAAGTTGTTTTTCTGATGTTCTTGTTTTTACTGCCTTTCTTTTAATGGAAAAAAAAAAAAACGGCTTGTTTTTGCTGCCTTTCTTTTAATGGAAAAAAAAAAAAGCTTTGAATGGGTAAAATAAACTTAGCTTTTCTGGGAAGGGAGGGCTAAAATGAAATAAAATAGAAAGCAAACAGGCAACACCTTCGAGACCTATATGGCAGAGGACTCTCAAAGCCTATAATATGGCTTCGGGTTTTGGTATTGCATCATTTATAGGGCTAAATAATTTATAGTCGAGCTTTTGCCTTGTGGGATGGTTGGAGCGTGTTCCACCAGGAGGCAAGAGTTGCTGTTCAGATCTTCCATTCACTTGATTTATGTGTCTGATAAGTGACTGTAAAATGGGTCAGTTTAGGAAAGCTTTCCCCCTTCTTTCCCTCCTTTGCATTTAATTAGTTTCTTCTCGAGCTTTGTTCATTGGGACACCACAGTGACTTGCCCTAGTGAGAGCTGCAGAGTTCCTTATGAGTGCTGGGAATATATTTTTGGGCCTCTTGGGAACAGACTGTGAAGGTCCCAAGTACTGATTTTAATTTTTTTTGATGGTGTTCCATGATCTCCACCTTGTCTCTGTATTGATTTTTGCCTAAATTTAAATGACAGGTAAATATAGGAGTGTCAGATTTAGTAAAAAGACATATAGGGATTCTAGTTTAACTTCAGTTACAGATGAACAGCAGGTAATCGCTTAGTATTAAGCATGCCCTGTATTTTACCTGGCCATCCTGGGTGAGTGTTGGGGAATTGGGTTTTTCTGATCTGAAGGTATGCACAGTTGACTGTGAGTGAGTTGTATGAATGGGAAGAGAGAGGATCATTTATGAAATACTTTCTCTATCAAGTAATTTGTATTTAGTCCTCAGCCTGGGAAGTAGATATTATAAATCCACTGTACTTTTTTATTTTATTTTTTTTGAGATAGATTTTTGCAGTAGGGCATGTGCACTCACTGGAGAGACAAAGAAACACAGAAAAAGTGAGAATCACCCTTCAGGTGGGATACCCACACCATAATCACTTTTCTTCATTCTCCTCTTGGGATTTTGGGCACACATGTACACTTACTTGCCCAACATGAGTTTCAAGCTGCCAGGTCTGCGGCTCGAACTATGGTTGACTATGTGGAAGTCCAGTGCCTTAACCACTACACCACCCACTGGCTGCCCCATTTTGTCCTTTTTTTTTGAGAGATTTTTGATGTAGAGCATGTGTGCTTGCTGGAGATACAAAGAGAAACAGAGACACAGAAAGTGAGAAGTCACTCCCTGAGGGAGGATGGCCACATGGGAATCCTTTCTTCTCCGTTCTCCTCTCAGGATTTTGGGCATGCACACACACGTGTCTAGTCTGAGTTTTATACCTCCAGGTCCGGGACTCAACTGCGGTCGACTACATGGGAGTCCAGCAACGTAACCATTATGCCATCTGCTGGTCCCTTCCCCATTGTACTTTTAATGATGGTAACTAACATTGATTGAGTGCTTCCTAAGTGCTGGGCACTGTTCTAAGAACTTTGATGACTCCTCATCCCCATTCAGTGCTTCAAATAACTCTCTGTGGGCTATTATGATTCCTATTTTACAGTGGAGGGAACTGCATAGGGAGGTCTTTATAGCTAGTAAAGGATTGTATGGACTGAGGAAAAATGGTGCTCGGGGAGTATCTTGTCACAGATCACATAATTAGTAACTAGTGAAGCTGGGATTCCAGCGCAGGTCCCTGCTGTTCTCACTGTGGCTGCCATGTTGGAACTACCTGAGGAGCTTTACAAAACACAGATGCCTGGGCGCAGCCCCAGAGAGTGGGATTTAGTTGGTCTGAGTTTGGCCTGGACATGGGGATTTTTCAAATCTCCCCAGGCGATTTTTATGTGCAGCCAAGGTTGAGAACCGCTGCTTTATCCCATTTTTGGAGTGAAATGAATTACTCTCCTTAGGAAATCTGGTCGCTCTATGTGGCCATTCTTTTATTCCTACCCCTCCTCCACAGAAACACACCATTCCAAGTCTGGCAGCTAATTTTTCATGGTCTTTGTTTCTTCAAAATTATTTTCAGGAAGTCTTGGTGAATATATGTTGGGGTATAAACAAACCCCAAAGAAAGACCTCTTGGGGGCATTCTGTTGATGGATTTTCTGAGCGATCTTTTCTTTTTCACTTCTCCATTATACTTCCTGGAGGAGGGAATATCCCTTTGTTCTTCATTTAGCTCCAGCTGGGTACCAGGCTGGGTATTTGAGGAGGCTTACAGATTAATAAAACTAGACCACTACCCTCCAGGAGTTTTCAATTTTGGAAGGGAAGTATATAAATGTAATTCTAGGTTTAATTTTGTAAAAGTCACTTCAGAGGAATACGAAGCATGAAGGAACTCAGAGGCGGCAGAGGAAGTGGTGTGGAGTGTGGCCTCTGCAGTTGCTGCCGTGGTTTCAATTCCAGCCCCGTCAAGTATTCTCTACAGAACCCTGGCCAGTTCCTGGGCCCTCCTGGTCTCCATGACCTTGTTGGCACAGGTACCGATCCTCTGACAGGACACATAATGAGTTAGTGCTCTCTCTTGGAGAGCACACAGCTGCCTGCCCAGGCTGGAGGCCCAGTCAGAGTGAGCTGACATGTTCTGAGCATTGCTTGAAGCTTTCTTGCAGGCTTTTGCTGTCACTACTGGGTTGAAAGCATGAAGAGTAAGTTACTAAAGTTTGTTAGTTGCCCCTAAATTCATGGAGTCTTAAATTTCCCTTCATTTGGCAACCAGTGAGGAGCCTGGGATGTGTGTGAAGATGACTTATAGCCTGAAAGGACCTGGAGTGGGAAGTAATGAGACCACAAGACCATGGTTAGACCTT
The DNA here is from genome assembly GCF_000334495.1 of Tupaia belangeri chinensis. Classification (NCBI taxonomy): domain Eukaryota; kingdom Metazoa; phylum Chordata; class Mammalia; order Scandentia; family Tupaiidae; genus Tupaia; species Tupaia belangeri. The sequence continues at coordinate 1,351,875 of NW_006159447.1, read as the reverse complement.
CTTCCCCCCCAAAAACAGATGTCTAGGCCAGAGGGAATGGAGACCTTGGCTAGTTTGAAGGCAGCAGAAATAAGGCATTGGTGCAAAGACTTATTTCCATTTTACATATGGTGGTTGAGGGGATAGGGTGGCTGAGGCTTCCAATCTCAGTAAGGACTTTCACAGACAGACAACACAGGAGGAGAGGCTGATTGTTCGGAGAAAAAGATGATGAATTAGGTTCTGGGCAAAGTTATTTTACAGCTTTCTTTGCAAGCAAGGCAGTGCCACATTCCACGTTATTCTGCACATGTCATGATTGTGCATTTGGGGATAATGTGGAATCTCTCTACATCAGACTTCTGCTGGTTTGAGAATGTGAACGAAGAAAGGTTCATACCACTGCTGCCATCCCATCTGTCTTTTATGTTGAACTTGTGCTTTCTTCCTCTACTTCGTTTAGGACTAAGTATAATACTTTGCATAGGAAATCGATACATCTTCTATTACTGTGTGACCGATGGGGCAATTTCTTTATTATCAGACAGTTCTGCAAGCAATAAGTACTTCTAATATCCTGGGTATATTTATTTCTAAATGGGAGTTAGAGTAATGAGGCATTTTACTAATGCCAGGCTCAACGTATAATTCAGTAACAGAAGGTAACGGACTGGTGGGGACTGTTCCACTCTAGGTTATTAGGAACCTTTTGTTTTGCTGCAGGCTCTGTACTTTGTGTACAGTATGATTGAGCCTTTTAGAAGGTTATAGCATTTACATTTTAACTTTGCCAGTATAGCGTGGACCCTTTTTGTGAAGTGCAGGATAGTGAATGTTGTAGGCTTTGTGCAGACAGTCTCTGTCACAGCTACTCAGCTTTGCTTTTGTAACATGCCAGTCACCATCGACCGTGTGTAAACATACCAACTTTGGTACTTTCCAGTAAAATTGTGTTTATAGAAACATATGGTAGACTAGATTTGGCCCTAGGCCATAGTTTTCTGACCCTGGCTTAGGATTTGAGCCACAGGGATGGCAGCTCTCTGTTTAATCAGACATTACCTGTATGACTTACCCTCTCTGAGTTTCCATTTATCAGCTATAAAATAGAATCAAAAGAAGAGCCAACTTCAGGGGGTTATTTTGATATTAAATAACATCATCCAAGTAGTTTTGCATTGTGGCCAAAACGTAGTAAGTATACAGAAAACATTTGCTAAAGGGAGGAGAAATCCATTTCAGCCTGCATTATACAGTAACCCTGATGTTTAATTGTAGTCATTTTAAGGTAAGATAGAGAGACTGCCAAAGCAAAAGTTTTGAAGGGCTTTTAAAGATCTATACATTGAACACATGTAAGGAAGTATATACAATATTGACTTCTTTTTAAAAATTTTTTCCATGAGAGGAAGATAGAAGGAGAGAGGGAAAGATGAATAGTAAAAGAGAGTCACCATTAATAGGATCCCCATGTTGTGATCCTAACCCAGCCTCAGCCAGCTTGGACCATGGGTTCGTGTGTGCCCAGTGTACACAGAGAGACCTTGGGATGTATGTGAACCATGAACACCCTCCTTCCTCATGGCCTTAGTATCATGGAATGTTGGCCTGGGATTGACTTTATTTTTGGAGAGGTTTTTGCTATAGGGTGCATGCACTCGCCAGAAAGACAGAGAGAGACAGAGAGACAGAAAGTGAGAAATCACCCCCCCTCCCCCACGCCCAGGGGGGGATGGCCACATTGCAATCACTTTTCCTCCATTCTCCTCTCAGGATCTTGGGCATGCATGCACACGTGCCCTGCTTGAGTTTAAGCCACCAGGTCTGGGACTTGAACTGCTGTTAACTACATGGGAGTCCAGTGGCATAGCCATTACACCAACTGCTGGTCCCCATGGGATTGACTTTTAACATACTAGAAAAAGTTGTTGAGATCTTGGAAAACTCTATGTAGCCATAATTGTTGATTCTTCAGATATTTTTGTTTTTCTTAGTAATGTAGTTTTATCCCCTTTCTAGAAGTGAGTTAGACTTCTATTTTTTTGGTGTAGGTTTGGGCTCCCCTCCTCTCATGGCTGAGATGTGAGAAGTGAAGAAAGCTTTTCCAAGAAATGAAAGCTAAGGAGCACTTACTGGGCTCCTGCTGTGTATTCACAGTGTGCGGGGTGGTGTATAGCAGAGGGAGATTCCGTAATCATGGGGTTTGTAAGGGAGTTGGAAGAGAGATACATGAACACGTGAAACAGCCAGGCACAGTGCTCAGGCAGTGTGTTAGTAAGTGATGGTTCACATGCACAGTGTAATGATGCTGAGGTACTTTAATGTGAGAAAAAGGTCTTATCGGGTGGCTTTAGTCCGTGGATACATCATGGAGAAAAATCTGATTAGGGACATTGCAGGAGTAATATGTCTTGGCTGAGAAGGTGTCCACCTTAGGAAATAATTCTGTTCTGTTCCCCATGGGCTCGATTTTTGGTGGGTAAAGTGTCTCCTAGTTTTAAAAAATAGGGCACAGAATTGCCAAGTCAATGACATCGAAGGTAGAACTTTGTGGCCAAGGCCCATGCAGACCGTAATGGCTTTAGGCATTTCATTTTGCTTCACACTTCAAAGAACTGAAAAGTGAGGGTGATTTATTTATTCATGAAGACATGCCCCGCGCAACTGTTGTGTGCGCCTGGGATCTTCGCTTTGTGGTCAGGCTGATCTGGTGACAGCAGTTGTGGGGAAAAGGGTGAGGCCGGGCCAGTTTTCCATGAGGATGAAGTTCCACAGAGCAGGCATTTGGGACTGTTGGCTTGGTTGCTTTATAACCAGCACATTAGAAGTGAGTGTGCCTGGGCTAGCAGATGGCGTAGTGGTTATGTTGCTGGACTCTCGTATGGCTGACTGCAGTTCGAGTGATGGACCCAGAGGCTTGAAACTCATGCTGGGCTCATGGGTGTACATGTCCAAGATCCTGGGTGGAGAATGGAAGAGAGGGGACAGCATAGCCATCACCCCTGGGCGGTGATTTCTCACTTTCCCTCTCACTGTCTTTGTTTCTCTCTTTCTCTAGCAAGTGCACATGTCCTAAGACAAAAAACTCTTAAAAAAAAAAAAAAAGAAGTGAGAGTGCCTTAGAGTTGGTGCTCAATAGTATTTGTGGAAGGGTGTCAGAGAAATATTTGAGGCATGCCTACTTCCGTAAATTTCATGTCGAGTACATAAGCAGTGTAAAGCAAGTGAGAGTCATTCAATAGACAGGGGTTTTTTGAGTGTTCAGGTGGGCAGAGGTGAGAGAGACCAGTTGCCCACCTTGGAGTTCAGGAAGGCCTCAGATGTGGTGTGTGAACTTGGTCTTTTGGGATGAGCGGAATTATATCAGATATCAGGGTAAGGACAACAGGGGAGCACATGCCTGGCTCTCCCAAGAGAAATAGCAGGGTGCACTTATAAGGCCCTCTGTGATTGATTGAGTCCCTTTGCCGGTAACAACCTTATGTGCATTGTTGCAGAAACCACAGTTAGATTTCTTAGCAATCCTCATGCCCTCATTGATCTTTAAATATCAAAGACTATGTGTCACTCCCACGTCATAACGGCAAAGTAACCTCCTTTACAGGGCAAACACTGGAGAGAGAGTTGAAAGGAGAGGCATCTTCTACACAGCGTCTAAATCTCCCCCAACTCTGGGTTTAGAGAGGTCACAGATGTGCTATTCAACCAGTGTATCCTTCCTTCTTTTTCTTCTCTTCCTTTTTGATACATCCAACATACTTACTCTACCTTGTATGAATTGGCATTGCCTGTCTTAAATAATAGCTATTGTTCATTGAAAACATGATTCATGCGTTAGACACTGTGGCATAATACTTAATATGGAATCTCATAATAGCCCTAGGAGCTAGGTAGTGTTATTCCTACTGCTGTTGTTTTGGGTTAGGGCCTTTTTCTCTTGTGTTCACTGCTCTGTTTCCCATGCCTAGATAGATACCTGGCTCATTTTAGGTGTTGGACTGTGGGTGGATTAATCAAGTGCAGGCATAATTCAACCAAGTCATACTGGTCGTATCTGGGAGTTGGAGACCACAGCTCTGGTTTGAAAGTTTGGTCTCTTCGCCTTACACCAGATTGGCTTCATGATGCCCATTGCTAGAGGAAGTGATCCCGACCTCTTTTGGATTCAAGGGCTCTGTTTTTAATGGTGAAGTTATGAAATGCTCCTTGTAGATATTTTTGGTCTTCTCTAATTTGCTGTGGATAAGCATTTTATGATAAGGCCCAGCCTCTGTGGTACAGTCTATGGTATATCAGACTGAGGAGCTGGAAACCACATGCTGGCTGTGGTTTGAATCTTTGGCCAGGTCGGCCTAAAACATGCTGGCAGGTGTGTGTATGACAAAGCTAAAATGAACAATGAAAACAAAAAAATGTTTACACTAAATTAAATGCATTTAATAGTGCCTTTGTATTTAGTACATTTACAGCAACATATGTGTATACCTCTCCTAATTCTGTTTACTAGCAATGCTTGCTTTGCATGAGATTTGGAGCCTCTGCAATAATGGGGGTCCAAAGCTAACACACTGGGGGAGCTTGTGGCTTAGAGCTTGAGCTTATCTCTTGGGTTGGGACTGAGTCTAGACTGATCCTAGTTCTAGAGATGTACTGGCTTAGCTGACAGAAATCATGTGAACAATTACTGCTACTCCTTACCAAGGACAGTTCACTCCATTCGGACATTTTCTGAGACCTTGTGCTTCATGTGGTGAGAAATTAAGTTCCTTGCAGTTGGCCTTCTAATCCAGTGGTTAAACCCTGTGCAGTGAGAGCTGGATCCTACTTAGCTGATTGTGGTTCAAATCCCAGCTCCAGTGACTTGAAAAACACACTGGGTGCATGTGTGTGCATACCCAAATTTCCGATGAAGAAATGGAAGAAAAAGAATCGTGGCACAACCATGTCCTGTTGAGGGGTTACTTTACCCAAATTTCTGATGAAGAAATGGAAGAAAAAGAATCGCGGCACAACCATGTCCTGTTGAGGGGTTACTTTTCTCTCTCTGTCCAGAGCATGCAACCTCTGGTAGTTACAAAACAAATAAAAGGAAAGAAAGTTCCTTGCCCTAGGGATGATGTATTTACGGCTGGTGGACATAAAATTCATGGGAATGAGGCAGAATGTGAACTATTCAAATGGAAACTGTAGGAGCTTAGAGAAGGGAAGAGATGAATCTGTGGTCCTTGGGTCCAGAAAGGCACCACTATTCTCTGCCTGTTGCAGTTGTAGCAGGGAAGTTCCTGAAGGAAACAAAGAAAACTTCCGTTGATAGGGTAGAACGTGGCACTGCCCCAGTAGGTTTGCTACCCTATTGAAGTAAGGCAAACATACAGACAAAGAGAAGGTGACAATGTAGGGATTTCAAATAATCAAGAACCCAAACAGATAAGCCTCAAATCTCTTCCCACACTCATCTCTAAAAGTTACCAAAATAGCTACATAAAGATCATTTCCTACAGTTTTCTTTGCTTTAAATACACTTGGGATTCCCATTTATGGGGAACCAAATCATTGCAAGG
>NW_006159447.1:1334384-1346304 GCF_000334495.1 Tupaia belangeri chinensis | reverse complement strand
GAATTGATGATTAGGGGACTGGTAAATAGGCCAGCAGATTTTTTTTTTTTTTTTTGAACCATATAGCAATTTGTTAAAACAAATGTTTTAAAAAATATGCCTAAATCAAGTTTTTCACCCTCATGAGAAGGAAAGTTCTGAAGGTTGAACACGAGGTCTTTCTACTTCTCAGCTGAGATTTTTACATTTTTTATTTTTTTATGAGCCAGGAAGCTTCTTCGTTCAACAGCAGTTCCAGCACTGCGGGGCTGTTTCCGGGGTCGCCATGCTTTCATAGAACGTTCAAAACGTAGCCACATTTCACAGTGAAAACTCAACGTGATGATGCTTACATGAACTTAATAGTGAGTGCTGTTATCTGCCTTTCTTTTTCAGTAGTTTTGCTTTGTTTGTGTGCTTGCTTTTTTATTTATTTTTGGGAAGAAATTGCCAGACCTCTCAGCTAATAGTCCATCTTACCAGATCAACTGGCAGGGAGTTGGAAACCCTTTCACCTTCACTCATAATTCATGAGAATTACTGAAGCCTGCTTGGGTGTTTAATGAAAATAATTCATCAGCGTTTTCTTCAAGAATTCACATTTTTCTGGCATTGTGACTGGATATTACCAGTTGGCACTCTTTTCATTGTATCTTCTGGCTCTTAATGTCACAAGAGAATATAGTCTTAACCTTTGAGTAAAAGAAGGAATCAGTAAATAAATTATCTGGGCATATCTAGCCCTACATATCTTTTAAAAAAATTATTATTTATTTAATTTTATTTATTCATTCATCTATTTTAATTTGACCAGAGAGAGAGACACACACACACACAGAGAGAGAGAGAGAGGGAAAGGGAGAAAGGAAACTGCCAGGTCCGGGATTCGAACTATGGTCGGTCATGTGGGAGTGTCCAGTACCTTAACCACCACGCCACCTGTTGCTCCCCAAGCCCTACATATCTTTCAAAAAAATATATTTCCTTTTCAGAATTAGAGGATGCCACACAACTTGAATTCTTCATCCATCCCTATAAATATGTATTGAGTTGGGTGTTTCTGATGGCGAACTAGAAATCCAAAATTTCTGGCCCAAGAAAGGCCTTTATTTTTCCTGCTGGGGCATATGTGTTTGTCTATGGTAAGATAGATAATTCATTTTATAAATTAACAAGATTGTTTCAAAAGTAATGGGAGGGTGTTGTAAAAGTTTGCAGACAGCCACAAGGTGGCTTAGCAGTAATGCAGATGGACCCATGTGGGAAGTCTTGAGTTTGTGGCCCAGGACTTCCCTGTGGACACTGGTGTGTCCACATGCCTGTGATCTCCCTGAGACTGGGAGTGGATCATGGTGTGAGGAGCCTTTTGGGGGTGTCTGTCTCTCTGTTTCTCTCTCTCTCTCATGGATGAAATAAATATAGAAGCTTTAAACACATTGGTGGAAAAATAGAATGAAAGGGCAAAGAAAAAATTTGATTTCAAAAAAATGTTTTTCATCTGTGTGCAATTTGTTTTAAATACTTTCCATGACCTTTTTGAAGACATTTGGTAAGTTCTATGACAAAAGAATGAATGGTCCACAAGAAAGAGAGAAGAGTGGAGGAACCTTGGGTTCAAGTCACGGTTTGTGTTCAAAAGAACCTCTTCTGAAATAGGTGGGGAAGTGAGCAGGTGGGTGTATTGAGGTTTTTTTTTTTGTTTGTTTTGTTTTGTTTTTTTTGATATGGTTTAATAAAGAGTTGGTTCTGATGTAAATTGAGATAGCTTTAACTTCAAATTCAGCTCCCCTCCTTGGATTTTCTCTCAGCAAATAAAGAGAAGTCCTTATCTGCCTTGTGGTGTTTCCAGAAGTGAAGGTGATAAACTGAGGATCAAAGGCACAGGAGTGCTTGGTAGACAGTCTGTGCTGTTGTGTTAAGTGTCTGCTGTGGCTCCAATGTGTCCCCTCAGAATTAATGCGCTGCTTTCTGCTGAGCCATTGTAACTGTGCTAAGTGGATATGACTTAGTCTGATTGAGGTGGGACCTTGGGGGGAGATTAGGATCCGGGTGGTGCGTCCATGACTGGGGAGGTGCGCCATGATGTTTGTAAGGAGACACAGCTGTGGACACACACACCTGTGCTTTTGCTCTCTCACCATGTCATGCTGCCTTAGACCCTACCTCAGGACCCTGTGGAGAATTCCCACTAATAAGACCTTTGCCAGAAGGGACCCCTAAACCTTGGACCTACAGATCATACGCTGAATAAACCTCCGTTCTTATAAATCGCTGACTCAGGTATTTTCTGTTATTAGCAACACAATGGACCAGAACCCTTTCCTATCTTCAACAAACATACCTTTGGAAGTAGGAGATTTGGCTGATCTGAAACAGTTTTTGAATTAAAAATAAAATCACCAAATTTCATTAGGTTGCTAGCAGAGAGGAAGTCTTAGGGGTGGCATGAGGGAGGAGAACTGCAGGGAACCAGAGTGAGACTCTAAGAAGGCTTGGTGGTCTCTTGTAGAGTTTCATCCCACCTGACAGATGTGCTGATTCTGCCCCTGCCATGGCACCATATACAGACCCGGCACAGAGATTCCTGGACAGATATGCAAATGTCTGCTGACTTCAGTTGAATTTATAGTGTGTCCATGAGGATAGCAAATAAATGCCCAGTGTTGTTTTTTTTTTTCCCCTTCTTCTTTCTTCCATGAGAGAGAGAGAGAGAGAGAGACAAAGAGAGATGGAGAGAGAGCACTCCTGACAGCGCCTTGATACCGGGATCCACCCCAGCTTCCAGCCCTAGATCATGGGCACAAGGAGCCTGAGGTACTCATGGAGGTTTTCTGGATGGGACCTATCAGGTCAGCCTTACACAGCATTGCATTATCGCTGCGCACCGTCCAACCCCGAGTTGTTCTTGTTATCAGTTGCCATCATTCAGCAGTTGTCTCTTCATAGGAAGTTTTATGTTTTAACTACTATCAGAATGTCTATCCCTCTCTAGCCTTGAAACAAAATACTTTTGGGACCCAGAACTCAAATTCTTCCTTTCTACCTTATTTTTACTTTCCTTAAACATCTCTTTAAAAATTCTAGTTCTGGGGGCCAGCGGGTGGCATAGTGGTTAAGGTGCTGGACTCCCACATGGCCAACCAGGGTTCAAGTCCTGGACGTGGCAGCTTAAAAATCACACTAGGGTGTGTGCCCCTGTGCCCAATATCCTGAGAAGATAATGGAGTAGAGATTGTGACATGGCCAATCCCCCTTAGGGGGTGATTTCTGTCTCTCTCTGTCACTCTGGTGAATGCACACACCCTATAGGAAAAAAAAAAATCGAAAAAAAAAAAAAGAAAAAAAAAGTCCTAGATCTCTACAGGAAAGATTTAGAATTGTTTGAAAGTAGAAACATTGAAAGACTAAGCCCTGTCTTGTCTAAGGGTATTTAGCAATTAGAGCAAGGAGAATAATTTTGATTCTCTTTTCTTTTCAGTGGGGCACTCATTTGATTTTGCCTAATGTGTCAAACCGGATGGGACACACTCTATGGTCAGTGTGCATGCTGCTACAAGCAGTCACAGTGTTGAAGTGTGCGTGCATATGTGTGTGTGTGTGTGTGTGTGTGTGTGTGTGTGTAAGACAGACACCCTGATTTTTCTTTCCCAGTTGACTATAAAAGGGGGATAAAGAATGGTCTCATCTGCAAATTGTAAGGTACTTGGGGCATATATTGGTGTCTTTAAAGATGTGTATCCATGTGTGTTCACGTATGTTTTCCTATGCATGCCATATCCTACCTCCCACACCATCACATAATACACAACTATTCAGGTGTTCTGGAAAAACATTTGAAGAGAGTCAAGCATTGATTATATAGTTAGATTTGACCTCTGCAAGTGACATGGGGGTAAGAATTTAAATTCTGTTTTATACTTCCCTTTGGTGTTTTTGGGGATAATGTTTCTTAGTCTTACTTAAATTTAAGAATCTCCTAGGAAGCAAAATTAAAATCTGGAAGTTTCCCCACAGAGACTCTCCTCGGTTTGGTATGATATGTACTACTGGATGCTGTGGTGATGTTTTTTTTTTTTCTTGAGAGAGAGAGAGAGAGAGATATTTTCGCTATAGAGTGTGTGTGCTTGTCAGAGAGATAGAGACAGAAAGTGAGAAATCACATCCCAGGAGGGATGGCCATGGCCCAGTCCCTTAACCTCCATTCTCCTCTTGGGATCTTGGGCATACATGCACATGGTGTGAGTTTAACTCACCAGTGTGAGTTAAAGCTGCCTGCCAGGTTCAGGACTCAAATCACAGTCAACTACGTGGAAGTCCAGCAAGACAACCATTATGTCATCTTCTGGTTCCTGTGGTAATTCTTTTTTTTTTTTTTTTTTTGAGAGGTTTTTGCTATAGGGTGTATGTGCTCACCAGAAAGACAGAGAGAGACAGAAAGACAGAAAGTGAGAAATCACCACCCAGGGGAGATGACCACGCTGCAATCCCTTCTCCTCTGTTCTCCTCTTGGGATCTTGGGCATACATGCACATGGTGTGAGTTTAACTCACCAGTGTGAGTTAAAGCTGCCTGCCAGGTTCAGGACTCAAATCACAGTCAACTACGTGGAAGTCCCTGAGATACATAATTATACCAACTGCTGATCCCTCCTGTGGTAATTCTTAAGATAAAACACATTTAGGATACACAGGAAGATGAGAACGGAGGAAAGGGTTGGAGGGCATTATAGGAATAGGGAACAGAGTTTATAGGTCTTGGACGTTCAGACGAACATTGGAGGAAGGGGAGTGGTGCTGTGTGTCTCATGGGTGTGGATGTGCAGAGTTGAGAGGATAAAACCTGGAAGGTAGTTGAGAGACATTTGATGGAGGGCCTCCATGTTCAAAGATAAGAGTTTCAACTTCCTTGTGAACCCAGTCCTATTCCCTTATTAAATGTGTATATTCTTTATCTTTATTGATGGTCATAGAAGTAATATTTGCCATTAAAATTTGAAACATTAGTAGAATAAATTGACTCCCAACGAGCAATTGTCCTATAGTCTTACCCAACGCAATGGAAATTACGATTCCAAAGTGCTCAGTGGTGGATAAGATAAAATGCAGTAGGAAGAGGCTTAAAGATACATTACCATGCAATTTTCCTATCTGAGGCAGGAAATGAATGAGGTGGGGAAATTAGGCATGGAGGTTGACAGACAAAGGGAGGCAACTGAGAGGTAGATATTGCAGTATGGACTGGGGTATGGTGGAGCAGACAGAGAGGCAGAGGAAAACAGAGGGACCTCTGAGGTCCTGGTTTGGTTAACTGGCTGGATAGCATTGTCATTAGGCATGCTTAGCAATCTGGTAGGAAAATAATATGCCTTGGACATGTCAACCTTGAAATGCCCAGAGGGTGGGTGTGTGCATGAAGATGTCCAGTACGCAGCTGGAAATTTAAAAATGGAACTTAGGGGAGTTGGAATTTAGGAATATAGATTTGGAAACCATGAATATCTGAAAAAAAAAAAAAAACCCTGAGATACATAGGAAAAGGAGCAAGAGACACAAAAGTGAAATGGGTCATTACTACTTAAGTGGTTTTGTTTGTAAGGCTTGATGAGATAAGGGCCCGCACTTCAGCAGAAGCAGGAGAAAGATGAGTAAATTATATCCTTGGGTCAAAGATGTTATAGAGTCTGTTCTTGAATGAATTCATCAAGTTCAACTTCTCACACGGAAAAGTAAACAATTCCTAAAAGATGTCAATTCCTAAAGGATGTCAATTCCTCATGTATCTCTTTCTCTCTTTCTTTTTTAAACTTAGAAGTCCAAATACAGAATATTTTGGATTAAACAAATGTTCAATGTAGACTCTAAATGTGGTTATCCTCACAGTCTTGTGATAAAAGAAATTATTTTTCTTTTTTTTTGGAGGGGGGGTGGAGAGGTTTTGCTGTAGGGCAGGTGTGCTCCTTTTCTTTTTTTTTGGGGGGGGGCGGTGGAGAGGTTTTGCTGTAGGGCAGGTGTGCTTACCAGAAAGACAAAGAAAGACAGACAGACAGAAAGTGAGAAATCATGCCCCGGGGGATGGCTACACTGCAATTCCTTTTCCTTCATTCTCCTCTTGGGATCTTGGGCATGCACCTGCGGCCGGCGTGAATTTAAGCCACCGGATCCGGGACCTGAACTGCGATTGACTACATGGGAGTCCAGCATAGTAGCCATTATGCCACCTACTGGTCCCAAGAAATTATTTTTCTGATGAGGCTACCTTTATAAATATATCCCTGGGAAACTGTGGCTATTACAAGGTTTGGATATTTGATAATTGAATGTTGTCTCTGTGTGTATGTGTTTGAATTGAGTTCCTGGAAATTGTATCCAAAATCATCCATCTAACTTCTGGGGAAGGTTTGTTTTTGAAATACCTTTTAAAAATGTATTCGTCTAGATATCCTATATTAGAAAGAAACAGCAAGGATTGCATCTTGCTTTTAAAATGTTGAACTTAAAAAAGGTGAGTTTATTTTTCAGATTTAAAATAAATACGTTAATTTTAAGTGGATCCGTGGCAGATTCCAAAATTATGGTTTTGGAAAGCCCACTGAGCTTCAGCCTTGGGTTTGAATCCCAGCTCTGCACCCCATCCCCACCCTCGGAGGGACTGAGCACCTCTCCCTTTCCAGCTTCGTCTTTGCAAGCGAGCATAACAAGACACATTGTGCTGGAAAGTTTGAGGATTAAGTTTCACTGTGGATGAAAAGGCCAAGCATAGTTCTAACTTGCCTGGGATTGGTATTCAAAAAATGCCCATTCTCTTTCATTCTTTTTTTCCTTTCCAAAAACATTAATGCTCTAATAGTGTTTCGTAACACTCAGTTATAGCATGATATTTAATATAGTATCAGAAATCATATTTTCCATGCACATGATGCAGTTCATAATTTCTAAGTTAGGCTTTTTTGTTTGTTTATTTATTTATTTATTTATTTTTAAAGAGAAGTTTTTGCTAGGGCATGTGTGATCGCCAGAGAGAGAAACGGAGGCAGAGATAGTGAGAGGGAAAAGTAAGAAATCATCCCCCAGGGGGATGGCCATGCTGCAATTCCTTCTTTTTCTGGGATCTTGGGGCATACACTCATATGTGCCTGGTGTGATCCCCAAGCCACAGGTCCGGGACTTGAACTGTGGTTGGTTGTCCGTGTGGAAGTCTAGCAATATCACCCCTATGCCATCTGATGACGCCCTAAGTTAGTCTTCTAATTAAAAACTCACCTGCTGCTGCTAACAGTTATGGGGATTTCTTTCTATTTCTGCTTCTCTGGTGGCAGTCTGTTCCCCAGTGTTGAGTTTAGCGCTCTGTGTACATCATGACTGCCATGCTTTGGCTGTTAGCGTGATTATTTCTCCTCCTTCTGCATCCTGAGGTGAGAGCGGATGCAGGTGGTCCCTGGCCATAGTCTTCTTTTCGTATGGATAGTCACCCTGAACGCCAGTACAGCCTAGAAACGTAGACCATGTCAAGACAGTAGCAAACAAGAATTCTGTCATGTGCTACTCCATCCTGCCATGCTGCGGGTCATCAGGAAATCTGTGACTACAGATGTGTGAGTGAGGCCCAGTCACTGTCACATTAATATCTATGTGATCTCAATGCCATTGTGCTTTTCCATCATTGTCAGTGCTGCTGTTGTTTCTGAGCCTAAAAATGTAGCTTCAAACAAGCAGCCTACATTCCAGAACTCTAAGAGATGTTATCGGCCTTTATCAGTTTTCTCTTTGAGAAGATGATAGACTCTGCACAGGTCCCAGAAACGCTGTCTTAAGATAGCTGGAAGGAAGTGTTTGAAATGGCACATGTGCTTGTGATTCTGGTAACCAAGGAAACATGCCCCTGATACAAAGCTTCCTTTAACACAAATGATAGTACCTTTCTAGGGTTGTCTCTGAATCACCCACAGCAGGATTCCGGGATTGGGGGGAGGGATTGAAATTAAACTAGGTCACTTCCAGAAACTATCAATAGTTAACAAAGTGCATGAGTAACTGCCTCTTTAAAATGCACTGTTTAGAAGAGGAATCCAATATATTAGGGGTATAATATGCTACCATCTGAGTAACCTGAGTCTTGCTCGTAATGGATGTTTAATAAATCTTGCCTGGATTAAACTTTCCTCTCCTCTTGCCGTATTACTTGTATTACTTTTATTCTTAGTTTGCCTCTTATTCCCAATTAATCTTTAGCTTCTTACTACCTTTTTTTATACCAATCAGTTATTAAAATTATATAGTGATGGTTTTACTCAGCAGCTCCCTGGGACCTTGCATATGGCTTTTGCTAATCCAGCCATCATGTACAGATTCATAGAAACCGGAAGTGACTTAGAAGACAATTACATACAAATTTTTCATTTAATAAATGGGAAACTGAATGGTTAGGAATAGTCGACTTAGAGGCAGAAGCTGTGTTCTGGATTTGAATATATACATTTTAGTAATGTTATTGGCACAAAGACCTAGGCATTAGTACAAATCACAATATTTTTGCCAACACCATTTTAACTTTTTTTTTTTTTAAAGTTTTTTTTTTTTTTTTTTTTTTTTTTTTTGCTATGGGGTACGTGGAGAGGTAGGAGAGAAACAAAGAAGGGGAAAGTGAGAAATCACCCTCCCCTTGGTGGGGGATGGCCATGGTGCAGTCCCTTTTCCATTCTCTTCTTGGGACTTTTTTTTTGGAGAGGTTTTTGCTATAGGGTGTGTGCGCTCGCCAGACAGAGAGAGGTAGAGAGACAGAAAGTGAGATATCACCCCCCAGGGGGGATGGTCACGCCGCAGTCCCTTCTCCTCCATTCTCCTCTTGGGATCTTGGGCACACACGCACACGGGCCCGGCTTGAGTTTTAAGCCACAGGGTCCGGGATGCGAACCGTGGTCGACTACGTGGGAGTCCAGCGACATAGCCATTACGCTAACTGCTGGTTCCCTCTTCTTGGGATTTTGAACAGACACACACACATGCCCATGCTTTTCAGGCCACTGGGTCTGGGACTCAAACCTCACAGTTGACCATATGGGATCAAGCACCTTAACCACCACGCCACCTGCTGGCCTATTTTAACATTTCTTTATGTTACAAAAGACTTTTGAGCATTAGACAACAGGAAAGTAAAAAGCAATTCACAAACTACAAAAGGATGAGCACAGGGCTCAGCTGGTGGTGTGGTTAAGGTGGCTGACTCCCACACAGGCTGACTATAGTTCGAGTCTCAGGCCTGGCAGCTTGCTTTCTCATTTTCCTCTCTCTCTGGTCCACTTAAAATCCAAAACAAAATAAAGTAATGCCAATGAATAAAATTAAATAAAATTTAAATTTAAAAATAAAGAATGAGCACAGTCCTTCTGAATGCAGGGGTCTCAATCTCAAATGCTACTGTGGCTAGACATGCTTTGTAAATATGTAGACTGGCCAGTTGTAAGGAAACAGGGAGCAGACAGGTATTTGGTGAATTCCAGTAGGCATAAATTCCTAAAGTGTCTTACCTTGTAGAAGGGCTCTCGACTGCCCACTAGCCACCAGCCACTTCTTTAGACTTTCTCGTAGGAAGTAGTAAGTGAAAACTGTGCTGCATTTTTCTAAGTGATACATTTCATAATTAAAGAGGTTGAAGTGGGAAGACATGTTCGTAGAATTTTTTGCTTGAGAGTATATTTTCCACCTGAAGCCAGGTTATTTAGTAATTCAATTATATACCTAGGGATAAGATTTTAGTTTTGCTTAAAAGTTAAATTCTTACTCTTTCTTTTTTCTTCTTCTTCTTCTTCTTTTTTTTTTTTTTTTTGGAGAGGTTTTTGCCATAGGGCACGTGTGCTCGCCAGACAGAGAGAGAGAAAATGAGAAATCACCCCCCAGCGGGGATGATCACGCCGCAATCCCCTCTCCTCCATTCTCCTCTCAGGATTTGGGCATGCACATACACGCGCCCAGCGTGAGTGGTCAACTACATGGGAATCCAGCGACATAGCCATTAGGCTAACTGCTGGTCCCAAATTCTTACTCTTTTTGAGTGATACCATGAAGCTTAGCTGGTATTTTAAGGATCTCGGATTTTTAAAGAGATATGAAAAAGAGCACAGACCTTAAAATACATTTTTGTTGTCCTAATGTTTTCAAACATTAAGGAGCATCAGAGTCTTTTGAAGGGCTTTATATCAATACAAGGGGATCTTGAAAAGGTTTATGGAAGATGTACATTGTGAAAAAAACTCTGCATAGATTTTAATTTTTTTCTTGCACCATTTTTGAAGTCGTGTCATCCCTTCTCCCTTAACACATTACTGGTCCTTGCTCCAGAATTCCTGATTCCCTAGGTGTGGGGTGGGCCTGAGAATTTGCATTTCTAGTAAGTTCCTAGGAGTTGCTGCTGCTGTTCTAGGGATAACACCTCGGAGGATCACTGCATTAAAGGAAACACACTGTTAATTTAATATAGGAGTTGCATTTGACTTGGGGCTTTATTGTATTCTCACTCTAGTTGCTCAGCCAGTCACTCAAAGGCTGTGGCTTTACCTTAGCACATCATAATCAGGGATGATGTGTTGGTAAATGCTAACAGGTGGTTTTCGGGTTGGGGAACAGCCCTGACCTGACTTGTCGTGTTACCTCTTCCTGTGGTGTAAATACTCTCATCATGGCCAATTTACAACTACCAATATGACATCAACTTGCTTTTACAATTTCTGGAACTTTATCAGTTTCTTCAGGACACCTATAAATTATAAAAAGTGTCAAAGGTCACATTGAAACTTAATCTCAGGTGAGAGGGGTCATACCATCTCTTTAAGGGCGAAGAGTGTCAAATTTAGTACTGGTTGACTCCTAGAATAGGGTGGAGTTATATGTTGTCAATAGGAGATAGATACTATAGTTTAAAAGTCAAAGACTACTCACAGAGAGGTCATATTGGCTCAAAAGCCTTTTAATTTTGAATTTGCTGCCAAGTTTAAGGGAATTTTTTAAAAAGGGATTATTTAATTTTCCTTATTTATTCATATATGTGTGTGTGTATATATATTTTTCCTCTCTATATATTTGTATCTATTTATCTATCATCTATCTATCATTTATCTATCTATATTTTGACCAGAGAGAGACAGAGACAGACAAAGAGGGAAAGTGAGAAACCAAGCTGTCAGATCCAGGGCTCAAACCGTGGTGGGCCATGTGGGAGTGTCCAGTGCCTTAACCACCACACCACCTGCTGGCCCCTGAGGATTTCTTTTTTAACATTAAAAAACTTAAATATCTTTTAAAAAATTATTTATTTAATTTAGTATCATTTTCACTTTGACTGGAGAGAGAGGGAAAGTGAGAAAGCAATAGGATTTCTTTTTTAACATTAAAAAACTTAAATATCTTTTTAAAAAATTATTTATTTAATTTAGCATCATTTTCACTTTGGAGACAGAGGGAAAGTGAGAAAGCAATCAGCCACTGTCGTAATGTGGGAGTCCAGCGTTTCAGCCACCACGCCACCTGCCCGCCCCCTCAATATCTTTTATTGAATGAAAAATGAGAAGTTGTAGCAACCCCAGCCCAGATTCTTATTCAACAACAATTAGCAGGAGCTGAGTAGCAGCTGTTTTCTCCCCCACCTGCGCCTCGTTTAGACTGGGCAGGCAGTTTTCCGTTCATCACCGTCCCCAGGCTCTCAGCTAGCATACGCATCAGACCTGCTGCATTCATTTGTGCTCATCAGTGCCTAGCGCTAGCCGTGTGCCCTCTGCATGCCCTCCGTGTCATTTGAGGATACCGAACCAGAAGATAGGCATTCTTTTCTGGATGCATATTTCAGAGGAGAAGGGCAAGTGTTTGATCGCCTTAAAGCACCTTTAAAAAAAAGTAAGTGAGAAAATGAGTTAAGGGTTCCTTTTTTGTTCCTTTCTTCTG
This sequence comes from Tupaia belangeri chinensis, assembly GCF_000334495.1. Taxonomy (NCBI): domain Eukaryota; kingdom Metazoa; phylum Chordata; class Mammalia; order Scandentia; family Tupaiidae; genus Tupaia; species Tupaia belangeri. The sequence continues at coordinate 1,334,395 of NW_006159447.1, read as the reverse complement.
TGTTTTCATTT
>NW_006159447.1:1331798-1334362 GCF_000334495.1 Tupaia belangeri chinensis | reverse complement strand
GGTAGGGAGAGGTGAGTAAAGAGGAATTATACTTTCTAGAAACAGAAGCCAAGACCTAAAGAACCCTCTAATTTCTCTTTCTAAACTGCAGACCTGGGATGTACGTGAAGATAGTCCTGGTATTCCTAGGTCGGTTAATTATTGTTTATATGGTACACACACTTTTCTTTTCAGAATCCTGTCATTTGTTTGTCGGCTCCAATGTTTCTTTTCCCATTGTATCCTTTCTTAGCATCTTGTGTCTGCCCTGCCCAGGCTGGCTTTTATATTCTTAGGGTTTTATTTTTTAATTTTTTTAAGTTTTATGTATGAGAAAACCCTTCTCACAAAATCACCTGCCTTGAGCACTTTGTGGTTCTTTTATTTGAGGGTAGTGGAAGCAGGGAGATGTTTGTAAAGCCTTAGAGAGAAAAGCACGGTTTTAAATCTAATCATTATCAGATTGAGAACTAAATACTTCTGCAACTTTCATGAGGAAATATCCCTGGGAATTTTCTGGATAAATATCATTCTTAAGTAGTGGCAGCATGTAGAGTTTAGGCCACCCACATTGCATGGAGCATAAAACCGTTTAGTGAAGTTCAAATAATGTGTTTCAAGAGTTTGGGTGAACTTGTAATTTAACCTGGGGGAGAGCAAATACTTGTGGGAAAATATTTGTACTCAGAATCAATAAGGAATGTGCAAGCAAGTTGCTTTCGCTCTGAAAGCTCAAGTTCGCAGCTGTAGTTAGTTCCAAGTGGCCTTGATCCGTTGAAAATGCAAAGGAGTGAAGCGGGCAGGAGGGAGGCAAACTTTGATTCTTGGTTGGGCACATTGATCTGCGTAAGGAACACCACTGTTGGCTGCTTGGGGTTTCACTTTCAGGTCAAGTTCCTCTGCAGATGAATAATCACTGAGATTTATTAAGCATTTACATTGTTGCATGTAGCATAGCACCTGAATTTAGCATTACAAAGATCCTCCCTTGTGGGATGAGAAAGCTGGTTCTTGGAGAAGTTACTTTTTGGTGGTCTCATAGCTCAGGTGTACAGAAGCCAGAACTTGGGTCCCTGGCCACCTGACTCTACCTTTTTAAAAAAACATGTTTATTGATTAATTTTCTCTCTGAGCGAAGTAGACTGAGAAAGAAAATGCAAGAGATGCACACTGTCCACAAGGTCTTGACACCAGAATCTACCCCCACCTTCCACCAGTCCCAGGTCGTGGGTGTAAATGCCTGGTATGCTCAGGTACCTGGATGTAAACCCATGTGGGTTAGGCTCTCAGAGCACCCAGTTTTACCACTGCGCCACCACTCCACCCACAATTCAGGTCTTACATTATCACTGTAGGTCATGAGCTTTAAAAGGGGATTACTTGGGACCAGCAGATGGTGTAACGGTTCTGTCACTGGACTCCCACGTAGTCGATCGTGGTTCAAGTCCTGGACCTGGCAGCTTAAAACTCAATGCTGGGTGCATGTGCATGTGTGCCCAAAATCTCAAAAGGAGAATGGAAGAGAAGGGATTGCAGTGTGGCCATCCCTCCCAGGGAGGTGATTTCTCTTTCTGTCTCAGTGGCGAGTGCATACCCTCCTATAGCAAAAAATCTCTCTAAAAAAGGGAAAGGGTTACTTGTAAGCTTTAATTTTTATATTTACAAATGTGAGATCTGCAAATCTCTGTAAAAGTTTCTTTTTTTTTTTTTTTCTCTCCTGAACTCGGTCCACATAGTTCTTTATATACTGCCTAGCACATAATGTGTATCTGATTAGGCAGCAATATATTTTAATGTATATTGACATATATATTTATGGTGAGAATGTCTTTATTACATGTTGCTCTATGAGTTTTTATTGTTTCCTTCTTGTAGTTGATTCATCCACTAACTTGTCATATACATAGGAATATACTGGGTGGTCAGAAAAGTCATGACATATTTTTTTCTAAAACTGTGTCATCACTTTTCCAATGACCCCATACAAATGGTTTTCAAAAAGTTCATGAAGAAATGTGTGTTATGAAAAGAAACTATTCATGGATTTCAAAAAATGTTTGGCTCCCAAATAAATTGGTACTTTACTTTTCTATGAACTTTCTGAAGTTTTCTCATGTAGCTCTTCCTTTATTTCATTTGGAAGAAAATGGAAGACACCAGGTTTTCAAACACCCACCTAAGCCAAGCAGGCAAATTCCTATATTCCATAAAAAGTGCAGCATCTGGCGAATGGAGCATGATAGAATTTCCATCAAGAATTCTCAGATGCCTCCATTTTCTGAAGATACCTGATGCTCTCCCAATTAACCCAGAAGTAATGCTTTCTTGAAGAATTCATTGGTCTTCAGGCCAGATGCACCCCTGCCCTTTCTCTGACATGGCCCTGGGCCACCAGTGGAGTGTTGGTGGCTCTGGGAGGAGAGCTGCGGCTGCAGAGTTCCAAGGCTCGATGCCCTCACCATCTGTTTTCACTGCGTTAGACGTTGTCCTCAACACAAGGGCCTTTGAGGGTTGGGAACTCAACTCTTCTTCCTAGTCTCCTAATACAGCTGCAAAATTAGTTGTAAAACTTTCACTTGTAGGGA
>NW_006159447.1:1312806-1331335 GCF_000334495.1 Tupaia belangeri chinensis | reverse complement strand
TAAAACTTTCACTTGTAGTGAAAAACTCATTTTGGCAACCATTCATTTCTGTTGCAATTCATTTAGAAACTGCAGTGTTTCTATTAATGGGAAAGTGAGCTCGAGCATCAAGCAGCATGGCTAATATGTGTTGATAATTACATACTGTTGATAACTGTAAACTCGGAGATTGCACTAATAAAAGGTAATAATTCCCCAGACAACCAGGAAGGGAACTAGGGAGCAACTGCAAATTTAGCTCTTGCCATTTTGCCAGTTGTTTAGTGATGTTTAAATTGGTGGGAACTAATCTGAGTGCTGATAATGTATTGGAACATTTTTGTGGACTAAATAAGGGTGATTGGAGATTGAATATTTTGTGTCGATATGGGAATATGGTATATGATGGATGATGAAGGCAGATGGTTTCTCCAGACGAATGCTTAGAGCTCAGAATGCAATAGCAGCTCAGTATGAACCTTGTATGGTCACAAGGAATCCACTTGCCTTTTGGGTGCATATTTTGTGTAAGCTCATGCTCAAAGCAAGCACTTGTATAGAGAGAGGTGATAAGTGTCCAAAGACGTGAGCTTGAGTCTGGCTCTGCCCTTCAGGGTAATGCCCTGGAGCCAGTTTGGTCCCCTTCCTTGCGCCTCAGTTTCTTTCCCATTTGTAGAATGTAGCTGTTCCTGTAAAGCCGTGGGGAACATTGAGATAATGTATGTGTATGTGTAAGAAATGGTTTGATGAACTTGAAAGCCCTCTGTAAACCTGAAGAACTGCTGCTTCTTAATTTTGCAGTGAGACCAATATGAACTTGAGGTTCTTTCAAAATACCAACCTTGAGTGGTGCTTGCAGTATCTCTCTTTTGAAAAATATCATTAGAGAGTCAGCTTAGGACCCATTGCCAGGGCTAGAAGTACTTTTTTTGGTAAGCCTGCTTCCTGTGGCTATGCACTGGGTCATTTGGACAATCTGATGCTGGAGAAGACCTTGTTTTCTTTTTTCCAAGTGAACCATGTGGCCAGCATGTGTGGCCAATAGATTGTTGAAGGTGCTGGATACAGTTAGTGACTAACTCTTATTAGTAACTAGCGCCCCCCCCCCCTTTTTTTTGCCTAAATATGAAGAACCAGAGCCAGCAAATGGCATGGAGATTAAGGCACTGGATGTCACCTGGCTGGCTGTGTGGTATGAATCCCAGACCTGGCAGCTTGAAAATGAAGCCAGGCATGTGTGCGTGCATGCCCAAAATCCTAAGAGGAGAGTGGAGGAGAAGGGATTGCGGGGTGGCCGTCCTTCCCACCTCATGCCCACCCTGCCCCAGGGTGATTTCTCACTGTCCCTCTCTCTGTCTGACTCTCTCTGGTAAGTAAACATGTCCTATAGCAACTAAAACCAAACAAACAAAATATGAAGAACAAAAAAACAAGTGGCTTGTTCCAACTATTGATATAATTACGTTTGTAGCAGAGCTGGTAATCAAATGAAACTCCACTTACTACTACTTTTCAAGGGGCTTAAACTTTCTAGCATTTTTTCCCCTAGTGGTTTAGCATAGGTTATGTTCCTGAAGCTGATGGATATATTGATAAGTACCTCTTGGAGCGATCTTGAAAGTTTATTTTACCCTTTTTGGAGAGATTTTTTTTTTTTTGCGCTCACCAGACAGACAGAGAGAGACATAGAGACAGAAAGAGAGAAATCACCCCCCGGGGGGATGGTCACGCCGCAGTCCCTTCTCCTCCATTCTCCTCTCGGGATCTTGGGCACGCACACACACGCGCCCGGCGTGAGTTTTAAGCCACCGAGTCCAGGACGCGAACCGCGGTCGACTACGTGGGAGTCCAGCGACATAGCCATTACGCTAACTGCTGGTTCCCTATTTTACCCTTTTGAAAATTTAACCGTTGATATTAAAAAACTCTAACTGTGAGGCAGGTTTGTTAGTGTTAATACATTTTTTAAAAAAGAAAAACCTAGAGAAATTGAAAGGGAAAACAGCCTAGAGATTGTTACCCTTTTATCTTTATCAAGAAATAGTATATCAGAAACTGCGTATATAAAAAATAACCCATCTTGGGAATCCAGGGACATAAATGCTGTGTCTTTCCTGTTTACTCTACCAGCCCTTATGTCAGCCAGCCCTGAAATTGTAAAGAGGGAAGTGTACATTATTTGTAAGCTAGGTGACTGGAATTTTCTTGGCAGGACCTGTAAGATTCCCAAGAAGTTTGAAGGGCTTGCCATTAGTCCCTGTGTTCTTGCTGTTCGGGTGGGAATAGCTGTGTTTCCATCATGGTGACTGTAGCAGGGGGTACCTGTTTCCATACCTGTGGCTAACTGGTCCCCCACCTCTGTAACTCACTGGTCGAAGGGTCTTGACATAGATGGCCAAGCCTTTCCGTGCATCCCCCCTTTCCTGCAGGAGCCTTTGTTTTGCACTTTAGCTGTCTGCAAAGCCTCCTCCAGCCAGAGATTGATGTGCCTGGATGATTTATGGCAGTGATTGTCAGGGACTTTTGAAGCCCATCCAATTTCAGGATTTGAGTTCTCATTTCTTGTCATGTATGGCACATTTGATGAATTCTCACAATCAGCTGACATGTTGCATAATTGTCAAAACTTTGATTGAAGTGGTATTTCAAAAAAAAAAAAAAAAAAAAAAAAAAAAAAAAGGAAAGCGAGGGAAGCCCATAAAAAAACAAAGCTTCTTTACCACATTTCTTCCCCCTGTGCCCAAAACTGCTTTGCCAGAGGTTCACAGCCCATCATTCAGCCACTTGGTGACTTGCTGACCTGGCAGGCTGGTCTCTCTCCTCATTCTCCGTTTACAGTCTTGAGCCTGCATTTACTGGGCCTCGTATTTTGCTTGTTGGGGCTTTTTCTAGTCCAGATGGTAAAAACTGTTAAAAGTAGCACTTTGGAGAAAGTTTCTAAGTTTCCCTTCAGCAGTCTTTCAAGGTACAACTTAGTGGGGCGTGAAGAGATAGTATCAAGCTCTTTCTGGCGTGGTTTGCTTTGTTTTGTTTTTATCCCACAAGCCAACATTCTTCGGTGGGAATGTCAGCTCTTCAGGTCTCTGGCCACTTTCAAACCTTAGGAATTTGCTCCTGTACTTTGGTGTTCCCTGATGGTTTAATTGAGCCCACAAAAATCACCCAGGAATGGATCTGGTCCCTTCATATGGGGGGACTTCCAAAGGTTCATGGAAAAATGGAATCACTGTATAAGTTTATTTTAGTGAAAAAATTTTTGGAAATTTGTGCATAGTTTTATTATTATTGTTAGAGGGTGCGTGCACTTGTCAGAAAGAGAGAGAAAAGAGATGAGGGGAGAGGGAGGTAAACCAACCCCAGTGGGATGTGTTCATGTTGTAGTCCCTTTCCTCTATTTCTCCTCCCCATCAGGATTGTGGGCATGCATGCACACACATATGCTTGGCATGTTTTTCCAATTGCCTGGGGCCAGAATTTGAACCATGGTTGGCCATGTAGGATCTGGCTTCCAATGCATAGCACTATAGGGCCAGACCAATATATATATATATATATTTTTTTTCTTTTTATAATACATATTTTGCATGAACTTTTTGAGGATCCTTTGTATGGAGAACTTTTTCTTTTTGCTTACTTTGCTTACTTCAGTCTTCTTCATCTTTCACATTTAAAGAATATTTCTTTTTTTTTTTTTAAGAATTATTCTATTTAACTTTATTTATTCATTTACTTATTTTTTTAACATGACCAAAGAGGGACAGAGAGAAAAAGAGAGAGAGAAACCAAGCCACCAGGTCTGAAACTCGAACCACAGCCAGCCATGTGGGAGTCCAGTAGCCCTAACTACTATGCTACCTGCCGGCCCCAAGAACATTTCTTATGACTCCTTTCCACTCTGCCCCCAGTACAGTGAGTGATATTAAGGCCTCTCTTCTCCTTGCTTATAGTTTCTCAGTTTTTCTTCTTTCCCCTGAAGCAACCACTATTAGGAGGTGTCTTTTGTGTCTTTGTAAAGATATTTTATGCATATACAGACTGAGCATCCCTGATCCAAAAACTTGAAATTCAAAGTGCTTCAAAATCTGAAACTTTTTGAATACCAACATGATGCCACAGTGGATAATGCTACACCTGACTTTGCAGGATAAGTCACAGTCAAAATTCTGCAGTATTCGGGGGCCTGACAGTGGCACAATGGTATGCAATGCACCGTGAGGCCGACCATGTGGGAAGGTTCTAGGTTTGCATCTGGGGATGTCCCTGAACATGCTGGGGCTGGTGAGTCAAAGAATGAAGGACCTTTTTAAAGAACCTCTCTCTCTCCCTTGTCTCCTTCTCATGGGAGAAATAAGTAAATAAATTTTTAAAATGTTGCAATGCAAAAATATTATGTAAAATTACCTTCAGGCTATGTGTAGATGTTCATATATATGAAACATAAATGAATTTCATGTTTAGACTTGGGTCTGATTCCCAAGATACCTCATTATGTATACGGAGACTTCAAAAAGTTAATAGAAAAGTGGAATTAAAGTACAAGTTTATTTTGGTACCAAAAAATTAAATCCACAAGTAGGATTTTTTTTTATAATATGCATATTCTATGGACTTTTGAAGACCCCTTATATGTAAATATTTCAGAATTTTGCCATTTCTGGTTCCAAACATTTTGGATAAGGGATACTCAACCTATATGGATTCACTCACACACATATATAGAAACACACACACACACACACACACACGTATACAAACGAATAGATATGGTTTGAACTCATATTGGACTTTGACTCTCTTCCTGAGAATACATCCATATTTAATATCTCTCTCACACTGTTTAGATGAAAGATGATCTTGTCATGTCCGCGGAGGATTATTCCTTGTATGAACTGATTTCCTTCCAATTTTCCAATCTCTTCTCGTACCATCTTCCCCTCTTTCTCAGTCCTTATGTCCCTCTGTTCTTCTGATGTTTTTTCAAACAGAAGCCTTCCCTGGTTCCTCATACTGTATCAGTCACCCTGTGATGTGTTACATAGTCTCCTGGACTGTTTGTTTATAGCATTTGTCATAGTTTGTAAGTTCTACTGTGTGTGATTATTTAAATAGCATCTTGCCCCTCTATTGAGCTGCAAATTTCATGAAGACAAAAACTCTTCCATTCCCTGCCTGCTCCCTAACCCCACCCACTGTTGGTTGTCTTGTCCCTAGAACTTTTGCATTGCCTGGAAGATAATAGGGTCTCCATAGGTGATAGTTGAATAAATGTAAAACAAGTAGAAAGCTGGCTGCCTGAACAAATGTTGTAATACAGAAACTTTCTTTGGATAGGGGCCAAATGCTAGGTTATGCACTAATATGCAAACATATATTTTTATCTGCAGACCCAAGACATTTTTGTTTTGTTGTTTTTAATTAGTTCCTAAGAGTCAACCGCTAGAAAGCTTTGTCATAAAGCACCCTCAAGAAAAATCTTGATAGTTATGTAAGGTGTGTTAGTTTCTATTGTTTCTATTTTCTTACCTTTCTCGGTCTATTTTGTTTCTGCTATGGTTTGTTTATCTATCTCTCTATTCATATTTGATATAATGTGTGTACACACACGCGTGTGTGTGCACGTGCATGTGTGAGTGAGAGAAAGAGTTGTGTGGCCCTACCACAGGGTCTGGTCAGGCAATAATCCCCTCCCCCTCTTTAGCTTTGGCTCTTGCATATATGTCTGGCATGTTTTGGACTGACCATGCAAAGATTTGAATCTCAGTCTTCACATGGGGTTCAGCTTCTTTTGAACAACCCATAGGCACTGCCCTGCAGAGCTGATTCTATGGCTTATTTTCTGAAGCATAAGTACCCCTGTTTTTATTTCGAACTTTCTCCCACACTGTCGTCTCTCATTGGGGCATACAGAAGATGGTAAGGTGAATCTGAGAAAAGAGCAAGGGTGAAGCGAGCGATGGCCAACCTAGTGGTATGGTGCTCCGAAAGCAAGATTGGTGTCCGACAGCTCTGTGCTCTCGGCATCTGGCACAACGTAGGTAGGTGCTTAATTCATGCAGTGTGGAGCTGAAATGTGAGGATGAACAAGTATGCGGGAGAAAGGAAGAAATGGCATTGCTAATTCTGGAGCTGACATTATCATTAATGAGCAGCTCTGCTTCTAGGCTCAAGTCTCACTCCTAATAAGTGGTTGGAGATAAGCATTACTTGCTGTTGCAGCCACTAATTTTCCCAAAGTTACCATCACTCTTTTTCTTTTTTGTAAATTTACCAGAGGGTATGTATACTAGCGAGAGAGAGAGAGAGAGAGAGAGAGAAGAAGGGAGAGGGAGGAGGGAGAGGGAGAATGGGGCGTGGTGATGCCACCATCGCTTCGCCCTCATTTCTCCATCCTGTTGGGATTTAGGGCTCCCATGTGCATGCACTCAGCATGTTTTTCAAGCTGCCAGGGCAGGATTCAAATCCTGCAGACAGCCATGTGTGATCTGACTCTCAGAACCAGGGGGCTGGGCCTACCTTTTTCCTCTTCAGTTTTTTCATCTACCTGTTCATGGTAATCTTTTGTCCCTAAAAAAAAGAAAGAAAGAAAATAGAGCTTGGGGCAGGAGCAGAAGGATTACTTTATAGCTATAGCTGTGCATCCGGATGTGGTGATTCTCACTCATTTTTGAAGGCTAAGAGCTTAGTTTCTGACCACATTTTCCTTGTTGCCCAGCGATCGATTTATAGCTCCCTCCATCAGTCCGTATTTTGCATCTACAGTGGCCGAGACAGTTAAGCCATTTCTGTTTGGAATCTCTTCTGCTGACTGAACTTTCTTCTAAGCAAAAACCAGGGAACAAGTATTTGTTGCTTTTACCCATCGTCTTGAACGTGGTAGCACCACGCTGACTTGCCAACAGTCAGTCACATTCCTTCTTAATAAGAATTCTTGAGTTATTTATAATTAGCCCATTGTTTGTATATCAGTAATGCTATTGTAGTTCAAGTATTTGAAAATAGTTCAGTCTCTCTTAAGTAAATGATTTCCCTTTGTTTTTCTTATTCTCAGCCAACTTCCTTTTCCCTTAGATAATACAAAGGTAAACTTTACCCTAATTCATCCTAAGTATTAAAGCTATTGTGCTCATTTATGAGCCATGTTGAGCCCACACATAACAATTGGTTATTTTCCAGGAAATAATGGGACCTTGCCTTGAAATTTTGTGTGGCTTGTGACTTGGTTTATGAGACCAGATGGAAGCTACAGACTTAAATCCTCTAACCACCTGTCTCTCTTTTCTTATTCTCATTCATTTGATTTTTTTTTTTTTTGATGGAGATATCACATATCAAAAGATACCTGGGTGTTAAGCCTTGTGGCAGTGGATGCTCTGGGTTCAAAATATTTGACTCTCATTCCCTCTTGCAGGAATTTATCAAGGCATCTTTTTTCTTTTTCTTCTTTTTTTGTCATGAAAGGTAATTGGTTGTTTCTTTTCATCTCCCCAGTTGCATTCCAGAAAATAAGAAATCTTTGAAATTATTGAAATAATGAGCAACAATTATAGACGATATTAGGTTAACTTTAGGAGTCCCTAGCTAATCCTAAGGGAAATTAATAATGTATCTTTGTTTTGGTATCCCCTTCACTCCACAGCATTCTTCTTCTTTTTTCCTTCCTAATTATATACTCATGTATATCAACTTTGCAGATGCTAAATAGGTTATTGCTCATAGGTACCATAACTTGTACCTTATTATAAAGATTGTGACTGAGGTTTCACTGATGGTTAGTTTATCTGCATTTTATGAGTTTGGAGGCTTACTGACATTTTTGGTTTTCAGCCAAGTTCCTATTTTATTTCAGATGGAAACCTTTATGTATGACCCAGCTCTCTTGACACATTCATGAAAATATGTTGATCTGATCGACTGAAATGATTAACAGGATGGTGTAGATTTGGATGAGGAGAAGAAAGATTAGGACTGGAGGGTTAAAGGATGAAAGGAGACGTGGGGGATATAGTCAGGTGGAACCTGGACTTGCTCAAATCCCAAATACTGTAACAAAAGGGCATCTCTTTAACCTACAGGAAGATCATTTTAGTTCAAATAAAGGGAAATAGAATATCTCTGCCCAAAAGATAATAAGCAAACAGGACTTATTTTCCCAAGCATCTGTGTAGTCTGGAATGCAGGGCTACGTGTTCAAGGATGATTTAGCCAAAGCCCAGGATGGCTTCTCGAGAGCAAGTTAGAAACATCCAGTCACTGTCTGTAAACTTTGGGTGCATGATTACCTAGGGAAATGAGTCTGTTGTACAGAGTGTGTTTTGAGACCATTGTCAGACATAAAGTCTGATGTGAACTGAACTTCTGGACTGACCCAGGTGACAATTTTTATGTTTTTAAAATTGGCCATTTTCTAGAAGTGTCCATTTTACAGGGCTTACATCTCAGTACCTGAACTTCTGCAGAGAAGTTTTATTTGAGTCATAAATTTTTAATGTCTAAACCTTCTTGACAATTATTAGCTAAATGTTTAGCCCAAAAGAGAGATTAAATACATATATCTTATAACTTAGTGACCAAATGACTTAACCCAAAGAGGATACCGGGTTGGAAAGAGTTTCATAAGATTGGGGGAGAGACATCTGAAGATCTAATATAGTAATAGAACAAAACCTCTGTAATACATTATCTACTGCCTGCTGTATAAAAAATTATTCACAGAAGCAACTTAAAGTATATCATTAGGCAGTCCTTACCAATTAAAATCTCCCTCTTTTTTATTATTTTAATAAAATTTCATATTTGCACAATAAATGATTTATAGAGAAATTTTCATGTGTATGCTTTCTACCAACACTAACTGAAAGGAGAAGGCTTTGAAATGAACTCATAAATACTGGTCTAACATACAAAACACTGGAAGCTGTGAAATGCAGAGCGGTTTATCACTGTGGAGTTAAGCTACGTTAAAGGATGTCAATTTGATTTAACTCTATCATCCCCACACAGCTCATAATAACTGTGTGTGGTGCTGAAGAGTTTACAAAATACTTTTGACATGTATCATTTTATTTGATTTGCATAACAACCCGACGTAGGCAGAAGGAGGGTAGGTATTATCACCCCAGTTTTTATAGCCAAGGAAGCTACAGTTGAGAGAGGCTGACTGACTTGGAAGGTCACTGAAATCGTAAAGGGGGGGGTGCTGAAGAACACACAGACCCCGTGACTTTCAAATCCAGGTCTCTTTCCCCTCAGCCATGCTAACCTATAATGTAATACTATTCGATCAGGCAGTCCTGAAATAACCTCAGACAGTGCTTAGTGCTGAAGGGCATATGCTGTGTTTTAATCAAAGAAGACTATGACAGCTTGGATTAACGGCACTAGTCCCTCTGTCTAATCCAGGGTCGCGGAATAGTTGAAGAAGTTCTATATTTGTATCTTTGATCAGATAACATGCAAAACATTGTTTTACAGAAGATTATCATGGCCTCTATAATGTGTTTTAGATCACACAATTAAAATAGTTTGGATTTTACTTGAGGCTTTTAAAATCACCTCTGCCTTGGCCACATTCATCAGTTTCTAGGACCAGACAGAATTGTAGCAAAAAGCTAAAAGCGAAGGTATGTACAGGGAAGGCCATGAAATGCCCCTTTCTCCTTCTAGCGAGGGTGAAAATTTGTAAATAAAATCTCTACCAGTGTTAGAGTGAACTGTTTACATTTTATGTGGCTGTAGGAACTGAGAGCAGATGGGTCGATTGCATCTGCCGATAATTTCCAAATGAAGTTTTATTAAAATCCTCTCCAGATAAGCATTTTCATAAGGATTACTAATAAAGCCCCAAATACAGATTTTAGGTTCACTTCCTTTATAAAAGCAAAGTAAGTTGCTTCTGAAGCTAATGGAAGAGCATTAAAATGATAAATGTCAATAAAGTGAAAGAGAAACAGAGACCATGGATAACCCCCAAATTGATGCCCAGGGCTGATGGACACTGCTGGGCGATCTTTCCCACATTGGAGCTTTCAGGGAGCTGAAACATGGGACTATTAAAAGAATCATTGCTCACGCATTGGAAATACTGCTTCTGGTTGTGTAACTTAGCATTGCTAAGTCACCAGGGCAGAGATTAGAACCTGGACATGTGGGTTCAAATCCTGCCTCTGCTACTTACTGGTGGGTGACTTTGACCAGTTATTTAACCTTTGTCTCAGCTCCCCCACTTATCAAAAAGGGATGCTGAAGCCAGCCCGTGTCATGGTGGTAAAGACGTCTAGCTCCCACATGGCCGGCTGTGTGGTTTAAGTCCTAGACCCAGGCACGTGTATGTGCATGACTAAAACCCTGAGAGAAGAACGGAGAAGAAAGGATTGCGGTGTGGCTGTCCTTTATGGGGGATGCTTTCTCACCCCCTACACCTTATTTCTCCTATAGCAAAATTTAAAAATAAAGTGGGTTGCACACAATATTTAATATCTATTGTAAAATAGATATTATCGTAAGTAGATATTTAAAATAGTGCCACACAGAAAACTTCATTTGGGTCAAATCACTCATTAGAATTGTTGAGGCAGTGGGAAAAGAACAGCACTTTCTTGAAGTTTGACAGGTCGTGCTGATTATTTAAGGATTCCTTTTCAGAGATGATGCGTGATGATTCTCTTCCACAATAGAACCTGAACCCAGTATTTACCTCCTGGTTCTGCTGGCAGTTTCATACAAATGTCAATAAAGTGAAAGAGAAACAGAGACCATGGATAACCCCCAAATTGATGCCCAGGGCTGATGGACACTGCTGGGCGATCTTTCCCACATTGGAGCTTTCAGGGAGCTGAAACATGGGACTATTAAAAGAATCATTGCTCACGCATTGGAAATACTGCTTCTGGTTGTGTAACTTAGCATTGCTAAGTCACCAGGGCAGAGATTAGAACCTGGACATGTGGGTTCAAATCCTGCCTCTGCTACTTACTGGTGGGTGACTTTGACCAGTTATTTAACCTTTGTCTCAGCTCCCCCACTTATCAAAAAGGGATGCTGAAGCCAGCCCGTGTCATGGTGGTAAAGACGTCTAGCTCCCACATGGCCGGCTGTGTGGTTTAAGTCCTAGACCCAGGCACGTGTATGTGCATGACTAAAACCCTGAGAGAAGAACGGAGAAGAAAGGATTGCGGTGTGGCTGTCCTTTATGGGGGATGCTTTCTCACCCCCTACACCTTATTTCTCCTATAGCAAAATTTAAAAATAAAGTGGGTTGCACACAATATTTAATATCTATTGTAAAATAGATATTATCGTAAGTAGATATTTAAAATAGTGCCACACAGAAAACTTCATTTGGGTCAAATCACTCATTAGAATTGTTGAGGCAGTGGGAAAAGAACAGCACTTTCTTGAAGTTTGACAGGTCGTGCTGATTATTTAAGGATTCCTTTTCAGAGATGATGCGTGATGATTCTCTTCCACAATAGAACCTGAACCCAGTATTTACCTCCTGGTTCTGCTGGCAGTTTCATACCAGGCTGCTCACATTAATGACCATTTCTGTTCTGACAAGCATATCTCCTAATTATACTCTTTCTCTCTCTTTACATACACATGTGCGCACGCACACACACACACACACACACACTTTTTTGAGATCAACAATTCAGAGGATTACTTAACAGATAGAGGAGGGGACTTCAAAAAGTGTGCAGAAAAAATGGGAATTAAAGTATTGGTTTATTTGAGAGCAAAAAATGTCATGAGGGGCTGGATCCCTAGTGCAGTGCTTAAGCACTGTGTGTGGGGAGCTGGATCCCATGCCACTGACCATGGTTTGAATCCTAATCCCAGGGGCTGGAGGAACATGCCGGGCATGTGTGCATGTGTACCCACAATCCTGACAGAAAGGAGACATGGAAGAGAGGTGTGGTGTAACCATTCGCCAGGTAGAAGTGCTTTCTCTCCCTTTCCCTCTGTCTCTCACTGGTAAGTGCATACTCCCTCTGGCAAAGAAAAATAATTAAAACCCATGTATAGTTCTCATGTAATATGCATTTCCCATGACCTTTTGAAGACCCCACATATATGCTCGACACTTTTCTCTCTCTCTCTGTATAAAAATTTGGATCTACTTCTCACATTTATAAACCCACCCTCACAATTTTTCTTTTTTTCTGGTTCAGCCACACCTTACCATGGAAAGGAGAAAGGAATCAAAGTTAAGGAAATCAAAGATTTCATAAATGAAACACCTTGGATTTCCTTTTTTTTTTTTTTTTTGGAGAGGTTTTTGCTATAGGGCGGGTGCGCTCACCAGAAAGACAGAGAGAGACAGAAAGCGAGAAATCACCCTCTGGGGGAATGGCCACACCATAATTCCTTCTCCTCCATTCTCCTCTTGGGATCTTGGGCACGTACACACACGTGCCCAGTGTGAGTTTAAGCTACCTGGTCCAGGACTTGAACCACAGTCGACTACATGGGAGTCCAGAGTCCAGCAGAATAGCCATTACGCCAACTGCTGATCCCCAGAAACACCTTGGATTTCTAAAGCATTCACATTGGACCAGGTTATTCTGTGTCTATTTCTTTAAGTTTTCTTTTTTTTTTTTTTTTTCCTTCTTTTTACCTCTGCCTCTGGAGCTACCAAAAGCACATTGATCACTTTTTACAGCTTAGCCATGATAGGTGCAGTAGTTGCTTTTTTATTGAGCCATAGATTGCAGCATTATAAAATACACTCATTCAGAGGAGTAATGAAGGCCATTTTTAATTGCACTTGGGAAGCAGGGCACTATTATTAAATTATACCTGTGTACATATAGAAAGGAAGAGAGAGAAAACCAGATTGTGTTCTCTTTGGGACTTGAGGGTTCCCAGAGCTGAAGTGAATTCAGGGCCACATGATAAAATTTGGAACTTTAGCCTTTTGGGAGTGTGAGTCAGAGTTTCCCCAACCTTGTGATTAACCTCAGACACACACAACCATTGCAAATCACACAACCAAGGGGTTTGTAATAACGAAGGTTGTTTGCTGGGGGTCACTCTTTATGTCCATGCAAATACCAGCAGGACAGAGTAGCACACAGAGCTTTTTAGTTAAAAATGTTATGTCTGTATACCGTATTAGTTCACTAGGCCTGCCACAACAGTCTATAAACTCAGTGGCTTAATCAACACAAATTTCCTAGTTCTGGAGGCTGTCAGTTGAAGGTCAAGGTGGTGGCAGGGTGGTTTCTTTGGATGGGCTGTTGGAGAGAATCTGTTCTGTATCTTGCAGCTTGTTCCTGGTCATTTGCTGGCTATCTTTGGTGTTCCTCGATTTGTAGAATCATTGTCCCGATCTCTGCCTGCCTCTTCACCCAGTTTTCTCCCTGTGTGAGTTTGTGTGTATGCGTGCGTGTGTCCAGTTTCCCCTTCTTATAATAAAGACACCAGTCATGGTGACTCAGGGGCCCACACTGCTCCAATACGACCCCATCCTAACTTAGCTAATTATATCTGCAAAGGCATTATTTCCACTGGATGTTAAAGCTTCATCATAGGAATTTGGAGAGGAGGAAATTCGCAGTTCCACCTGTATACTCATCAATTTATCTTTATTTGTGTATTTATTAATACCTATCATACAATTGGGTCATAGGGTGTTGAGCATTTCTCAGAAATGTAGAAAGTAGTCATTAAAAAAAAAAAATCCTTGTGCAATGAACAGCACCAATTTCCTTCGTGGCATTTTGGGGATACATTCTGGAAAGTGAAATTGCTCTGAGCCAGTGCATGGAAAATCCTGTGTGAAAGCTCATTCCTTTTGTTGCATTTTTCCAAAGATTCTTTTGGCTGCACTGGGCTCAGTCCAGATGCCTTCCACGTCAGGTGGTTTAAGCATGTGTGTACACGATTGTGTGCAGGGTTGTGTGAAGCCAATTACAGTTGGAAACAGTTGCTTAGCTGGCAATTAGGTTCCTCGTAGTCTCGAATTATGTTGCTTTAAATTAAGATTGTGCAGATTTGAGTTGCTTTGATAATTTGCAAAAGCCATTTTGGGTTTGTAACTAAAAATATAATCTTCCAATTAGGAGGTTTTCTATTTGATACCTGCTTTTTTCATTAGACCGTGAGCCCATTTTAAACATGTATTGTCTGCTCTCCAAACCAGTGGCAAGCATGTTTGCATGCCAGCCAGGTGGGGTGAGGGACAGTGATCCTGTCTTTGGCCCTGACTTTGGCTTTCTGGAGAACCTAAACCTGACCTTGTTACTGCTCAGGTAACTCGGGTAAAAATATACATCACATAACTCTTCTGTTTCATATAAAACACGAGAGTTTGCAAGAGACAAAACGTCTCAAAAGTGAGATCTGTTGTTTAAATATGAAGTAGCATTCTATTATTAGCCCAGACCAGCTGAGACAAGCTTTTTAATTAGCCAACAAAAGAGAGAATAATGCTTGAGGGGAATGAGGTAGGTTTGACTTCGTAATGTCTTGGAGGTTGAAAATTCATCCAACAGGAATCAGATTCAGATTCAAGCAAATGGAGAGCTGTATTTTCATTTCAACGAGATGGACATCTTACCTTTATAAATGATTATACCAGCCCATCTGGGAGAACAAGATGCTGAATGTTACACATTACCTCTGTTATTGAAAACTCATGGGAAATTTTATAAACATACCATGCATACAGAGAGGTTCACATGTCATGAAGATTCAACTTGATCATTTTTTTTTCTTTTTTCTTTTTTTTTTTTTGAGAGGTGTTTTTTTTTCCTTTGCTATAGGGCGCATGCTCTCACCAGACAGACAGAGAGAGACAGAGAGACAGAACGCGAGAAATCACCCCTCAGGGGGGATGGCCATGCCGCAATCCCTTCTCCTCCATTCTCTTCTCGGGATCTTGGGCACGCATGCACATGCACCTGGCGTGAGTTTTAAGCCACCAGGTCCAGGACGCAAACCGCGGTCGACTACATGGGAGTCCAGCGACATAGCCATTACGCTGTTGTCCCTCAACTTGATCATTTTTGACAAGAGTGAACACATCTGTGTAGCCAGCTCTCAGATCAAGAACAGAACATTACCCGAACCCTAGAAGGCTGCTTGTATCTCTTACAATCATGAATTCGAAATTTGGGGACAGAAAATTGGCTTGTTTTCTGCCAACAGTAAATATCGATAAACTTAAGAACATGCTCCTATCATGGTGTGGTTTTTTACTTATAGGCTCACTTGTATTCCGAGGGTTTTTGTGCATCTTATTTATCCTGCTGGAGGTTGGGGTTAGCTCTTTAGAGTTTAGGCTTCCTGTTGACATGACACAGTGGAAGAGGGCCTCACTGCAGCAGAAACAGAATCCTTCCCTCCTGCCTGTCTGCTCTTCTTCCCCCAGTCAGAATCCCCTTGTGGCTTCTTGCAACCAAGGTGGTCTTCTCTTTCATCTCAGATCTTACACCTGTTGCTTACCCATGGCAAGACCCTCATCTCCTTTGGCTCCCTTCTGTGGTATTAGTTTCATGGGGCTGCTGTAACAAAGTAACACAAAGATAACTTTGAAGAACAGAAATGGATTTGCTTCCAGATCTGAAGGCTGCAAGTCCAGAATCAAGGTTCTGGCGGGGCAATGCTCCCTCTGAAACCTCTAAACTTCTGGCAGCCCCAGACATTCTTTGGTTGTGGCAGTTGAACTCTGGTTTATTCCTGTTCATTCACATGGCCATTTTCCCTGTCTCTGCATTCTCCCCTCCGTTTCTTGCTCCTCTTTTTATAAGGGTATCAGTCATATTCTGGATTGAGGACCCAACCTATTCCTGGGGAGTTAACATTTTCACTAATCTTACTGCATCAGCCCTTTTACCAAATAAAGTCACATCCTGAGATAGTGGGGATTAGGACTTCAGCGTAGGATTTTGGGAGTCACAGTTCTGGTTTAGATGTTCCTGGGAAGTCTTCTGTGAAGTTCCTGCCCCCATCGGGCTTAGATGTCTCTCTTGACACTGGAACCTCTTCCATTGTAATTCTTCCTAGCACCTCTTATAATTGTTTCTTTTTTTTTTTTTTGTCGCTGCTAGACTCGAAGCCATGGGATGTCAGGGGATAATTTAGGATATGCATCTTAGGATTTTGTTTCCAAGTTATTGGAGGACTTACATTAGAAGAATGTGGAGACATTTGTGCATTTTGATGTAACTTGAAACATTGGTGCCCACGTCATCATTGTCACATTTCTTTTTGGGAGAGACGTGATACTTCATGGTAGAAGAGAAAGCTTGGGTTAAGCAGTGCCCTCACTTGCATTTCTGCAACCATGGACAAACACGGTTTCTAAATCCTTGGCTTGAGAGCACACGATTGTGGGCAGATGTGGCATCAGTGCTGTGAGGCCCGTAAGCAGCTTACTGATCCAGCAGTTTAAAGACTGTTTACTGGCCGTGGTAACATTACTTCTGGTTGCCTGTCCTAATTCATTTTAGATTAATCTGTCTTGTAGTTCGAAGGAAAATGAATTGAGTCAGTAACTTCAAGAGTTATGTAAAATCTGTACAGTGCTAAATAATTGAATGGGGTTTTATGTACGGTCTTGAAATTGGAATGTCAATTTGACACAAATGCTCCAAAACAGAGTGTTAGATGAGCTGATCTGTTCCTCATATAAAAGCTTTGAAACTTCCATTCCTATATCACTCTAGAACTCGCCATTTCCCTCCCTTGCCGAATATTCAGGGCCCATTTATTTTCCTTGAAGACTGTTGACTTTGGGGAAGATTGCAGGTGTTGACTCCAGGGCTGGGAGTTTTTTTAGGTGATGGTGCCCAAAATGGAGTGCATATAAGAATCACTCGACAAGGGGCCAGCAGGCGGCATGGTGGTTAGGGCAGCTGGATCCCGCATGGTCAACCTTGGTTCAAATCTTGGACCTGGTGGCTTAAATATCACCCTGTCACATACCTAAAATCCTGAGAGGAGAAGGGAACAGATGAGATTGTGGCATGGCCATCCTCTGGGGGTTGGTGGGTGGGGGGGGTTTTTTTTCTTTCCCTCTGTATGTCTCTCTTCTTTGGAGAGCACATGTGCCCTATGGCCAAAAACCTAAAAACAAAGAAAGAAAAGGATCACTCAATGAGTTTGTTAAAGATACGTTCTGGGCCCCATTACAGAAACTCTGGTTTGGTTAATTTTGCAGTTCAGGAAGGCCTTTGGAACCACAGGTAGTTCTCAGTCTCCATCCTTAGACCACATTTTAGAGAAATGTTGGTTAGGGGATATGAGGATATAAGGGAGAGATGTGAACCTTTGAGAGGACCTTCAAGGCCGATTCTCTTAAAAGAAATTTATCACTACCAGGCGGGCCAAAACTGACTTTTTTAGGTAGGAAAGGAGGCATTTTGCCAACCCGAAATAAATCCATTTTGAGACTTCTCCTGAGATCTGTGGGAGGAAGGCTGGCTGCATCAAGTATCCATATTATCAGAAACTATATTTGAATTTTATTACCAACACCTTTAACCCTCTTTACAAGTGGGAAATATTTGTGGCTCACTGAGCAAAGAAACTAACAGTTGTTGAGCATTTGAAAACGGAGACAGTGACAGTATTAGTGATTAGTATTGCTACCATCATCATGATCTCTATTTAATCTGTGGAGCAGCCCTGTGAGGTATTATTAGCACTTACAGATATTAAGATGAGAGCTAGTTCAGGTAACTTGATCACTTTATACATTTAGTTTGTGATTGAGCCAGGCTTTAAGCACAGGTCAATTTAAGTCCCAAACCCTTGGTCTTTTTACTATTGGGTTTTTGGAAAAGTCATGACACATTTTTGCATAGAAAAACATAGGAAAATACATCATGGCTTTTTACTGACAACACAATATATCAGGTAGATTTCAGATGTTTTTCATGACTATGGTTGCCAGGTAAGATATAAGATGCCCAGTTAATTTAAATTTCAGATAAACAATGAGTATTCTTTAAAAGGAATTATTTAATTTTATTTATTATTATTATTATTTCTATTTGCTATAGGGCATGTGTGCTAGAGAGAGAGAGAGAGAGAGAAAGCAAACCTCCAGGTCTGGGAGTCGAACCACGATCAACCGTGTGGGAGTCCAGTGCCTTAACCACCACACCACCTGCTAGTCCCAGCAGTGAGTCTATTTAGAGTAAGTATATCCCATGAAATAATTGAAAATACATATACTAAAAAATTGGCGGGCCTTATTTCTCCTAAAACATTCTCATTTATCTATCATTCAAGTTTAACCGGACATTCTGTGTTTTCATTTGCTAAATCTAGCAACGTGGGTAGTGGCTTTTCAGGTTGGAGGTTCATAGCTTCCTGACTTCTGACTCCAAGTCCATCCCTCCTTTGAAGTGCCATATTCAGCTCCCTCTTGCTCTCAGGCTTCCCCTGCCCTCTTACAGGCACTGTGTCCTCAGGTAGATACAGTATAGCTCAGTGAGGATAAGGTCTGTGTCCAATCAGGGAACACAAAGAAGTAGCTCACACTTTGCTCACCCACTGCCCAGATATTTTCATTTGTTTTATTTTAGAGACAAGAGGAAGA
>NW_006159447.1:1291970-1312792 GCF_000334495.1 Tupaia belangeri chinensis | reverse complement strand
AGAGCGGTCCCTTGGCTTCCTAGCGATGGAAAGAATTAGGCTCCGCTCTGCTCCAGTCAACTTAGGAAAAAACTTTTTAGTTTGGTTATGATCAGAGTCAAGACAATACAGTGAGCCCAAAGACAGGACTGCGACGACAGAACCTGCTAGAGTAAAATCTTTGTGAGAAAAGGAATAACCATGTTTGCATGCATGGTAGCTGGCACACTCGTGTATCAGGTACTTACATCGTTCTTACAGGCTACCATGTACTGTGGTCGTTACTCTCATCTCCATAGGAAAGATCTGGAAGCTGATAGAGAAGTCACATGTGCAGCCCCTCGTCAAACAGTAGCGACAGGCAGCGCTGGAATTCCAACCAGGTGTCTGTTCCAAAGTGCTGGTTTTGTCTGCTGTATGCTGCCACCAATGCTGAAGCCTTTGGCTGCCGTCTTTCCCCGTAGACAATGGTGTAAGGTGGTCTTGTGGAAATCTGCTCTCTGGCTTTGGGACATCCGTAGCTTGAAGGATTTGGGGATATCTGGCCCAGTGCCAGTGAAGAAATCAGGACCGGACAGAAAGGTGCCCACAGCTTACCCCTGCTGGGTTTCGGAATAGTAGCTTCCCAGGAGAAGGGTCAGTCCGGTAGCAGCTTTTGATAACTATGGCAAATTTAGAAGCCATAGTGGCTTGCCAGGAAAAGAAATGTTGCCCTGTGCTGTCTTCTCTCTGTGTGTAGTAGAAGCTTTCAGCAAATCCTCTTAACTCTTCATGAACAGAATCGCTTTGAACTTAACACTGGCATCTGGCACGTTCTTAAATGAAGGTCCCCTGCTTCTGCCAAGAGCTTTTGAAGGCCTGCATCTATGGGTTTTCCTTTATTAGAAATGATAACAACAGGGGACCAGCAGATGGTGAAATGGTTACGTCGCTGGACACCCATGTAGTCCACCGTAGTTTGAGTCCTGGACCGAGTGACTTAAAACTCGTGCTGGGCATGGGTGCGTGCGTGCCCAAGATACCAAGAGAAGAATGGAGGAAAAGGGATTGTGACGGCCATCTTCCCTGGGGCGTGATTTCTCCCTTTCTGTCTCTCCACTGAGCACACGTACCCTATACCAAAAATCTCAAAAAAAAAAAAAAAAAAAAAAAAAAAAAAAAAAAAAAGAAAACAGAATAGATAACGACATACTTCGCAGGAAGGAAGTGCATTGTGGTGATAGTTCATGCTGTGTGTAATTGTGGTGAGGTGATAGTTCATGCTGTGTGAAGAAAAAGTAGTACCGGAACCTAGAGCAAGGTTTTCACCCGTTTTCTCGTGGGCACCTGCTGCTGCTGTGACAGCACCTCCCTTTGCCCTGGGCCCAGCTGCTTCCCACATGCTTGCGCCCTGTGGGACTCTGACCAGACAATTGCCCTCCCTTCTAGAACCATTGAAAAGACTGTTCTCATTTCTAAGTGATTAAAGGGGCTCCTTAAAATAGTGAGATCGAAGATGCAGTTCGGACTCTGCCTTTATGTGAATATTAACTACATGTCATGGAGGCGTGTCGGGGGGGGATCCGATCTTAGGGAACACAAATGCAAGCCTTGGGAGCCAGAAATGGGATGGGAGAATGGGAGGGGACAGATACTAAACATTTTGGAGTCAGAAAAAGCAGAACTGATCACCTTCCACATACTTTGGAAAGTTTATGGAAAAATGGAGTTAAAGTACAAGTTTGGTGGAAAAAAATAGACATCATGCATAGCATTTTCATAATATGCATTTCTGTGAACTTTTTGAAGACCCCTTGTATGTGACTTTGAGTAAGTTGTCTTAGCTTCTCTGAACTGCAGTTTTCCTAACCCCAAATAGCACAATAATGCTTATCTCAGAGAATCCTAGCTATCACACAAAATATTATCTATCAAATGCTAGGCATGCTGGCTCAGGCCCAGTGTATATTGATGTTTTTCCCCTTTCCAATCCTGCTATGGGAGTGGGAAATGGAATTCATTTCATGGAAATCTGATATTGTCGCCACATTGTAAGATGAAAAAATAGCTGTTGCATAATTCCAGCTATTCCTCCGTTAATAGTTATAACATGAATATTTAGTGTGCTTTGTGTCCCATGCTCCAGGCACACTTCACGCCACTGGAGAATAGACTATTACCCAAACAGGCACAGTTCCTGCCTCTCTGCAGCTCCTTTTGTAGACAGGAAGATGGTCAAAGATAAGTCAGCAGAGGGATGTGAGGTGTTATCCTGAAGAGCCATCAGATAGGGGCAAGGGAGAGGGGATGATTAGGTTATGGTAGTTAGTGAGGGCCTCCCTGAGGAGGTGACATTTAAACATACCACATCCTTATGGGGAAGTAGCTTCTTCGCCCTAGCTAACCAGACAGTGTCTTTGGAATTGCTACAAATTTTCTCATGTGTCTTTATGGCTCTCACTTTTCCTTACCTCTTTTCTTTCCCTCACTTGACAGTTGTCCTGTCAGTGTCCTATTACCAGGCAGGGTTGAGTTACCCCACAGAAAGCTTTCATTAATCAGGGTGTTACTGTAAACCTTGGCACTCAGAGCATCTGCCACGGAAGCAGCATCTAGCAAAAGGAGAAACTGAAGCCAGAGATGAGGTAGAGCGAGAAAGAGTGAGATGTGAGCCGAGAAAGTCCTTAAACATTTCATGAGGTTCCGCCGAGCCCGTGATAACACTCAGGAGCTGCTCTCTTGCTACAAGAATGAATGCTCTCCACCCACGGGATGGACGCCACCCAGCAAGGTGGTGGTCATGCAGACCTGCTCCTTCAGGACCTGAGTGCTGAAATCTGCAGGGACTGCTCCAGTTTCTTCATTTCTCCTTTTAAGCAGGAGGGGGTAGATTTTAGATCACTGCAAGTTGTTCAAATGAAGTGTATGTTTTGTTTGTTTGTTTGTTTGTTTGTTTGTTTGTTTTCATGAACAGTCACAGGTGGAATTCTTTTTTTATTTAAGAGAGATTTTTGCTATAGGGCACATGTGCTCACTGGAGAGACAGACAGAAGGAGAGAAGTCACCCCCAGAGGGATGGCCATGCCACAGTCCCTTCTATTCCATTCTCTTCTTGGGAATTTTGGGCACATGTGCACTCATGCCCAGCATGAATTTTAAGCTGTTGGTTCCAGGACTTGAACCACTGTTGACCTCGTGGAAGTCCAGTGACATAACCATGACACCATCTGCTGCCCCCAACAGGTGGAATTCTTTTCAGATGTTGGCCAGTGTTATTTTTGTGCTTATTTTGATGAGATTTAGGGAGAAGTGAGGTACAGTGGGGAGTAAGCCCCCGAATCTGAAAATATACATATATTCTGCCGACTCTTAAGCCCTCACATCCATCTTTCTATAGCTAAATGAAGACACTGGTGGACAAAGATTGTTCTCACTTCCCTTCTGAGCTCGTGTATTTGATGACATTAGTTCTTAGGCCACGTTCTAAACAAGCTTCTCTCTGTTTTCTCTGGTCCTTGTTTGGCACGAAATATGCTTTTGGTCCAGGCAGAGGTAGGCCCAGCATTGGTGTAGGCAAATATTGCTTGTTTTGATCGAGCCTGGAAAGGTTAGCCAGGATCTCCTCGTTCAGTTATTTGAACCTGTTCTTTTCTTAGGTCCTTTCTTTGACTCTCTCTCTGCCCACCAGAGCTACAAATCCCCTTTGGCCTCATTCTCGAGTCCTGAAGATGGGATGTCTGACTTGACAAAGTCTCTGTTGTTTCTTCCAGGACTGGGGTAACCTGGGAAATGTAGTGTGGCTGCTAGGAGTTTGACTTGCAGGCCACGGTGGTGGCATATTGGAGCATCAGAGAGAAGTGATGGAACCTGAGAGGTTAGTTACTCCCCCAGAGCAGCGCAGGACCACGCTCCCCAGAAAGAACCTGCAGATTCTAAAGTCACTATTGCATTGTGGCTTCTGGGACATTTGACCTCCCACCCTGGTGAAGTTGATGCCACCTCATTTCACATGTTTGTTCCCCCAAATCTTCTGGAACCTCTGCATTAATACCCTTCTCTCCATTTCCCGTTAAATATCCTGACAGTTCCACTACTTGCAATTTATCCGACCCATATACTTATGAGGGTAAGAGCTGACCTGTCATTAGTCACAATCACAGGTGACACTTGCTGAACACCTACCTGGTTTTAGGAACTAAGCATTTTATATATTTCAATGTATTCCATTCTTAAAAGAACTCATGGGTTAGGGCTAATAGAATCTTTGTTCCCAGACAACTGAAGCAGGAAGAAAGCAAGTAAAACTTAAAGATATGTGTGTGTGTGTGTGTTTAAATTGCAGCTTAGTTTTTAGTGAGACTGGAAACAACCATACCCTAGTAATGTATGCCTAATTAAATCTATAATACTTTATTATGGATACCATGGGATACTGTATAGACACAGAAAACTGATATTGAATACCTTCATATATGAATAAGGAAGGATTTCTATGTTATATCATTGAAACAAATCAGTCTGCATACAGAGTATCGTATGTAACAATTGTGTAAGAAGTTGGAAGGCAGGTGTGCTTTATAATTTCTAGAATGTATTTAAAAACCTCATGATAGTGATAACTGATGGGAAGGGGCAATAGGTGAGTGAGGAGGGGCAGTGGTGAGAGATGCAGGTGGAAGGGAGATTTATATTTTTACTTTATTTGTTTTGACCCATGTAAGTAAATGTGCTATTCATGACTACCAAAATGAATTTAACATCATCATAATAAGAACCTTTGCAGTATTAACTGTTGTGGATGAAACATAAATGATTGATCTTATTTTGCAGTTTAAACAACAAAAATGACAACAGTTACAAACGTTTATGGACCCAAGCACCTTCTGTATGTGACTTAATCCCAACAGCCCTTGCATGAAAGATGTTACTAGTCCTGGGGATCAGCAGGTGGCGTGGTGGTTAAAGGTGCTGGATTCCTATATGGCCAACAGCGATTGGAGTCCCAGACCTGGTAGCTTGCTTTCTCACTTTCCCTTTCTCTCTAACAAGCGGAATTAAATTAATAAAAATATATATTTTAATGTTACTAGCCCTGTTTTACTGGTGGGAAACTGAGGCTCCTAAGTAACAGTTGATTAGAGAAGCCCCAGCTCTGAGGATAACTGGATGATTCTAAAGCCCACTGCTGTTTCTCATCTTGTTTCTGTGGATCCTTCGCATCTGTTAGAAAAGGAATTTTTGCAATTTATCAACTAATTCAATCAAATTATAAAAATATATATGTTTTTGCTGTGTTAGTGTAAGAGCTCAATGTTGAGGGACCAGCAGTTGGTGTAATGGTTATGTTGCTGGACTCCCATGTAGTTGACCGTGGTTCGCATCCCGGACCCAGTGGCTTAAACTCATGCCGACGCATGTGCATGTGTGTCCAAGATCCCGAGAGGAGAATGGAGAAGGGATTATGTTGTGGCCATCCCTCCTGGGGGGTGACTTCTCGCTTTCTGTCTCTCTGTCTCCGTCTTTCTGGTGAATGCATGTGTCCTATAGCAAAAACCTCTCAAAAAAAAAAAAAAAAAAAAAAAAACACAAAAAAAAAAAAAAAAAAAAAAAAAAAAAAAAGCTCAGTGTTGAGTTCCTTATGCTTGAAAATGTAAATCTTAAAACATGAGATTATCTCGCTTTCTTGACTCACTGTTTTTCTAAAACAAATGCTTCTCTGTAATTATCGTATTCCTTTGAATTTTTAAAAAGATAAGACCCAAGAGTCATTTGACTAACTTTTCTGCTCTAGGTTGTTTTGACAAGATTCAGAATCCTGGGGAAAAAAAAGGTATCCTAACTCGGGGCTGTATATGGGCTTTCAGGAATGCGTGGAACCCCACCAGACAGCTGCCACATGTGTCTGCATTGGTTCACAGGGAGGCATTTTCCTTTGCTGGGGGCCCTGAGTTTTCACCAAGTTATCAAAGATATTCAGGGTTCTCCAGTGTTGCTTAGGACGGCTGTAACTGCGCACTATTGTTTTCAGAAGAGTACGAAGGCTCTTATATAATCTGTCTGTAGAAATGTTTCCTATAGCTATCAAATGCTTTCAGAAGATTGAATTAATTGCCAACTCAAACAATTGGGAGATTTCACATAAGATTTGGAATCGGTGCTTAGGTAGAAGAATTGGAACCTGTGGCAATCTACGCTTGCATTTTTCTACCTGTGACTGTCCCCAGGGGCTGAGTGGGAGTTGTCCCTTTCATAAAGTGTGTGCTCACTCTCTCTTTTTTCTTCTCTTTTTTTTTTTTTTTTTTTTTAACCCGGACCACCCTCAAAATGAGTCTGAGCCTGCTGTAGTCTATGTGGCATTCTCTTGGCTTGCAGAGAAATGGGCTCTAGTTTCTTTACTCCCTAAAGCAACTCTTTATTTTTATTTATTTATTTATTTATTTATTTATTTTTATTTATTTATTGCATTCAATCACAGTGTATCATTACAGCATGCCAAATGAATTTTCCTCTCACGAATACACTGCATACTGGTCCAGTCAAAGACATCACCATAAACGTTATAATCAACATATTTCTTTCCATTTGGGGTCCCTTAGGTGTTTGGCTTCTTACTTCTTCCCCTTGATCCCCTCCCTCTATTCCTCCCCCATTTCCCACCCTCCTCCCCCACTGTCTCCAGCATCATCATTGTTCTCCATGCTTTTATACCTTCCAGTGTGGACTCACATCAGATTAAAAAAGTTCTGCATACCTAAAGCAACTCTTAGAACAACACGCATGATTTTTTGCAAAAGTAGATGAGATTTAGCCAGTTCATGTGACATCGGCACACGATTTTTTTTTTTTTTTTGAGCAGGTAAAACATGCAACTTGAACTCACATCATCATTGTCAATATCTTTTCCACTGAGGGACCATCAGATGGGGTAATGAGACTGGACTCTTACTTAGTCTACTGTGGTTCGAGCCCCAGATGGGGCAACTTAAAGCTCATGCAAGGCACATATACATGTGTACCCAAAATCCGGAGAAGAGAATGGAGAAGGGATTTGGGTATGGTCATCCTTCCTGATGGGTGATTTCTTGCCTTCTGTCTCTCTGTCTCTCTAGCAAGCGTATGCACCCTGTAGCAAAAATCCTCCCCCCGCCACACACACAAAGAATATCTTTTCACTGAGCTGGAATTGTCTCATATTATTATTTTATTTGAGCTGCAAAACATTACTAGAGACAGGTAAAGTATCATATTTACTTTACAGACAAGTAAGCCCAAACTTGGTGGAGCTCTGAAACAGGAAGGTGATGATGTTCCAAAAGGACAGAACTGATATCTAGTGCCAGGTTTTCTGAATCCAGACATGCTTTTGGTTGAACTCAAAAACTTCAGAGACCTCTATGCATCTGAGGTCTTTTGCAGTGGAAACATTAATGATTCTAACACATTGGAGTCCAAACAGAAACAGGAAAGGTGGAGGGACCCTCTGTGGATGTTGTCGCAGAACTGGTGGAAAGTTTCTAGGGTCAATCAGACAACAACTCGTGGGAGGCCCATGCTTTGCATAGCACCAACCAGTTTGGGAGCTGTAGAACATGGCTTGAAAAGTAGGAAAGCTGTTAAGAGGGATAAACAGATTACTTTCTAAAGTCCTATAAACTTTGATGAGAAACTGAACTGAATACATCTGAAAGGGTTTCACCTCTTTGTTTATTTATTTGTTAATTAATTTTTTAAGGGAGACTTTTGCTCTCTCTCAAGGTGCACACACTCACTGGGGAGAGAGAGAGAGAGAGACAGAGAGAGAGAGACAGATTCTGAGAAATCATCCCCCAGGGGGTATGTTCATGCCACAAACACTCCTCCATTCTTCTCTCAGGATTTTGGGCATGCATGCACACACGCCCAGTGTGAGTTTAGTAACCTGGGTCCTGTACTCGAACTGCTGTGGGAGTCCAGTGATGTAACCATTATGCCATCTGCTGGTTCCTGGATTTCACTGTTGCTCCTTAATGAGTACGTGCTACCATTATTTCAACTGTGTTCGAGTAAAGGGATGCCTTGTTGTGTGGTGTCAGTTAGAGATGGTTGCTTGATAGAGACCAGTTGTAAACCATTGTATAGTGGCATTTGGAGCATGTTAACGTATTGGTCCCCAAATTTGTAAAGTGAAGGTCTGTGCATGAAGGAAGAAACAGATCTATGCTTTTTATTGGATGGTCTTTTGCAGTTTGCAGTCAACCTACATTCTTCACGTACACTGATAGAAACAAAAGTGTAGAGAGGGGCCATTATCTCAAAAGACGATGTGTACAATGGGCAGGATCCTGGACGGAGGGCCAGCCGGCCAGGCGTAAATGCTGGCTCAGTCACTTAGCAGTTTATGTTACCTTTGATTATTCATTTACTTCACCACTTGTTGCCTCACTTTTTTCCTCTGTAAAATGGAGAGAATTAAAAGATATATATATATATATACACCGTAGAGTTGCTATGAAGGTCAACTAATTACCTGTGAAAAATGCTTACAACTGACTGAGCCTGGCGCATACCAAATAATGCATAGATGGTGGCTGCTGCTGGAGCTGCTGCTTCTCTGTTACTTTTTTGTTTGTTCTTATTTTTTAAAGATAGAGTCTCAGTATGTTGCTATCCTCCTATCTCAGCCTGCTCTGTGAGTAGCTGGGACAATGGGTACTCACTGCTCTGCCTGGCTGTCAGAGTGAAGTAGGAATCAAACAGGGCCTTCCCATGTGGCCTCAGCCTGGTAAGAAGCAGTATCATCGGTCCTGGGCCACCATGGCTGGGCCTGTTGCTATTTATATCACTGTTGAGAAGCCTCTTCCTGGGGACCAGCAGGTGGCATGGTGGTTGAGGCACTGGACACTCCCACATGGCTGACCACAGTTTGAGTCCTAAATCTGGTGGCTTGCTTTCTCGCTTCCTCTGTCTCTCTCCGTGTCTTTTTCTGGTCAAATTAAAATAAGTGAATGAATAAATTAAAAAGAGAAGCCTCTTCTTGGGACCAGCAGTTAGCATAATGGCGATGTCGCTGGACTCCCACGTAGTCGACTGCAGTTCGCGTCCCGGACCCGGTGGCTTAAAACTCACGCCGGGCGCATGTGCGTGCGTGCCCAAGATCCCGAGAGGAGAATGGAGGAGAAGGGATTGCGGTGTGACCATCCCCCCTGGGGGGTGATTTCTAGCTTCCTGACTCTATGTCTCTGTCTGGCGAGCGCACGTGCCCTATAGAGAAAACCTCTCCAAAAAAAAGAAAAAAATAAAAAGAGAGAAGCCTCTTCCTGAATTTTCCTGCTGTAGTAAACAGAACTTGCACTTAGATCTAAGAAACTGCTGGGACCCAGGCAAAGGGTTGAAACAGGTCTTCCTTTCCTGAACTCTTCTGTAGAGTTTAGAACAATCCCTAATAGTCTGTCTAGGGCAAACAAGTCTGAGATACCTTCAGTCCACAGAAGCATTACCAAGCACTTCATGGTCTGTGAAGCTGGGCCAGCCTCTAGGCCTTCAGTCAAAAGTCGGGGTTGAGGGGGTTCTGGGGGGGAATGCCAGCTTTGGACATCGAGTCCTGACCGCTGCTCCCCGGCTGTGCGGTCTCAAGCAAATTACTTTTTTCTTGGGGCTGTGTCTCCTCGATCCCTTTAGGATAAAAGTGGGATAATTGTGTCATCTTTTAGATGTGTGTGGGGAACAAATAGATAATGTCGGGTAACAACCCTGAAGGTGTAGGTGTTCTGTGAGTAGCTGTAGCATTCAGCCTTATTATGAGTGAAAAATTCTGGCCCCTAATCCTATAAATCAAAATCTTGCCCAAGTCATCAGCATATCTAAGGACCAGTAATGCAGATTGCATGCTATTTGGAGAATGTAGGTAAACTAATTGCATCCAGGCAAGGGATGACTTGAGAGATATTAATTCAAAAGGAATTTCCTGGGTTTGTGATGTAAGGGAAGCTCAAGCTGCCAGGTAAAATACTGAGGGAGCAACGTGAGATACCAGGACCAGGAATGAAGATTGCTAGTGGCTGCAAAAGTGATAGAAGCACTGAGCTTCGCTGGCCTGCCCACAGTCCGCCCTGCTTAGTTTCCTCGCTTTAATGGCCGAAAGGTTTGGAATACTAGTGCTCCCCCCCACTGCCAAACAGTTGCTCTTTTTCTTCTTGTTTTTTTTTTTTTTTTTTTTATTTTTTTGCTATTTGGCAAATGCACTCACTGGAGAGAGAGAGAGAGAGAGAAAGAGAGAGAAAGTGCGCCCCCCCACCCCCCCGGAGATAACCACAGAACACTCCCTTCTCCATTCTCCTCTTGACATTTTGAGGATGCACACAGGCCTGGCATGTTTTTCAAACCTCCAGGTCCAGGACTCAAACTGTGCAGCCAGCTATGTGGGATTAAACTTTCTTAACCTCCACACTATCTGCTAGCTCTCAGGTTCAGGTTTTTTTAATAGTTGTTCATAAATTTAGTAAATATTAGGAGCTAGATGTGCCATATCTGGGAGCTGCAACAGAAGACCCATATGTATGTATATGTGTGCATATACACGATTTGTATACACACATGCATATACATATACGCACATGCACATGTATCTCTCCCTTCTTGGAGTTTACATTCTAGAGGGAGACAGAAAAGAGAGAAATAAAATAGGTAGTTTGTTCTCTTTAGGATTGGTGTAGGTTTGCCCCATATTTTTCTTTTTGGAGAGATTTTTTTGCTATAGGGCATGTGCGCTCGCCAGAAAGACAGAGAGACAGAAAATGAGAAATCACCCCCCACCCCCACCCTGGGGCAGATGGCCAGACCGTAATCCCTTCTCGTCCATTTTCCCCTCCGGATCTTGAGCATGTGTGCACACATGCCCAGCATGAATTTAAGCCACCGGGTCTGGGACTCAAACTGTGGTCGACTACATGGGAGTTCAGTGACATAGCCATTCTGCCAACTGCTGGTCCCATCCCTACATTTTTTTTCTACCTCTGCTGTTTAGGAGATTGTGTGCTCTATTTATACTTGAGGTTTTCTTGTTTTTTTTTTTTTTTTTTTTTTTTTTTTTTTTTTTTTTTTTTTTTTTTGCGGGGGTTTTGCTAGAGGGCATGTGTGCTTGGAATAGATAGACAAAAAAAGAAAAAGAGAATGAGAGGGATGGAGAGAGAGAAAGAAAGAAAGCACCTTTCCACGGGGAATGGTCACACTGTAATCTCTTCTCCATTGCTTCCTCTTTCCAGGATTCTAGCTAGGCACACACACTCACATGCCTGGTGTGTTTTTCAACCTGCTGGGTCCAGAACTTAAATTGTGCTGCCAGT
This sequence comes from Tupaia belangeri chinensis, assembly GCF_000334495.1. Classification (NCBI taxonomy): domain Eukaryota; kingdom Metazoa; phylum Chordata; class Mammalia; order Scandentia; family Tupaiidae; genus Tupaia; species Tupaia belangeri. The sequence goes on along the minus strand of NW_006159447.1, from coordinate 1,301,513 downwards.
CATGTGAGATCCAGCCACTTCAACCACTGTGCCGCTAGCTGGCCCTACTTGAGAGGCTTCTAACTTAGCTGCTTAAACTTCATAAAGCCTTTTCAAATTGTTTTTTAAGGGGCATTAGTTACTGAACACTGTGAGTTTTCAAAGACCAAGGTTTGATCCGTAATTCATTCATAAAATTCTGTAAAGCCATTCAAAGTGTGGTAGTAATACTATTTTTCTATTCTTTTTGCTAAAAGCAAAAGCGTAGATAAGTACAAAAAGCATGAAAATATACCTTGCGTGAAGTAAATAAATATGAAAATGAAAGATATTATTTAACTATGCTGGAGGTCAATTTCAAATGAATTCTGTTTTTCTGTGGGCTTTTTTATATAAACTTAGTAAATAGTGGGTTGGTATATTTTCTACTGAGCAATATTTAAGCTGAAACCAAAGCAGAGTAAATGTATATTTTGACTAGAACATGTATTTCTGATTATGGAGCAAATAAGATTGGCTGGCAATGAAATGAAAAACAATTGGCAAAATATCTAAGCTTGTTATGCATCTAGTGGCTTTTAAGGAAACTGATGTTTTTCTTTTTCTTTTCTTCCATTGTTTTGGATCTTGACTTAAAGTGTCCAGGTTCCCATAAACATTGTGATGAAAGTTCTAAATGGTGCCTGGGAATTAGAAAAATCTTATTTCTTAGTGACTGCTTGGAGTTTTGTGAAACATCAGGGAACATACAAACTTTGAAATCTCTTCAGTGTAAAGAAGACAGTTAAGGGAGCTGCAGTTGGCATAATGGTTATGTTGCTGGACTACCATGTAGTCAACCGTGGTTCAAGTCCCAGACCCAGTGGCTTAAATTCATGCTGGGCGCATGTGCATGCGTGCCCAAGATCCTGAGAGGAGAATGGAGGAGAAGGGAATGTGGCATGGCCACCCCCTCGGAGGGTGATGTTTTGCTTTATGTTTCTCTGTCTCTCTAAAAAATTCACATGCCCTATAGCAAAAGTCTCTAATTACTATTTTACTTAGTCTACAAAGCTTTCAATGATAGTCTCAGTACTTTCAAAATTTTATTTATTAAAAATATAGAAATACAATTTCTTCTCATACGTTTATGAAAGCAGCTGACAGACATTAGGAAAACTGAAATATATTAATGAATTTCAATAAAACCTTTTCATCTAAAGATGGTGGGTAAGTTTTAAAAGTTTGGTCATGGCTTTCTAAGGGTATCACTAATATGCTTCCTCTATTTGGATTCACATATCTTTGTTAGCTTTCTTATGCTCATTAATTCCAAGTGTTGGGAGAAAAATATAATCCCTGAATTTAATTTGAAGCTGACTTATTTTTTTTTCAGATTACCAGAGGTAGAGGTAGAGAAAGAGAGGGAGAAAGCATCTTCTTCCCCCTGGGGCATGGTCATGCCAGAATCCCTTCTCCTCTGTTTTCCCACTCTGTTGGGGTTTTGGGTGTGCATGTGCCCTGTGTGATTTTGGGCCTGGGGTTCAAACAGTGGTCAGCCATGTGGGATCCAGCTCCCTTAACCCACTAAGTCTATTGGGCTGGCCCATCAAGCCCAGTATTTGAATAATTGGTTTACAAAGTATAAACTGACTTAAAAACAACAAAGCAAGTCCTGTCACTTTGTTTTCACTACATTTTTTCTTACCTTTTTTTTGAAGAGGTTTTTGCTATAGGGTATGTGCGCTCACCAGAGAGGCAGAGAGAGACAGAGAGATAGAGAGTGAGAAATTACCCCCCAGGGGGCATGGCCATGCTGCAATCCCTTCTCTTCCATTCTCCTCTCGGGATCTTGGGCACGCACGCACATGCACCCAGCGTGAGTTTAAGCCACCGGTTCCAGGACTCGAACCACGGTCGACTAGGTGGGAGTCCAGTGACATAGCCATTATGCTAACTGCTGGTCCCGTTACTTTTTTTCTTTTTTTTTTTTTTTGAGAGAGAATTTTGCTATAGGGCACATGTGCTTGCCAGAGAGACACAGAGACAGAAAGGAAGATATCGCCCCTCCCCCCATGCCACAATCCCTTTTCTACCCTCCTCCTGGAGTTTTGGGCATGCATGCACACGTGCCCAGCATGAGTATTAAGCTGCTGGGTCCAGGACTCAAACTGTGGGCAACTACATGGGAATCCAGCAATGTAACCATGCCACCTACTGGTACCTCTTTTTTTTGTTTGTTTTGTTTTGTTTTGTTTTAAGAGAGATTTTTGCTATAAGGTACATGTGCTTTCCAGAGAGATAAAGACAGACAGACAGAAAGCAAGGAAATCCCCCCAAGGGAGATGGCCAGGCTGCAATCCCTTCCTCTCCATTCTCCTCTTGGAATTTTGGGCATGCATACACTGGAGATTTTGCTATATTATGGGAGAAATCACTTTCTTTGTGTGTATATTAATAGAATCTCAGTCTCTCTGTCTCTCCCTCCTTCCCCTCCTCCATGTTGTGAAGATAATACTCTACCTCTAACATCCATGATGTGATGATTTGCTGAGTGCTCTGTTTCTAGTTACAGTTACTAAGGAATTGCAAGAAAGCATTGGAAAATGGCACTTGGCCTCCGCTTAGCTTTATTCAGATTGGCTGTTGTCCAGAGACCATAAGATCAGTGATGCATGGAGTGCTAAAGGGCAGCTGCAGGGTCAGGGCATATTTATTGCTTGCTGGGGCATGTTATTGACCAATAAGAAGTTAAACAGTGCCTAGCTACACGGGCTAGGACATTGTCTTTTAGGCAGGAAGACAAGAGATCACCTCAGGCGACTTTTGTTAACAGAGGCAGATGTGTAAAGTGGAACCAAGACTTGCAGCTCGAGGCATCCCATGTGTCTTACAGAATTTCAGTGCTCACGGAGAGGTCGGGAGGTTTTCCGACATGTCCACAATGCTATGCCATGCGTTTGACTTCGCCTTCCTCAAGGCAGATGGGGATTGTTCATTTTGAAACCCCTGTAGGTGCAGCCAAGTTTGCTGCAAGGTTTTGTCTAGGTGAGATGTGCTGGCTCATGTTTGCTAAGGGGGACCTTCCTTGCTCCTCCCTCTGTTCACCCTTTTCTCCCTCCCCTCCCTTCCATCTTCTCTTTATTCTCTCTACCTTATAAACACACATATCTTATTCTTTTAAAAAAAATATAGTTTAACATTGGATGGGGGAGAGATAGGAAACATTTTGGTCACATTTGAAAAAATACAAGCATTCTTTGAAATCCCTGCAGGTTTTTTTTTTAAACTATTTTTTAAATAATTATTTATTGAATTTTATTTATGCATTTATTTTAATTTGACCACACACACACACACACACACACACACACACACACACAGAGAGAGAGAGAGAGAGAGAGAGAGAGAGAGAGAGAGAGAAAGAGAAAGAAAGCCACTTGGTCCGGGACTCGAACCATGGTCGGCCATGTGGAGTATCTAGCACCTTAACCACCACGCCACTTGCTGGTTACCATGCAGGGTTTTTTCAGAATACCTGTTTTCCACAACATTTGAGGATCCCGCATGTGTGTGCATGCATACACACAATGTGTATGCATATGTATATGTGTATGTGTGTGTGTGTGTGTATATATATATATATAAATAAATGAAGAGGTTTTTGCTATAGGGCATGTGTACTCACCAGAAAGACAGAGAGATAGAAAGCAGAAAGCAAGAAATCAGCCCTCAGGGAGGATGGCCACACTGCAATCCCTTCTACTCCAATCTCCTCTGAGGCTCTTGGGCATGCATGCACATTATATATATATATATATATTTAAAGAAATATGGAGTAAAAATTTATTTTTAGCTTTGTGTTTTGTTCTGAAGCTCAGCTTTGAGGTTTATGTTCTGGCTGTGAAAAATGAAATGTTTTTCTGAATTATTTAAAGAATATTTCTTCACCTTTTTCTTTCTGGACATAAAAAATTCTGTGAATGCACATGTGCCTGCATGTGTGTGCATGTGCGTGTCTGTGAAAGAGGAAGGTGAGTTGGAAGTAAGGAAAACAGTAGGACTCTAGACCAAAAGTCTTTACATATTAAATCTTGTTCTCCTTTCTCAGTGAAATTGTCCTTTCATTTCGGTTGTTCGAATTGAAATAACACTGAGGATTAAATTTATGTGAACCTCACAAATTCAAAATTCATGTGTTTTTCTGACCATTTGCTTTATTGTGGGAAATTTGAGTGTATTAGAGGACATGTTTTTTTTGAAAATTGATCAGAATGGCACTAGGTATTCAAGAGTGTCTAAAACTAAAGCACGCATACACATGCATTAAAATATATGTAGGTACATATGTATTTTTAGTTTACCAGAGGGTTTTGCATTCATCACAGAGAGAGGGGAAAGGAGAAAGCTTGTGCTATTAAGTATAGTTACACCACCATCCCTTTCCTCTATTTCTTCTTTTCAAGATTTTGGGCATGGACATACGCATGTTCAGAGTGTTTTTCAAGCTGCCGAGTCTGGTAATTGAACTGCATGATTGAGCCTTTTGGGATCCAGCTCCCTTAACCCCCAGGCCGTGGGCTGACTGGAGCACAGATACATTTTGGAGTCTCTTGCTTAATTGTATTTAATGCTGCTATCACGATGATGAAGTAGTATGTCCGAGTTAAGAAGGCATGGGGTGAGGAGGAATCTTCCCAATAATCTGTACTCTCTGTAACCTTAGTCTCTATAGAACCAGTGTGGAAGTTAAATTGTAGAACATCTCATATAAATGTTACCTGATTTGTCCATCCTTTAAAATCCGAATCAATATTGACTTGTTAGTTAGGCGTCATTTGATCAAATTTTGATTGGTTTAGGCAGTCGGAGATATTTTGTGCTGAATCTGGTTGTTTTCAGCCCTAAACTAAAGGCATTCAATTATTTCTAAATAACTCTCTGAAGGACTAAATTAAAACAACCAATTTTATAAATGGCGAGGTTCAGTTACTGCCAGTTTTCACATTCTCTAAACCTAGCTGATTTTCTCTATACCAGCTTCTCATTTCAGAAAGGAAGAGGAAATGTGAATTAACATTTACCATGAGCCTGCTCTATCCCTGGCCTGGTATTGTACATGGCTTACATTCTTTCCTTTCTGAGAACCCTACTGTGTTAGTGCTGTTACCTTCCTTATATAAGAGAAGGAAAGTTAGCTAATTTGGGCAAGGCCACCCAGTTAGGGCATAATGTAGCTGGAACTGGAATGCAGGACTGACTTCTTGCCTATAATTTTCTGCTTCAGTTTCACTAAAATGGGCTTATTTAGACTCATTTGGGGTTATTTCGAGTTTGCCTTTGCTAACAGCTGCCCAGAGTCTTCACCTGTAGGCAGCTCTTCTGTGTTTGTGTGATGGACACAAAACACTTTCATAGTGATGCATTCTTGTTCTCATGGTCAACATGAATTCATCAAAGGAGGCATACTCCCTCCTTACAAATGCATGATTTCCCCATATGCATGAATAGCAGTGTGTTCTCCCTCTCATAGAAGACCCTTGGCAGAAGTATAAAGTGACCAGTTCCAGGATATTACATGGAAGGGCTGCACAGACATGATAATTCACTAGAGATGAGGGGTTGAGGGGGCTCTTTGAGGAGCAGAGATGAGGCCAAACCAAATATGCTTTGTATGAAACCATAAGGCTTAGAAAACAAGATGATGAGCAATGGAAAAAGAGTGAAAAGCACCCATCCTTGGCCATTGGATGCTATAGCTTGTTAAGAATAGCTTACCTCTTGTTAGGAGACAGTCAAGGAGGCCAAGCTCAGTCATAATACGAGGTGAACTTTACCAAGCAGTGCATCCAGGGGCTTCGGTGTGTATACCATTTGACCAATCCTCCAACCTTTTGAAAGATTGCCCCCTTGGCAGTGTGCACCATGGCTTGTGAAAGGCACATTGAGGAAATCGGAGTGGGAGATAAGACCCTTCCCAATATAGTAGCACAGTGTGATGACCGCCTGCCTTTTGGGGAGCTCTTTGGGCTAGGGAAGAGAGCCACTGTTCCTGATTTTTTTCTTCTGTTGTTGTTACTAATTTTAAACTTGGAGTCTTGAAAATATATTTTTGCAGAGGGCGCAAGCTTTACTGTGGTCATGAACTCGACAAGTGTAGTACTGTGGGCTAACTGGTGCTTTTTGTACATCTTTTTGAGTCCTGTGTAATCACACAGGGCACAAGGATGTCATGGAAGAAGCATGAGGCTGGTGTGGTTATATTCCCAGTTGACCAGTGTGTGCCTTTGGGTTAAGCCATGTGCTCCTGATTTTGTCATCTGTATAGTAAGGTCATTGGCTTGGCCTTTAACATCTTTTAGAGGTCTCCCCTAACCCTAAAGTGAACCTATCTCTTATGTTTCCAGTAAAAAGTGAGCAATCTGGACAGTTGGTTAATCCTTTTGTGGTCTGAACAGTGGTATCCTCCCCACTGCCACATTCATATGGGGAAGCCTAATCTCTAATGAGGTAGGAGCATTTAGGAGGTGATTAGATCATGAGGGCTCCACCCATATGAGTGAGACTAGTGCTTCTACAAAAGAGGAACAGGGGAGCTTGTTTCTCAGCCCTTCCATCATGTGAGGATGCAGTGAGAAGGTACCATCTATGAAGAAATGAGTGAATCCTCCAGGAGACACCAAATATGATGTCTTGATCTTAGACTCCCTAGTCTCCAGAACTGTGAAAAATAAATTTCAGTTGTAAATTACCTAGCCTATGTAATCTTGTTTTAATTGTCCAAATGGACTAAGACACCATCTAAAACACTGCCTTTTAAAATACTTGACTCGTGAGGGGAACAGGTTTGGTAATTTTGTGGCTTCCCATGTACTTGGCTATTAATGGAACAGAAGTTATACTTATTATAAAATGTAATCAGAGTGAGCTAACTTAATGTTTTCAGACAAGGCCGGAGTAAATTATTTACTATTCAATTCCTCTACCGAATGATGGGAAATGTATATGTTTAGCCAATTTGTTTCAATTTTTATTTTTTTTAATCTTTCTCAAAGCAATTTCTGTTTGAGTTGATGGCATTAGCCATTTATCCTTTCAGCCTATAAGAGAAGTTGGTTAACTATGGCCCATAGGCTAAATATGGCCCCTTACAGAAAATGGTTGTAGACCCTGGTCTATATTAATGATTTTCGCTTTATTATATCTATGCATTTATTGTAAACAATTGCAAATTTTTTCCTGAAAGTAGGTGGGGGTAAAAATCTTAAGTGTATATCAATGAATATATCCCAATTGGTAATTTCCTTAGTTTTTGCACTGCTAATAGAAATACTGGAGGCTGGGCAATATATTTAAAAAAAAAAAAAAGGGTAGGGGGTTAGGGCAGATTCACGATTCTGAGGAAGTCCAAAGATAAAGGCCAACAGCATGGCCAACACAAGCACAGAGAATGGCAGACACAGGCATTACGAGAAGCTATGGGCAGGCTTTTCTCCTTTCTCTTGCAAGAACTAACTCCTTATGAGATCTAGAATTTGGTAGATCTTGCAAGACCACATTAATATATTCCTGAAAGTATTGTCTCCATGAGGCAATGACCATGTATTGATCACTGCCCACTTAGGCCTCACTACCTCCCAACATCAAATTCTAAAACATGAAACTGTGGTGGGACAAACCATTATTCAAACCATAACACTTGTATTGACAGTTGGAAATTACCCCTTTTGTGTGTTATGGCTATGTATAAAAGGCAAAAAGAAAGACCCATAACAACCGAAAAAGCATGACCTCCATACTTTATTGGGAAGAACCAACCAATGCCTAATTTCCACTCATTACTTAAGTTGTATAGACAAGCAGAAGTAGCTTCTCCTTTTCCTCTCTGTAATGAGCTTCACTGCAGTTGAGGATTTTGAGAGGGGCATTGTTTCCTTGAAATGTCATTCCCCATATAACAACTGCCAGTGAGAAAGGAAGTGAGGGTGTAACAGTGCTGATCCCTCTGATGGCATTTCAGCATCTTATCTCTCATTGTGTGCAAGAGCAGGATAAGATCAAAGAGAAGTTTTCCGGAATACAAGTGGTACTCTGTTGGGCTGCACTCAGAGAGGATATTGGTGGAAAGTTTGGTTGCTTCTCCTAGGTTAACTGCTTGACCCAGGATGGGCTTAGGGTCGCTGACAGAAACTGAGTGCTCAGTTGTGTTACAATAAGCCTTTTAATCATGACTGTTCACCCTTTTCCTGTTGCTTTTCTCTTCTCATTTCCAAACTTGCTTTAAGAAACACAAGAGTAATGCCATTTTGCAAAGGATCTCAGAAAGTCTGATGTGGACTTTGCCTTTCCAGTTATTGTGGCTGCATCCATGTTACTCCAAAATTTACTGGCATAAATAGCCATTTATTAAGTGGATGGATTTGGGGAGTTAAACATTAAAACAGGGTGGGGCGCAGATGACTTGCCTTTGCTCTGTGAAGTATGAAGCCTCAGCTGAATAGCTTAAAGGCTGGTGCTGAAATCATCTGAGAAATGCTGTGTAATAGAAGTTTCCCTGGTGATGATATGTGTGCACTGTCTAATATGACCATTAGCCTCCCATGGCCACTGAGCAGTTGAAATATGGCTAGTGTAGAAACTGACTTTTTAATTTATCTGAAGAGCCTCTAGCGGCTACCATATTGGTCAGCACAAAATGTGAAGCCTCGTTCATCCATATCTACAGGTTGATGCTGGCTGACAGATGAGTAAGGGCTTTCTCCATTGGAATACCTCTGTGATCACTTTCTGTAACCTGTTCTTCCTCCTATGGTGGCTAGGTTCCAAGGGCAAGTGTCTCCAGACACTCCAGAGAGTGAGCCAAGGGTTATAACCTTGGAGTATGCAATCTGGTCTCCACTGCATCATATTTTTCTTCTCCAGGTTCAAAGGTCCAGGCAATAGGCTTCATTTCTTGATAAGAAGTGGCAAGGTTCTGGAGAATTTGAACTAAAAATATTGTTATAATCGTATTTGGCAATAATTTGCCACAGTTGTTCTAGATCATCAGTCCATTCATTTATTCATACAGCACACTGAGTGCCAAGTCTCTACCTGGTATCAAGTTACTTAGGGGATGGCAATGAACAGGAATGAAACCTATAGTAAGTATAGTGATTGGGAAGGCATGCAGTGGTATCTCCAAGCCAGTATGACATATGCCATAATAATATGAAAGCGGTAGAGACAAGATGAGTTCAGACACATGGAGTCCCTTTGAAGAAGCAACATGAAAATTGGATTCTGAATTCAGTTTAGACTGACTGGGGAGTTTGCCAGAGAGAGACAAGTCATTTAGGTAAAAAGGTGGGCCTCCACAAAGGCGAAAGGCTAAAAGTGAAGCATTTCCTAGAAGTCTCCAGTACTCGTTCAGGAAAGAGAACTGTAGAGCTGCCTTGCCAACCACATCCTCCATTCTGAGGGCATGTCCCCGCCCCCCACCCATACCGCACATATTGAAGACCAGCTGTACACCCAGCAGGTCACCAACCTAGAAAAATCCATAGCCCAAGGGGATATCATTGATGAATTACAGGCAAGTTGCCT
>NW_006159447.1:1277118-1291690 GCF_000334495.1 Tupaia belangeri chinensis | reverse complement strand
TAGAGAATCCTCATACCATGCTGGTTTTTCTAAAGAAGATCTGGCTCTGAGAGAGGAACAAAGATGCCTGAACACATGGTCAGCATTGAAAACAAATATTGATTGGCCTGTGCTGAGAAGCTGAGTTAGAGTGGGTTAGAATCTGATGTCAAAGTGCTGGGGTGTGAAAACCATTAACCGTGCTGATTGACCAGAATAAAAGCTCCATTTATTTCTAAGTTCTCAAAAATGAGGGTGAGATATTTAAGCCAGTGGAAGGGCAGAATTGATGAACTTGGGCGAAGGCTTACTTTCCCAGTGGCCTTTGTTCTGGCTATGGATTTTGGGCCATTCTTCCATATCTCCTGTTCTATACAATGCTTTTTGGACCTGGGACTATTTCTGAACTTTGGTCAAAAATCCCCTTAATTGAAATGAACGTCCAAACAGCTGATGTTCTGTGGTGTTCAGATTTAGAATTCACACCGTCTGTTGGGTGTTCTTGTTATGCTGGTAGAAAATGCACTGACTGTATCTGATTGCATCTGACTGTCAACTGAGTTAGAAATATTTCCGTCACTGCCAGATGTACGAGATACTGTAAAAGGAGCATTTTCTCTTGCAAATTAGACTTGCGAGCTCCATGGATCTAGATCGACTGAAACAGCTTGTTGCTCCAGGGATGAGGCTGGATTTAGTTCAGTCATTTCTTTTCCATACAGGACTTTGGAAGTCAGATCCAGATCCCTTTCAATGAAGATTTCCAAATATGCTGCCTTTACTTTTAAAAGATTTATTTATTTTGAGAAAGAGAGAGAAAGACAAACACTCTTCATAGTGTCTCACTCTTCAGTGTCTCCCCAGCCTTTCCCAGCCAAAAAGGACTATGGGTAATATGTACTCAGTTGTGTGTAGGTTAACCCAGAAAGCAAAGTGCAATCTTCCATCTGGTTTCAAGAATCATACAACATTGCACCACCATGCACTCCTGTGTCGGGGCCTGCCTTTACTTTTATTTTAAAATTTTTATGTATTTATTTCTTACTTCCATGAGCAAGAGAGACAACGACAGAGAGAGAGAGAGAGAGAGAGAGAACGAACCTCCAACAGAATCTTGATGCCACAATGCAACCTCCAGCTTCAGCCACCCATATGTGCCTTCTCTTACTACTGATCTCCCTGTTGTCAGTGATTTTACTGAGAGGGAGGGGAAATTTCTTAACTCTACAACTAATTTTCCTAAGTTATTATCTGCAAGATAAGTAGGAAATTGGCAGATTCCCCAGCTAAAGACGTTTGGAGAAGGCTGCTGATTGCAGTTATCCTGGCTTCTCTTCTGAATCTTATCTTAGCCTTAGATATTCCAGTATGGATTGTGAGTCTCCAGATGAGGCTATGTGTGGTTTTAGTGCCACATATATTTGATCTGAACAGAGCCCCTTTTCTCTTTCTGGTGGTATTTCTGAAATGTGCTTTTGGGAAATACTGGTCTACGCAACAAGACTTTCTGCCACTATAGAAGACAAACTTAAGGGCTATTACAGATAATTAATACATCCCGTGGAATTGACAGTCTACATTGATGGTTTGACTCTACCATCTCTTCACTGTTTTTGCATTGTTAGTTAAACTCTTCAAGTGCATGAGTACCGAGGTGGCCTGGCGATACTACACAATCCTGTGAGACCAGAGACACAAGTATGGTCTTTGTACAGCTATAGCCCCCATTAGCCTGGGACTCTCCCATCTGGCACTAAAAGCCTGAATGTAGCTTTTTCTTCCCTCTCATAGAAAAGGGTAAGACTTTGTACCTAGGCTACCAATGTGTCTTTATTATTGACTTTCTGAGTGGTTGAGTTTTTAGTTCCTGCAGTTGGAAAAATGCTAATGTTTCCTCCATTCATAATTATTCTCTCTCTCTCTCTGTTGATCCTCACATGGACGTGAGTATGAATATATGCTTAGTATATTTTTCATAACTTGATCAGCCAGCAGGAGACAAAGAGAGCAGATCACAAGTCCCTGTTCATTTAATCAAGTGAGTTACAAAAGGGAGGGAAAAGACAGAAATGCGAAAACAGTGAGAGAAGTAGTTCTTTCTCTTTCTCCTTTTCTTTCTTTAAAAATTGTTCAACACACTATCTGCAGCAAACATCTGTCTCCCGAAGAATAAATGTAATTTGGTTTCTGAACTCGGCTTGTTTCCCTCTGGTTAGAAAAATTTTTTGCCATATGACAGAAGTGAAATCAGCAAGATGCAGTCTGTGAAGCTGAAATATTGAGCTTTATGAGATGACAGCAGAGTAGCAAATAGTGGTGTTTTTCTGCTTGACAGTGTCACCATTGTGGGATAAGAAAGGATTCAAAGAAGAAACGTAGATACGGGGTCTACAGCTGTCTGTGCCAATGCCACCCTAGGTGCCCCCATCCTCATTGTGATGGCGGTCTTACTCTCCCGGCGGGAGACACTTCTCCACTTCCTCCCTTTTTTTGGTTATCTGACTCGCGCTGCTTATCTTCTCAGGAGGCAAAGTTTCTGCAAAGTAGGTGCCTGTGAAGAGTGTCGACAGGGGTTCTTCAGGAAGATGGACACTCTGAAGGCCTGGAGAGAAAATGCTGGGCTAATGTATGAGGCCTGGAAACCTCTTCTTTGTTACAAAGATTCATGAGTCTCTAAGGGGAGGAGTATTCAGGGTGAGGGGAAGATTTGGGGCCAAGCCTTTGTATCCTATATTCATCTGCTTAAACTTTTTTCTTTTTTTTTTTAAACTTAGTTGAAAAGAGGAGGTCCCACTGAGGGTTATTTGAACAAATATTTGCTCTTCCTAATTATGTACCCAGAGCAGCTCTCCTGAATGTTTAATGCAAACCTTAATATTTACAATAGTATAAGGAAGAGTTTATAATGTATTTGGGAGGCTTCCGAAGTTGGGCCAATAATTCTTCTTTGCACTTATGTAAGATTTTTCTTCCAAAGAGACCTGAGCCATGTTTACCTTAGCCTCCGTTGGCATTGAGATGAAGCGAAGTGAGGAAGATGGAAGCTCCAGTGAAGGGAGGGGCCCCATTGGGCAGCTGCCAACATGTTTTATAGCTAAGACACTTACTTGTCGTTGCCAAAAGTTTTGGGCCAGCAACAGACCTTTCTGATCAAGAATAAGTTGCCATCCAGTGTTCGCAATTGCCTTCTGGTGTGAACTTGGTCACTGTCACACCTTCCCCTTAAATAGCATGCTGGGCTGTGGACCCTGATGGTGGTAGACCTCTGGTTCGGTTTTCTCCTCAGTCACAGGCCCAACTTCTCCCTGATTAGTTTTAAGATTTCAGGTTTTTTTTTTTTTCCTAATAGAAATTTTAAACTCTTTTTTTTTTTTTTATTTTTTTAAATTTATTTTTTATCATGCTGCCGTCTGCCCACAGCCTCAGCCAGCTCAAGTCATGACTACACACAGTGTCACCTAGTGTGTACAAGGAGGCCCTAGACTTTCCATGTGGGTCCAGTTGTGTTGTTACTGTACCATCGTCACTCCTACTTGAGTCTTATTAAAATGATATGTGTTGAACCATCTGCAGATCAAAGATACTGGCATCTGGAAAAACTTGAGTTTGAAACCTTCCTCTATCCCATGTATGGAAGATTCTTTAGTCTCCTCATGCCCCATTTTTCTCCTTTGTAAAGTAGGCATGATAAGCACCATTCACACGTGGTTGGTTTAAAGATTAGAAATTGTGTGAGTCCGGTACCTGGTCCGGGATAGACTGTCGTTTTGGCGTGGGAGATGGTCATTATTTCTCTCATCATATGCAGAGCTTCCTGACACCTGAGGGCCACTGCCATTTTCAAGGCGAATAAGAAAGGTTTCCATAGTATTTCTGCAGTTTTTCCTTCATGCATGGTGTCTAGTCCGACAGACTGGGCAGGTGCTACAGGTCCTATCTTCACAAAATAGGAGATGAAAAAGGAGAAGGTTGTGTTTTTTTTTTTTTTTTTAGAGGTTTTTGTTATAGGGTGTGTGCACTCACCTGACAGACAGAGAGAGACAGAAAGCAAGAAATCAGCCCCAGGGGGGATGGCCATGCCGCAATCCCTTCTCCTCTATTCTCCTCTCGGGATCTTGGGCACACACACACACGCACCCAGAGTGAGTTTAAGCCACTGAGTCTTTGGCTACATGGGAGTTCAGTGACATAGCCATTATACTAACTCCCGGTCCCAGGAGAGGTTCTTTTGCAAGCAAGGTATGAAGCACATGAACATATCCAAGGGAGATTGAGTTGTGGGCAGTGAAGACGGGAATGGGAATTCCACCTCCCAACTTGGGATCTGGAGGCCCTACTCTGATGTTCCAGCGAACCTCCGTATTTGGCACTAGTGCCTGCAGGAGTGCAGATGGCTCCTGACCATCTTGCTGTCAGAGCAAGCATGTACTTAGGTGAGGGCATATTAACACACACTTTTTTTTTCACCTGTACACAGGTCATTTTATTCTCTCCTGTGGGTGTCAACAGTAAATACCCACTTTTTAGAATTCTGGAATATGTGAGGATGTCTCTCCAGCTGAGAAATCGCCAGCTGCTGCTGCTGCTGCTGCTTCACTTGAGTCTGGTTCAGTGGATGCCATGCCCAGCGCTACACTGTTCTCAATTCTCTGGAATTTGTTTAAAATGAAGTCAATTGTTTGTCTATAGTCTTGAAACAGAATTGTTCTCCTCTTCTTAGACGTTACTGTCCTCATGGGCAGGAAAAGATGCTTCCTTTACAGAAGGAAAGGGAGACCCAACCTGGCTGCCAAGGGGGTCATTTGCTTTTTTCCTTTTTTTTCACATGAGCCACACATTTGATTTGTAGCACAGTGGGTGTCTCGTGAGTGGCGAACGTGGGAAACCACTGGTCTCTCTGGCAGGACTTGGCACCTCCTGTCCTTGTGCATGGACAGAAAATTTCACTAGTTACCATCTTTCCCCAGTCCCCTTTAGTATGCATGTTGATGTTGACGCCTGCCTTTCTGTTCTGGACTTCTCTTGTAAGTGATTTAGTGGGTGACGTTCTCAGACACTGTTTGTCTTAGCAGTTTGTAAATGATGCTCAACAGGGCTTCTCTCAAGTGGGTCTTCCATGTGAGAGAAACAGTTAATGAGCAGAATGGAGTTTGCAGTTGGTCAGTCCGAAAGGACCATTGAGTGAGTACTGCAGGCTTCGTTATGAGGTCTGGGGCCGTAGGAATGAACAGGACAGTGAAGGGTCTTTGTTCTTAAGGACAGACTATTCCAGTGGGGCAGACTGACATCAAACATGGAAACAAAAATAAACATAAATAAATCAGATTGGGGAAAGCAGCAGCGGAGTGGAAGCAGGGAGATCCTTAGCAGGCCTTTGATGCACTCCAGACCATGCGTCGTCAAGTGATGGAGACTAGTCAGGAGCCAGAGCAGATGGAGAGAAGAATTCATTCTGTATTTTGGAGGTGGAGCCAGCAGGGCTTGCTAAGTCTTGCCTCTGCTGTGGCTTGCCTCTGTTATTTCACTTCTCTTTAGACTCTCTATTTGTTTTCCCTTGTAAAAGGGAAGTACTAGTAAATTTCACAGGACTTTGGTTAATAAAAAGGGTTTTTTTTTAAGGTTTTCATCATTACTTATAAAGTTCCATGAGAACAAGTCTGTTGCTCAGGTTTTCAGAGAGGAGCCCTGTCCTGTGTATGCCGCCACTTGCCTGGTTCTGAGTAGGACCAGCAGGAGTCTGTGCTCATCCATCTGCAGGGACCACCTTGGTGTTTGGCACAGAGCAGCAGCTGCCTTCATTGCCTCCTCTTCTCCCTTCCTCCTCCAGGATGGTGCATTGCTCAAGCCCCTTGGATGAGGTCCCTGGGGCATCTCTGCAGGGTCTGAGAAGCTGGGGGAGAGAGCTGCACTGCAGCAGCAGAGGTGGGGAGGTGGAGAACTGCAGAGCTGCTCTGTTTTCCTCTCTGCCTGGAAACTCTTTCTCTGTAGCCACTCCTATCATCTTCCCTGATGCTGTGCTTACCTTTTACAGCAGAGCTCTCAAAGTGTGGTCTGATCCGCCTTGCCATGAGATATTACCTGAGATCATTATCAAAACTGTAGACCCTTGGCCTTACCCCAGGCCCCTCAAGTTAGAATCACTGGGTTGGGCCGGGGAATCTGCACTTTTCGATGCTCTCTCAAATTCAGTGAGCCTTATGCCCTCTGAAGTTTAAGAATTACTTATATACAAAGTTTGATTTTGCTTTTGGAACAATAATACCAGCTATTATTTGTTGACAAATAATTCTGTGATGCTGCTTAGTGTTCTTCATGCAATAACTGAATTAAACCTTAACAATAACCATGTGAGGTAGATAATAATACTATGCTTGTTTTACCTGTGGGGAAAGTGAGGCATAGAATATTTAATAATTTGCTAAAATAATGGTTGAGGAGTCATCATTTGAAGCCAGGGACCGAGCCTTATCCTTTATCTGGTCTCCTCAACCTCCCTTATATAGTGATATTGCAGGTGGACCCCTGCATCTGTGGGTGATTCAACCAACCATGCCTGAGAATATTTGGGGAAAAACTACAATAATGAAAGATAATACAAATTGAAAATTTATACTATAATTGTTTACATAGCATTTACATTGTGTTAGTTTCTCTAAGTAACTTAGAGATGATGTAAAGACTTCAGGAAGATGGGTATAGGTTATATGCAAAGAGTACATCATTTCATATAAGGGCCTTGAACACCAAGGACTTTGATATTCGTGTGTGTTGGGGATGTGGGGGAGGGTGTCTTGAAACCAATCCACCATGGTTAGCAAGGAATGAATATACACCAGTGAATCTGCTTAGCCTAAACAGATTACTGGGTGGCTTTCTGTTATAGGGAAGCTAACAAATTAGCATAGAGTATTTTTATAATGAGCTTCAGGTCCCATTGCAGTTGTGCAAAGTTTCAACCCAGGTCTATTTTGAACAAGTGGGTGTGCTCATAGTCCTGGCTGTCTGCAGGTCTTGGGGGAGAGCTGCTGCATGAAGCCCCTGTTGAGGGAGCCTCCTTCACTTCTCCTCAGTCAGTTTGTCTGTCTTTCTCTCTCAGGAAATAAATAAATCAACTTCCAAAACCTAAGCTTTAACTTACATCAAAGCCTACAATTGTATTCAGATTTCAACGTAAGTAATCCACTCTAAGTTATTTTAAGGAACGTTCTTCATTCACATTGGTAAAGGGACCCCATGGAACAGCCATGTTTTTCTCATAGACCTTTACCTGCTGTGCCTCATGTGCTATGAGGCGCTCTCACTGTCTGTGCCAGCATCCGGGACATTGTCTGTGTCATCAGTCAGTACCTGTGCAGGTAGATGCCATAGTTCTCCCTCATCCTTACCATTGTTTAGCACCTGGGGAGTTTGTGTAAGGAGATGGAAGATCTGGGGTTTTCCCAAAGTCTGGAGGTTGCAGCATGAACTTTTTTTCTTCTCAGCAATTCCAGGTTAGTGTCTCAGAAAAGTTGGCCTCTAAAGTAGGACCAGCCCAAGCAGGTTTGAAGATAAAAATCAATCATTCCATTCATAGTCCTTTCTTACTGCAGGTTCCTATTGCTCCGATTCCCATGAGGAATTTGCTAAAGAAACAACCTCACAAATAAGGTGGAGAGAGATGTTCGATATGTATAGACCCGTAAGTTCCTTAGAGGCTATTGTTTAGAGTAGGGTGGGTGGGAAGATGTTTCATTAACAGTTTTTCCTTGGATCTCAGGTTCTGAAACTTTCAAAATGTACTACTTTTTTTTTTTAAGAATTATTTAATTTAATTTATTCTTTCATTTATTTTAATTTAAGCAGAAATAGATCCACACACACACACACACACACAGAGAGAGAGGGAGAGAGAGAGAGAGAGAGAAAGAGAGAAAGTGAGAAAGCAAGCCACCAGGTCCGGGAAGTGTACCGTATTTGGCCATGTGGGCTGCCCAGTGCCTTAACCACCACACCAACTGCCAGACCCCAAAATGTACTACTTGTACCCCACACTGGCCTGAATGTACATTTCTGAAAGTAGTTCTGTTTCTTTAATTTCACTATAGTTGTGATCATATTGAAAATCCAAAGCCTAATCTTTATGGAAACATTTTAAAATGTAATGATCTTTCATGCTCAGTCATAGTAAATTTGGTTTGGCTATAGCCATCTCAAGATTTATGACTAACTGCTCCACTAACCACTTGCCAAACGTTTCCATGTTGTTGGTATGCATTTTACAAGCTGCTTATGATAAGAACCCATGAAGTTGTCAGGCAAGTTTTCAGAAAACAAACTAATGATCAATGTGCATAAATTCTCTAGAACTTGTATCTGCTCATTAATCTGAGTTGCCTGTCTGCTGAAAGCCTGGGTATTGAACACGCCTACTAGAGAGTGGCCATGAAGAGACTGTTCAGGATTAATGGGCTTTAGTCTTATGTTTAGTCCTAAAGTTATTTGCTGTGAAAGGAAAGGTATGAAAAGAATGCTTGGAATGGGATGGGAACACCAGAAATGTTGAACTCCTTGCCATATGACTAAGTTTAGCATTGTTTGTTACTTACCTTCTTTTACAGTTTTGGCAAAAGGTATGTAGGCTTGCTGGAGAGACAGAGAGAAAGAGAAAGTAAGAAAATACTTCTCATGGGGCATGGCCATGCCACAATCCCTTCTGCATTTCTCTGTCTTTGGGCATGTACGTGCATGTGCCTGGTGGATTTCTCAAACCTCCAGGTCCAGGACTTGAACTGCACAGTCAGCCATGTTGGATCCAGTTGCCTTAACTACTGTGCCACGGATTGGCCTATTACTTACCCTCTAAGAGCAAATGAACATTTTGTTAACAGGATAAGAAGAAGAAGAAAAAAATAAAAAAGACAAGGGATAGAGACGTCTGAGGTTAGAATGTCTAGGCTAAGGCTGTCCTAATTTGAAGCATACTGAATATTTTGATCCATAAACTCTGAAGAAAAACATAATTTTATAAATGAGTCTCTTGGGAAATTGCCTCTAGAAGACATCATTAGAAGTTGTCTTGTTTGTTAAGTGCAGTATTTTAAAAGCTTGAAATTTGCTTCAATCTATCCCTTCAGCAGTTTTTTCCTGAGTATCCTACTATTGCTGGGTGTCGTACACTACCTAGGGATTGATTCAACCATGACAAAGACAAATAGATGGGAATGAGTAGATTTTTAAATCATTGTAATTATTATTTTTTTTCTAAGTTATTCCTGCTTACAGATAAAGATATTTTACAGTTGGCTTGGAGTATAATAAAATATTCAAATAGGAGAAAAAAAAATCAGATTTTAATCTTCTCTTCTGGTTACCCTAAATCCATTCCTGACTCTTTCTTCCCAATGCTCTAGATGGTAAGGGCTACAGAACAAGAGTGGTGACCTCCATGGGTAGCAAATGTCCTTGTGTTCTTGAGGGGACTTGCCTAACATCCTGGTAATAGGTTTCCAAGCCCCACACTTTAAAGAAATCAGTTGTGTTCCGTACTAAAGTCCATTTGGAAATGGAAATAGATACACTTTCTGACTGGAGTCGTCAGTGACAGTCAGTCAAATGTGGAGTGTTTAGTGGGTCTGTCTGAGGTGGCCAGGGCCCTTGTAATGCCACATGGAAGATGAAGCATGTGGAGGAGTGTCCTTATACTATATGAGTAAAGAACAGAAGATCCAGGAAGAAAGCAGGGAGGGGTAAAAAAAATGTTGAAGAGGGGAGTGCAAGGGAGAAAGGCCAGTTAATAGGCTTTGTATAAAGACAGAGGAGGCTTTGTGCAAAGCTTGTGAGTGTATTTGTGTGTGTGTGTGTGTGTGTGTGTGTGTACACACGTAACCATGAGATTCATTTTGAGCATCACAGAAGAAAAATCTGGATGCCTTTTATTTCCGGAGCGCTGTGTGATCATTGAATCTTAACTGTTCATGGGTTCCTTTTGTTTACTTAGAATATTTAGAGTTATAGATAGCATTAAAACTTGTAGACATTTAGTAAAAAATAGTCTAACACTCAGGTGTCACTACTTTCATGATACAAAACAAAGCAAAACCCAAGAATACAGTAGGGCTTTACAAAAGCAGAAACCTGGAGACAGAAGTCACCCAGCACAGCTTCCAATTATATTGTTTAAGCTGAAGAACGGTGAGCAGGGGGAAGCGCCCTAAGCTATTATTTAATCTAATATCATAGAACAATGAGTTGTGACTTAACTTTAACATTTTAGATTCGTTTAAACCAAAAGAGGATGAATTAGCCAAAATGCCAACAACTGACATGGTCTTAAGTTAGTACGAATTTTGATTTACACTAAACAAATGAAAGCAAGCGTAGCTACTCTCCCTTCTATCATTTTATCTTTGTACAGTTTATAAAGAGACAAAGTAGCTCTGAAGTGAACAGAGTTTGTTTTCAGCTAACTTTTTAAAAATATGTCCTGCCTAGTACTCTCTCAAGTTTTCTTCCCAGTTCCTCAGTTCTTCGTGAGCATAGAATCTTTGTACTTTGAACACTGAGAACATGTGAACTCTTGTGATGGACCTTTTTGGGGAGCTGTTTTTGCCACACCAGGGAGCTTTTCAATTCCCAGGAGTCCCATTCGAGTAGAAATCTGCAAATATTGGATTGTGTCTATGCTCAGTGCTACAAAGTCCTCCTGTAGGGACAAAACTACAAGGTGTTAACAGGCGAGATCTGGGCCTGTTGGAGGCCTTCTCTCTGATATCATCAGGGAAAAAAAATAAACAAACAAAATGAGCAGGCAACTGTGTGAATAGTGAAAGAGAAGTTTCAGAGGAAGATCTGTAGCTTGTAACTTTGAGAGCTGGCAGAGAGGACAAGGTTATTATTGCCAGATTCATCAGATCCCCTCTCTGTGCCTAAAGGATTTGATCAGATAGATGTGGGTTCGTTTTATTACTTTCTTTGTTCAGTGGTTCAATATTTGAGTTCCAAAGAGTTGTTACAGAATTTCTTACTGATTTTTGGGGAACCAAGAAGAGGGACAAGTCTTTCTCCTAACCTGGAAAAGTTCCTGGTTCAAGACAAGAGACCTCCTTGAGTATACCGAGCATATGTGTTGCCTGTAATCTAGGGTTGACTGGAGGCTGGAGATGGATTGTGATATCAGGACCCTGTTGGGTTGTCTCTCTTTCTCTCTGTCTCTGTTGCTCATAGAAGAAAGAAGTAAACTTGAACCAACCATCACGGAGACCTCATCTCAAGATTACTTACACAGCCGTGAGAAGTGCTCCAATGCTTAGTATTTTCTTCTGTGAGATAGCTTCTCGGGTAGCTTTTCTTGGGTCTGGTTCTTGATGATTTTTGAGGTGTTAAAACAGTGCTCATTCCCCCCTAGTCTGAATGCAGAAGAGATTCTCCCCAAGCCAGCTTTCTAATGAGTCCCCTATCTCTTTCAGATCCTTACCAGAGATTCCTTCCAGCCCTGTCCAGCCTCCCTCCCTCCACTCCTGCCCCCAGTCTATTCTCCACCAAATTGTCAGCATGTTCTTTTCTTCCATGGTAAGCCAGGGCATGGGACTCATCTGTCAAAACCTGTCAATGGCGCCTGAGAACAAGCCTTCACACTGCTGCGCTCTCCTCCGCTTCAGCCAACCAGAGCTTCTTGCTCTCTTGGAGGGCTCTGCTCCCAGGGCTTTTGCCTGCACCATTCCTCCCCAGATACCCTCTGCTCCTTTTTCACTCCTGCCCCTTTTACTCAAAACCAGCCACAGAAGAGGCCTTTATCATACACCCAAAAGAGTATCCCTAGCCCACACTGGCACCGCCCTTGCCTTGTTTGCCCTAACTCCCACCCACTGGGTGTTTGTCTTTTCCACTAGAATGTGGGCTCCATGAAAGTGGGCTAGTTCTCTGTTTTGTTATTTAATCTATCCTTAGCACCTGGAATAGTGCCTGACGCATAATAGGAGCTTAGTATGTGTTTGTTTCCTGGTAGATAGAAAGTGGGTTTGTAGATAGATAGTGGGTTTGTGAGTTTTCCTTTTCTCAATTCCATACTCCCTGGAGAGTCCAATAAAAGAGTGAGCAGGAAACAGACAAGGTAGATAAATTCAGAGCATGGCGGACCAGGCAGGATGTGTAATCATAGCTAAGCACAACACTTCTGCTTAAATATTATTGTTAGCTCTGGAAACAATAATGCATCCTTTGTCTAGACTTTTGCAGCAAACATACATGCATTAAATCATTACATTCCTCTAATTGGTTCTGTTAAAATGATGGTAAACTTCTTTTTTCTCGGGGACCAGCAGGTGGCGTGGTGGTTAAGGCGCTGGACACTCCCACATGGCTGACCATGGTTTGAGTCCCAGACCTGGTGGCTTGCTTTCTCACTTTCCCTTTCTTTCTCTCTCTGGTCAAATTAAAGTAAATGAAAGAATAAATAAAATTAAGGAAAAAAAATATTAAAAAAATAAAATAAAGTCTTTAGGAAAACAAACTTTTTTTTCCTTTTCCTTTTTTTAAGAGAGATTTTTGCTATAGGTTGTATTTACTTGCTGGAGAGACAGAAAGAGATGGAGAGACAGTAAGAGAGAAATCATGCCCCGGGGTGATGGCCATGCTGCATTTTGTCCTCCATTCTCCTCTTGGGATTTTGGGCATGCATGCATACGTGCCTAGCATGAGTTTTAAGCCACCAGGTCTGGGACTTGAATCATGGCTGCTTATGTGGGAGTCCATAGGTAACCATTATGCCATCTGCTGGTTCCGTGTTTTCTCATATTTTTTATTCCAATATTTAAAGCTGGTATTCGTGACTCTTCTAAACTGCCCTGGTTGATGTTATGTGGAGGGTAGAAAAGGAAGAGAGGGATTGATAGCTACCTTTGAGAAGACTATTCAGCTTGTTTGGGGTGGAAAGGTAGATCCTAAAACAAGGTACTTACTTGACCCTGATGAAGTGTTAACCACATTTATATCAGGAACAGGAGAATGGTGCTGGAGAGAAAATGTACATTCTTTGAATAACAGGGCCTAGGGAAGAATGATACATAGAACTCTAAAATGTCCCCAAGATTTCTACCTATTGGTATATACGCATGTTATCCAGTTATCTAATCAAACATTAATAAAGATGCTGCTCTGAAAAGGTTTTCAGCAGATGTGATTAAGGTCCCAACTGGTTGGGAGATAGAAGATAGGGAGATAATTTTGAGTGAACGACCTGATCCTATTAGCCCTTAAAAGAAACTGGACACTTTCTCAAGATAAGTACGCAGACCATGAAGGACCACCCACATAGCTGGATGGCACCTCACGAGACCCCAAGCAACGAAACCTGCCTAGACTTTGACCAATAGAGCTGTAGACTAAAATGTGGGTGTTGTTTTAAGCTATTTTCTTGTAAGTGTATTTATTTGTCCTTCCATGAGAAAGAGAGAGAGAGAGATGAAGAAGAGAAGAGAGTAAGAGAGAAACAATTACCCCTAATGAGGTCCCCACATCACAGTCTACTCCCGGCCTTTAGCCAGTTTGGATCACAAGCATGTGTGTGCATCCAGGGTGCTTAGGGAGGTCTCAGGATATGAACCCAGGACCTTCCGTGTCTTCAGCATCATACCACATTACATTAGCACTATGCCACTATGACTAGCCTAGGCTGCTATGTTTATGGCAATTTACCATAGCAGCAGTGGGAAACTAATAAAGAAAAGAACTCTTGTTCAAATAAAATCTGAAAAAAAAAAATCTAAGCTTTTAAAAATGAAATAGAGTTTTTAAAAGTAAACACTTCTTTCAGGCACAGAGAGCCAGCATACCTAGCCAGTGGAACATTCGTTGTTGCTTGCCTTGCACCTTAGGGAGCAAGAATGAATAGATTTTTAAAAAAAGTTTTAGTAATTAGTAGATTGTGAATAAATGAATGGGTAGCTCCAAAGTACTGGAGGAGACCGAGAATAGTTTCTGCCAAGTATAGTATCTATTCTTGGAACAACCTTATTGATGCATTATAATTTGCTTAGCAATCCTTTCTTCGTACACAGTGTAAAGATTAGTTACAGCCCTCCTCCTGTCTGGATTACTGTAGTTTCTGAATTAGTAGAGTTGAAACTGATAGCCTTTTAAAAAACAATGGGGGAGGGATGCAGGGTAAACAGTGGCGCAGTGGTAAAGCACAATCCTTGGCAAGGCCCATCTGTATAAGAAGGTTCTGGGCTAGCATCTGGAGACCTCCCTGAGTCTGCCATGCATGTGTGAGTGCCCGTGATCCAGGGTTGGATTAAGTTGGAGGTAAATTATGGTGTCACGGCCCTGTCAAGAATGCTGTCTGTCTGTCACCCATGCAAGACATGAATAAACTTTAAAAAAAAAATCCAGTGAATAAAGCATTTTAAAATCTGTTTTGCTGGTTTCATGTAAAGAAATAACCTATGAATATCATGGCATTCATCCTGTTTTTCCACAGAGGTGTCATTTTAAATGGATTTCTGTAAAGAAGTTCTCTTTCTTGAGACTTGGGCAAAGTATCTTTGCACAAGAAGCTGTATTAGTGTAGTCAATAGACTCATGAGGATGGCCCTTTTGAAAGGAAGCCACAGAGGCA
>NW_006159447.1:1273343-1277074 GCF_000334495.1 Tupaia belangeri chinensis | reverse complement strand
GGGCCCAGGAGAGGTACGGCCTGCTTCCGCGGGCCCCACCGCCCCGCCGTGCACGCGCTGCATGGGGCTGCCCTCCCAGCAGGAGTGTGTGTTTGTGCTGGTGGCTGGGGACCTCAGCTTGGCCTTTTTGTTTACAAGAGAGAGGACAGCAGCCTCTGTGCTCCAGCTGCTGTGAAAACAGTGTTGGAAAACCAGAGAGGAGTTTCCATTTAGAAACTCACCCTGTTAAAAAAAAAAAAAGCACTCAAAACAAACAGATCCTCCTTAATGAAAGACCATCTGGGTTAAAATACAAACCACTGGGTTAGAATCCAGACGACAGGAAAATGTCATGAGAATAGTTGTTCTTTAGCAAAATTTCCGAGAGGGATTTCCATAGATCTAGTTGGAAGAGGGCTCAGCAATGAAAAACAGGAAACTGGATGAAAAGCAGTATGTGCAGTTTGTAATGAAGTTTTTAGCACTGAGATGAACTGTGTGGTGGACAAAGAACCTCTGTCTAGGAAGGTGTCCCTCAAAATGATGTAGACGCTCAGTATTTGGCTTGTAGGTCTACACCCTGGGAGGGTGCTCCAGAATTACTGTATGGTGACCCCTCCATGGTGCTCTATTCACTGTGGGAGTCTTGTGAGAAGGAGCAGTTCATCTGTCTAGTGAAGGGTCTCTCCTGATCATCACCACGTGCTGGACTCTGGACTGTGTCCATGGTTGGGTACTGCTTAACACCCCACCCCCATCTCTGCTTTTGAGAAGCTTGTGCTCTATTGAGATTAAAAACTACCGATGATTTCAGATAGGAATTTAAGTATAATAATTATACAGTGTAACCTTATCTTTAGAATTTTTACTCTGACACCAAAGAAACAAACACCACTTCGAAAAGTGCCAGGAGCAGTTGATGGGGGAGGCAGTGACATAAGATAAGGCAATCAGAGAAGGTCTTTGAGGAGGCAGTGTTTGAGAAGAAACAGGACTTGAATGTGAACCAGCCCTGTGAAGAGCTGGAGGAAGAATATTCCAGAAAAGGGGGAAAGACTGTGCAAAACCTGAGTCAAAGGAGGTGGAAAGATTGCGATCACTGGATGCATGTGGCCAGATCTGGAGGAGAGTTGTGCCAGGCCTCTATACACATGGACTTCTAGAACGGTTTTTATTGTAGGGGAGCCATTGAAGGTTACACAGCAGGAGAGGGTCATGATCTCTTTTGCATTTAAATACTCTCTGCCTGCTTTTGTGGAGAATGGACTGCAGTGGGGCAGGAGCCAGGCAGTGAGGCAGGTTAGGCAGCTACTTCTCTAACCCAGGACGCAAAGGAGGTGACTTGAATTGAGAGGTGACAGTGGCAGTGGCAGACAGGGATGGATTGGAGCAGTACTTTGGAGGAGGACTCAGCAGGGCTCAGTGATGGATAGCATCCTAACAGGGAGGGGTGGGGAAGGACAGATTACTCCTAGTCATCATTTCTTTGCCTTCTCTTTTGCTGTGCCCCTCTCCTCCTTACCACTCTTGGAAAAATGGGCATGGGCTTGTGAGGTAGTTGATCAGTCAGTGTCTGCACCCATGGAACTGAAACTCTGTGCAGAGCGTATTGAGGCTTCTGGATGTTGATGTGGGACATGGAACCACTCTGGATTAATGCCACATCTCCAGGTATCTTCGACAGGGACTTGATGTTCAAACCAGGGTCAGCCATGTGTGATCTAGCTCCCTCAGCTGATGGCTCTGGCTCTGGTGTTCTGCTTCCTTTTAGGTAACATGGTGAGAACATCTGTCCTACCTCCATCACAAAGTTGGAGGGAAAATATAACAAGAAGCGGCATGGTGCTTGTCAATGGTGCCGCATCTGTTAGCATCTGTGGTTGGTAGTGTTATTTCCAGATCGCCCATGGGAGTGGTTGGGTGTACCCCAAGCCAACCTAGTCTTTCCAGGATCTCTGGTTTTTGGAGATAATCATTGCTTTCAAATAAGTTCCAGTAGGTCAAAACTAAAACAGTGAGTTACACAGCCACAATGTGTTTGGAGGTCAGCCTTTCTGGACGGTCCTGGGAATGTTTAGTTTTAGATTCCTGTTTATGTCATCCAAAGGAGCTAACCCTCCCCTTCCACGCCACCACGTCTTCCTATAGAAACAATATTTTCTTTCTTTTCTCATTAGATTAGGTAAGTTGTGACTTACAGGGAGAAAACTTCAGATAAGAAGTACTTTTGCACAGTTGAATGTGACCTCTAGATTACTTCGTGTGTCTTCACAGTTGCATTAAAATTCCAAAGGGGTGATGTACTGGCTGAGGGAGGCTGACAGATAGGTGATGGGAGAAGCGTCATTAGCTTCTATTTTACTCAGTTTCTCTTTTGTAACTATTTAGATGAAGTATAGGTGTAAAATTTGAACATAATGATGTCCTAGTTAAAGCCAGAATGTGGTTGTTCAGAAATAAGTAAGCCAAGTGTTGCCAGATACTCACAGTTCACCGGGCATCCTGTATTGTTAAATCTGGCAACCTACTCATACAACAAGGAATACAGTCGCATTTCTGCTGATGGCATAACCTCTACACATTTCATCAGAAAAGTGGCTCCTGCACGTTGTGGTGTCAGACCAGAGAGTGCAGGGCCTTTGCTCTACTGTCTCATTCCAAATAAATAACATTTTAAAATGTCCTGGACACTGAGTTAAGACAACCTCACTGTTAAATAATATGGTCCAGAGTTATTATTTTTTTTGCCCCCTTTGGAATGAAACCTGTATCAGCAGTACATATGTTCCTCATTTATTCTTCTGTTAAATGCCTGGGTTTTGCTTAGCCTGTTTTAGAGAGCCCTCTAGGTTGGGTGGAGAAAGAACATTTAATGTTTACTGAAGTGTTTGGATCTTGAAATATAAATCTTTTGTTGTGTATCAACCAGGTCTTAGGGTGTATGGGGTGGAGAGATTTCCAGGAGTCTCACACTGTTTCATCTGATCCTCTGTGGATCAGATTGTTCAGGCCAGGCCATGATTAAGAGGGCCCAAACACCTAACTGAACGACCAAGCAGTGTTTCCTTTCATGCAAGGATTAATTTGTCCTGCTCCTGTCCGTGTAGCTTTTCCTTTTTATGTGTGTTCTTTGTACCCAGTACAAACACATTTATATGTGGTGACACATTTAAAATTGCTTGTGGTCTACTGTGAGCCTCATATCATCTTTACCTCTCAAATTATTAACTTATTCTACCTTTATCCCTGCATACAGCCATTTCTTTCCCCACTAACGCTTTCTTTTACTTCTTTGCCATGCTGTCTGAAGTCCCTGCTGAGGGGGCACTTGAAAAATCTCAGGACTAAGGGAACCAGCAGTTAGCGTAATGGCTATGGTCCAGAGTTATTATTTTTTTTGCCCCCTTTGGAATGAAACCTGTATCAGCAGTACATATGTTCCTCATTTATTCTTCTGTTAAATGCCTGGGTTTTGCTTAGCCTGTTTTAGAGAGCCCTCTAGGTTGGGTGGAGAAAGAACATTTAATGTTTACTGAAGTGTTTGGATCTTGAAATATAAATCTGGACTCCCACGTAGTTGACCGCGGTTCGCGTCCTGGACCCGGTGGCTTAGAACTCACGCTGGGCGCGTGTGCGTGCATGCCCAAGATCCCGAGAGGAGAATGGAGGAGAAGGGATTGCGTCATGGCCATCCCCCCGGGGGATGATTTCTCACTTTCTTTCTCTCTGTCTTTCTCTGTCTTTCTGGTGAG
>NW_006159447.1:1234914-1273092 GCF_000334495.1 Tupaia belangeri chinensis | reverse complement strand
CCATTACCCGTCTCAGCCAGTAGCATGAAATAAAAGGAGCCTTCTCTAGATTAAAAGAACAACGGGATAATTTTTTAAGTCTGACTCCAAACCACTGTTAAAAAAAAAAAAAAAAAAAAAAAAAAGAAAAATCTCAGGATTAAGAGTTCTCATAAGCTTTAATGTACTATATAGCAACTAGTTCCCTGAGTGAGGGGTCACAAAGATTGTACTCACTGTATCCTGTAGTGTGAGCACTGGAACTTCAGCATCCAGGGACATTCTCTTCAGGGGTCAGATCTGGGATTCCAAAACCCTGACAGCATTGGTTTCCGTGCAGCTACTCAGCTAATTTAATGGAGCCCTTTTCACTCTCTCGCTAAACCCTCCAGGATTGCTCATTGATCGCCTCTTCTCTTGTAGCCCCTCTGCTTCTGCTACAAAATTTTAGGATTAAATCTCTCATTTCAGATCAAAATGTACTTTCTGCACAAATTTACATTTACTCAAAATTTTCTTAAAGTATAAAGTTACATAAAGTACCAACTCTTAAATGTACAACTTTGTAAAGTGTTGTGGAGGTATCCACCCATGTCTTTACCACCAGGGTCAAGAGAGAGAACATTTCCAGCTCACCTGTGACACCTTTGTGCCTTCTTTTAGTCCATAATTTCTTTTGCGTGTTTTTTAGATTTTAAACACACGGAGCCATGCTGTATGTACTCTTCTGTGTAACAGCATTCTGTCCGTGAAGTTCACTCGGGAGGCTGTGTTTATCTGTGGTTCTTCTCTTGCTCTTGCTGAGGGTGCTGGTGGGTATGAACATGCTGTGGTATGTTTACCCATTCGGCTGTGATAAGCACTTTGGTTGTCTCCAGTTGGTATTCATGAATAAAGCTTCTATGAACATTCTTGTACATATCTTTTGATGGAAACATTCTTTCTTTTTTATTTTGTCATGACCATTCATTTTATATGAGAGGAAAAGACAGATCCTTCAAAGGGTTGTCCTATGACACATGGGGGTGGGGGTGGGGGTGAGCACCCCCAAACTCTTGCCAGCCAGGATCACAGGTGTGCCCATGGGTGTACCCACTGTATTCATATTGACTTGGAATGCGAACCCGGGCATCTCCTGTGGCTCCAGTGTCATGCACCAGCGCCCTACCACATACACCACCATGCTGAACCCAAACACTTATTTTTGTGTGCTATATAGCTATAAATGAGATTTTGTTTTTCATGGCTGTTTTTCAGAGGTCATTGTCTCCAGGATTTATGCAACAGTTCAACCAAATCCAGGACTGGTTCTAATGTTGTTAAGAATGTACTTTCCTTAGATAGCACTTGGCCTTGGTTAGGACACCCACCCTCTCCCCACCATCTCCTTCCCCCAACCCCTGCTACATAAAATGATCCAATTTTGACATAAAATCTCTAAAATAGAAGCTTGGTTGAAAGCCAAGTCTTTAAGAAACGGAACCTCCGTTAGGAGGTTATAGACTTATTCCAATGATAAGTGCTTTTTACACACAACTGGCCTTTTGGAATTGATTTCTGAGTTCTGGGGCATACACACACTTTTGACTGTTCTCAATAGTGGTAAGTCTTAAACCTTCTGAAGAAAGATTGAATTTCTTTGGAATGAGCTAAAAGTGTTTAAGAGACAAATCTGATGAGAATCCAGCTGGGGAAACCATTTGGGTCAAAGCTATAAAATATCAAGAGTGATTTTCTGGTGTGGTTTGGAAATTAGCTCTGAAAATCACTCCAGAAATGTATACAGCAATAATGGCATCAATGGGATAAAGAAAGTGTTTCATCCCTAAATTGAGTACGAGATGGAGAACACCATTTCAGGCCTCCATTCCTTTAAATGTGCTATTTCGTCCCTTTGCCGAGAGTTCGATGTCCTTGTCTCCACTTTATACCTGCACACATTTAATTTTTTTTCTCTTCTTTCAAAATGCATTCCTCTAGGAAGCCTTTTTTGAGTTTCTAATCTAGCTCCGTTGTCCCTCACTCAGCTCTCCCACCCAACCCTGTCTTACCTTCACACATGTAGGCCAATATCTAAGGACATTAGCTCAAACACTCAGGCCAATATTTAAAGGACATTGCAAACAGTGTTTCCTTTCCAGCCCCCTTTACCGAACTGTAAACTTCTTGCAAATAATGACTGTATTTTACCATACTGAACAGAGTGATGGCTTAATTCAGTGCTTCCTAAATGCTTGTTCCTCAAATAAATTTGAAAAGTTAATCTACTTATTTTTCACTTGTACCTTATAGAATTTGACAAACTTACCATCTGTAGTTTGGTGTCGATTCAGTAGTGATTTTTATAAGAAAGACACTGACAATGTTGACCCTGGGCCCACATATGATTTTTTTCAACAGTAATCTAAATTCTGGAAGAGAAAGAAGATTAACGAGTAGTATTATCAGCTAAGGAATTGGACTAGAATTTTAAAACAAAACAAAAATCTGGATTAGTATTTAGAATAACTGGTAATTTTGAGAAATAGTTTACTTCAGATTAAGTAATTTAAGCAAAAAAAGGATCCAGGCCCATATTAGAACTATTTCTCAATCCATGAAAAATCCATCCCCAAAAGCTTACTATGATATCAAATTCTTTTATCTCCCCTTAAGAAGCGTATGCGAGGGACCAGCAGACAGCATAATGGTTATGTTGTTGAACTCTCACATAGTTGACCGCAGTTCAAGTCCTGGACCTGGCAGCTTAAAATTCACACTGGGTCCATATGCATGGTACAACTCTTTGAAGGGTATCTGAAAGAAAAGCAAATATGCGAAGCCATGGCACAGATGGGGAAGGACAGGGGAGGCTACTAGAGCAGGGCAAAGGGCTTGGCAAGGCAGGAAGTGGAACTGGCATTAAGGAAGCTGGCTCAGCTCAGACAACTATCAGTTAAAGGTTTGCCTCTGGCTGTGTGCTTTGAGCTGACCTCTTTGTAGTTCATCTTCCACTCTGACTTGTAAACACAAATAAACCCCAAATTTCTACTGTCAAGGTAGATCTTATCTGTAATTTCCCATGTATTTAATTAATCAACCTTAGTTATTTCTGGAGATGGGAGTAATTTTAGGATCCAGTTGGAGCGGATGGGACAATGATGAACTTCTCACCTTAGATAAAGATTTGACTGATGAGGGACTAATCAGTTGGCACTGGTCTACACCAGTCAAAAGATACTTAAAGTTCTGTTGAGTCACCTATTTGTTTCCACCATTCTAGTAGTTCGTGTGAGCTATTTTTCCCTAATTTGATTTAAACAAAACTCACATATGCTTAGTACAGTTGAGTAATTAGGTTCTAAAACCAGTTTTTGCTAGTATTTTTAAAGAATTATTTAATTTTATTTATTATTATTATTATTATTATTATAAAAATTTGCTATAGGACACATGTACTTACCAGAGGGAGACAGAGAGACACAGAAAGAGGGAGACAGAAAAAGAGGGAAAGTGAGAAAGCAAGTTGTCAGGTTTGAGACTTGAACCACGTGGGAGTCCAGTGCCTTAACCACCACACCACCTGCTGACTCCAGTATTTTTTTTTAAATGTACTTATAGACCTTTTTTTTAAAAAAAAAAAGCCTCATATTAAACTAGCATAAAAAACAGTTAATCTGCAAATAGCCATTAACATTTTTAGAGATGAAGCCCTAAGGGTTGTAAGAGTTTTCACGTGATTATTCACACACATTCCCATATGGGGTTGGCTAGAACAGTACAGTATGAACCGATGCCCTGTGAACTCAGAAGATTTCCAGTGGCAGTGCTTTGGGAAGGAGGGATTCACTGTCGTTTCCATCTCCTGTCCTTTTATCTTGTGTCATGTACTGCCATTATTGTCTGTGAGGATGCCTACATCAAATCAAGGAGGGGTGTCCAGAGAGGAGATTGCACATATGCTTGCAGAATTGCCAGCATTTAATTCCTCACAAAATCAAATATGTTACAGTGGTTCTAGGACCACCACGCACTTTGTGTCTGAAAACTATCATTCATTTTATAGCAAGATCAAGACAAATGCATCCTTGGATTTCTGAGCATTTCTTTGGTTTCTAATGAAACATATCAAAACTATTGAAGAAAAGCTACTAGCATTAGATTTTATGTTTGCCACCATAATACGTGTACCTGCATTTGTTGTAGGAGAGTGTATAATTTTTTTCCCTGGATAAAAAGTCACTGAGTGTAGGGACCAGCAGTTAGCGTAATGACTATGTCACTGGACTCCCATGTAGTCGACCACAGTTCGTGTCCCGGACCTAGTGGCTTAAACTCACACCAGGCACCTGTGTGTGCGTGCCCAAGATCCCAAGAGGAGAATGGAGGAGAAGGGATTGCAGCGGGGCCATTCCCTCTGGGGGGTGATTTCTCGCTTTTTTGTCTCTTTGTCTCTCTCTGTCTGTCTGGTGAGCGCATGCGCCCTATAGCAAAAACCTCTCCAAAAAAAAAAAAAAAAAAGTCACTGAGTGTATGAACTTGCTTTCCTGATACCTCTTTACTTCTTTACACCATCTGAGAATGAGTGTTTTTCTATATTGTCATCTGGGAGTTGACCTTTTCAGTACCCAACACCCTTGCCACAAATTTGCTTTTTTATATAGAAAATAGTGAATATTTCTTGAATTTATTCATTATTTTGAAAAACACATGGACAGAGCTGTAGAAGTTGTTATGCTGCACAGTGGATTCTTCAACTACTCTCTAGAAGTCCAAGGGCCTCTTCTGGTGTTCAACTCCATTTCTTTCTTTTTTTTTTTTTTGGTTTGAGTTGTCATAAGTCAAAAATGTTCTTCTTGGTGATCCTGAACACATGGCATAGACCTCAAGAATGTACCTTTGGGGAAAAAAAATCAAGAAAAGGGCTACTGTTTGTAAAAAGAGTCCAACTCAGATGATTATCAAGGCTCTGTAACTTATAGGACCACAATTCATACATTTAATAAATAATACATTATTTATTATTTTTGAGAGGAGGGATTCTGACCTTTGTTTGCACTAATTCTCCATCATCAGTATTAATATGAATGGTTTCTTTACTTCATTGCAGTTTAATTATTAGTACTTATGAAGAGTTTATAAACTTGGGATTCAATTTTCATCAATATTTAAAACTCAAAGATTAGTGTCCTTTCACCATAAACAGACTGCTTCTCTAGTTTATCCTCAAAATTGCCTCTTTTTTCCTTCCCTTTTCCATGTTCCTTTATTCCTAGAAGTGAGTGCCATGGAGTGATTTGATCAGGGGACATACATCAATAATTATTTTGTGAGATTAGGCCCTGCTGTAGTTTATGACTTGGCCAAAGCTTGTCATATAATTTACGCCTCAGGAATGTGCACCAGGTCATCAGGCTTTGGGGGCAAGGGAGATGGAGGAGTTTTGTGGGAGGGTTGTAATAGATGCATTTTTCTTCAGAGTTTTATGCAGGAAATGAAGCGGTCTGGTTTGAAATGAATGCAGATGGTTGTAGGCCACTCCCTTTCCAAACAGGTAAAATAAAGATCACATTGCTCTTTTGGGGATTTGAGAACAAGTTTGTACAGGTGAGGACCCGAGGAGTGAGCCAGATGGACACCTGATGGCCCTGTGCTTCTCAGCAGGCCAACCCCGTTCAGAGCCTCTGTAGGGAATGGGGCCAGGACATAACAGGGCATGAGAACATTTGTTGTACCAGGTCGTGCAAGGCCATCCCCTGTGATTTCTTCATTCTCCCAAGAATCACCCTCCAAGATGGCCCCTATTGTCTTTATATTTTCAAGTAGAAAAACTGAGGTTACCCAGGATCACAGTACTTGCTAGTAGCAGAAAGTGCTAGACTCAGAACCCTTGCTCTCCACGCACAATCCACTACATGTACTTTCTCTAGTGCATGTTCTCCATTTGTTTAAAGTAGGCTTAAGATTCATCCCAGTCAAGTTTATGTTTGCTAATTCATGATGTGACTACCCAAATCTCCAAGAATTGCAACTAAACCACATTTTTCAAAGTAAGGTTCATGGACCAAGTAAGTACCTTGCAATCATTTGAGGGCCTTGATTGAAAATGCAGATGCCTGGGCTCTATCTCTGACCCCTCAGGTCAGACATTCTTGGGGTTGGGCTCTGGATGTAGGTTCTCTGGGATTTTCTCTTGTGCACAACAGTTTGCGAGCCCTGTTATCATGCTGCAACACAGAAAAAGGTCTTGGGGTAAGGGACAGCTAAACAGTTCTGCCTGTAGGTGACCAGTTTGTGAGTTTTGCCTAAAGAGCATCTAGTTTATCTCCTTATTTTATACAAAAGGAAACTGTGGTTTAGAGGGTTTTAGTGACTTCTTGAAAGTCTCCTGGCTTATTTGCAGTAGAGCAGAGACCAGAACCAGGTCTCCTTCCTTCACTCTATAGTTTGTTTCCTTTAGCCTTTTAAACTCAGCCAGTCAAGGCAACTTGGATCCATTTCAGTCCTGTCAATGACCTTGCACTCTGCATAAAAGATGAGCCCTGGGAGAACGACCATTCTGATTCACACTAATTTGAATGTTGAAAAAAAGCAATGCATTTCTTCAGAGTTCTCTGTAGGAGGCAGAAAGATTCAATAAGCTCAGGAAAAAGGTTTCCATGTCTTTTTTCCTCTCTCTTACTCATGCAGAAACACACATGTACGCACACACACACACACACACACCAGATCTGTCACAACATGAGGGGAAGGGACAGAAAAACTTGCCTAATTTATGCAGGATTTTTGTGGATTTCTCAGAATGGCTCCATAAAGCGTAAGCCAGAGTTTCACAGTGGCCTCAAAACTAGGGGAATTTGCATCTGTGGGATGAAAGTGTATATCTTAGAGGGAAACTCTTCACTCTGTGTAATATAGAGGGTCTCACAGTGGGTTGATTTTGTTAGTTTGTAAGCTAAACACCCGAAGGGCTATACAATTTTGGGCTATACAATTCCCTAGAAACAAAAGGTGGAAGAGAGTGGAAAAAATTATTCTGGAAAACTTTCAGTTCAGTTAAGAATGATTTAGTTC
This sequence comes from Tupaia belangeri chinensis, assembly GCF_000334495.1. Classification (NCBI taxonomy): domain Eukaryota; kingdom Metazoa; phylum Chordata; class Mammalia; order Scandentia; family Tupaiidae; genus Tupaia; species Tupaia belangeri. The sequence goes on along the minus strand of NW_006159447.1, from coordinate 1,266,060 downwards.
ATGAGTATAATTTACTTGTTTATTATTTACTATTTCTCTTATGATAGTGTGAAAGAATCTTCTTAGATGGGGGATGTGGGAGCAGTAACAGGGTGAGGCCAAGTGCTCTTTACACCTCCTTTGGATTCCAAATAACAGGATTTCTCCTGGAACTCTTGGCCCCTACACCAGGCCTTTGCTAATAAATGTGGCTGGTTTGTTTTGCTCCTACTTTTTTTCATCTCTAAAAGTCTTATTATCCCAGTAAAAATGGCACATGATTATGGACTTGGCCTGCTTTTTATGTTTTCCTTCTTTTCTTTACTGCAATAGTATAGGACATATTTTGCTTAATCGTTTTGGACATCATAAAGAGATACATTCCCGAGAATTACTTGTTCTCTCACTCAACACAATATTACCGAGTGACTTTTGTGCTCAATATAACAGTGACGCTGTATCTTCAGATTATTCAACTGAGCTGTATACAATTATAATCCAGAATTTATTACTCTAAATAAGATAGAATAGGGGCATTAAATTAGAACATGAGCTTTGGAGTGAGGTGGGCCTCCGTTTGAACTTCAGCCATGATTCTTATGACCTCATTTCTTAAAAAATAAACTTTATCGTTTATATCTAAGGTATATAGCATGATGGTTATGAGATACTTATGGTCAGTACATTGGCTCCTATAATAAAGCAAGTTAATGTAGCCACTATTTCCCATAGTTACCTTTTTTTAAAATTTTTTTGTGGTAAGAACAGCTAAAATCTACTCTTCGCAAATATATAGAATGCAAGTTCTCATGTTGTACGTGAGGTCTCTACAGTTCTTCATCCTACATATAGGCTACTTTGTTCTTATGGTCCCTTGGTGATCTTGGGCAAAGCAGCCCATCTCAGTTTCCTCTTTTTAAGTTAATAGTAACTCTCAGCTCTGTTGTGAAGATTAAGTATCAGAATCTATGAGTAGGTGTACACTTGATGACCAGTGCAAAGGTCATCTTATTAGCAAGAGCAGTAGTCAAACTGATGTTCTCTTATTGAATGGGATGGTTGTGCTAGTTATAAAAGTGCTCATCTCATATAACTTTTGGCACCTAGAGCAACAAGTTGGGTTTAATTCTTGAATTTTATTTTATTTTATTTTATTTTAAGATTTGGTTTGTTTAGCTCCTATCGAGATTTTATGATATTTCCATTTATTTTATTATTTTTTTATGGAGAGATTTTTGCTATAGGGCATATGCGCTCACCAGAAAGAGACAGACAGAGAGACAGAAAACAAGAAATCAACCCCCAGGGGGGATGGCCACGCCACAATCCCTTCTCCTCCATTCTCCTTTCAGAATCCTGGGCATGCATATGCACACACCCGGTGTGAGTTAAGCCACCGGGTCCAGGACTCAAATTACACTTGACTACATGGGAGTCCAGCAACATAGTTATTACGCCAGCTGCTGGTCCTGATATTACCATTTTAAACATATTCTTCCAAATTGATCATGCTGAAATTTTAAGCATGGAAGTCCAAAGATGTCACCTTTCCTGAAATAATGTTTTTGTTTTTAATTAATGCCTGCTTCTTAATAACTTTATACTCTGAAGAAAAGGCATTTCTTCCTTGGCCATTGGCCAAAACAAAGACATAATTCAGGAACTGGGAACTGAACGGAAATATGGAGTGAGAGTGAAAGGTTGGTCATGTAGGCAAGCCTCCTTGCTCAGATGTTCAGGTGCATTCTGGGAAACTTAACTGAATTCAAACTACTCACCTTGTCAGGGTCACCTTTAAGTGCTAGGCGCAAAACTATAATGAGCTTCCTTTCTCATAATTCTTCTTTTCATGATTTTCTCAGCTGGATTCTTCAAAGGATTATTTGTAAAGACCTTTATGGTGTGTTATGATTTAATCAGATGTAGCTCGAATTTCCCAAGATGTGTTAATTATCATCGCCACACAAGTGCAACAGAGGAAGCAAAATGTTTTTCATTTGGGCAGGTTGAGGGTTTGTTTAAAATGTACTTAGGGCCATTAGGATCAATTCAAAATATAGTGCATGGTAATTATGCATGAAATAAAAGATTACCTGCTGTTTAAGTAGCCAGTTTCTTAATAATATTGCAGTAAAGTCTTGAGAGAAAATTGGTTTCCCAGTAACAGTAGAGCACTTTATTTAAGGGACAAAGTGAACTTGTTAGGTTGAAAAATGAAAAAGAGGAAGAAGAACAGATTATATCAACAAAATTAGTGGTAGACATTATCTGTAGTCTTTAAAAAAAAAAAAAGAATTATTTTAGTGGTGTGGTGGTTTAGGCATTGGACTCTCACAGGACCAACTGCAGTGTGAGTCCTGGACCTGGTGGCCTGCTTGCTCACTTCCCCTCTCTGGCAAGTGCATGTGCCCTGTAGCAAATTAAGAAAATAATAATAATGATACTAAAATTAGATAAATAATTCTTTAAAAATAATTATTTTATTTAACTTTATCTATCTATCTATCTATCTATCTATCTATCTATCTATCTATCTATCTATCTATCTATCTATCTATCTATCTATCTATCTATCTATCTATCTATCTATCTATCTATCTATCTATCTATCTATCTATCTATCTATCTATCTATCTATCTATCTATCTATCTATCTATCTATCTATCTATTTATTTTAATTTGACCAGAGAGGGATAGAGTGAGAGAGACAGGGAAAGTAGAAAGCAAGCTACCAAGTCCCGGACCAGAACTGCAGTCGGCCATGTAGTCCAGCGCTCTTAACTACCATGTCACCTGGTGGCCCTGACATTATCTTCAGTCTTAAGGAAAGAATATATATATATATATTTTTTTAACTTGATCAAAATGGAGAATGGTTAGTTTGCATTTAGATAGCAATGGAGTTGGTATGTTTCAGATTTGATGAAATATCGGAAAGAATACATTTTCCATGAATGATAGGAAAGGCGTATGTTAGCTGTGGTAAATGAGAGTAGTCAAAGCTTGATTTCAGAAGTCAAAGAAATCCCAAAATTGAAACAGTTCTTGTGCTTACTAGCTGTGTGACTTCCTCCCTGTTACTTAACCTCTCTGACCCTCAGTTTGTTTATCAGCAAAATGGGATGTTAATAACAGAACTTGTGAAGATAAAATGAGATTATGGATATAAAGCGTGTAGACTATAGACATGTGCTGACTATTGCATAATAGTGCCACGTTGGATTAGGTGTTATTATCCTTCCAACAGCAACGAGAGCTGATTGAAAGTAGTCTGCAGAGTAAAGGGAAACGTTTTAACGTTTGGACTTCTGAGATTTCAATGACATATGTCAGGTAGAGACCTCATTCTGTGCTGGGAAATCCTCATTGTAAGAGCTGGACGTGCCTCAGTGGGACTGCAGTGTGATGAGGACGAGCGGAGGTTACAGTTGTGCCAATGGCCCTTTTGGAGAATATGTGGAGAATTTTTTATGTCTCCTAATGGGTCATTATATTTTTCACTTTTTGGAAAGAAATGATGAAACAGACCTTTTGCGATGATTTGGCTAACAAAAATAGCTGATTTCTGTGAAAATTTCCTTGCCATGAGCCTGCCTTTGATGAAAAAGAGATGCTTTTCTTAGTTATTCCTCCAACAGGAAATTTGGACTTTGGCCTTTATTCACAGTGGAGAAAGTTTTCAGTCCCTTCACATGTCTGAGCTCTGTGTGAATAGTTAGCACATACTTAGGTTTAAAAATTAACCAGTTACAGGAAACCCATTTTTTGGTTACTAATTCCATGAAGGTAACTCCGTTTTGAGTAGGAAAAAACAGAAGAGATTCACTGATTAATATGTACAGAGCCTGTTACGTGCCTGGCAGCTGATAGCACTTTTACAGTTTCTGTCCAACTTCATAAAAAAATACCTGAAAGACAGACAAATTCTTATTCCATATGAGAAAACTAAGTTCTCAAGTTTGTATATGGTCTTCTGAATTGCCTGCCATCTACCTGCAAAACCAGAGGCTTCTGACCCCCAAATGCCAGCATCATTTTGGGTGGTCATTGGAGTTAATTTCCCCCTGCTTTTTATTTGTTTGTTGAAAAACTAAATGGGAATACAGTATTTAATGCTCTGTTGCAGAGGGAGTCTTCCAGTTAGCAGTTCTGATTCCACTTCAAGTTGTTAACTGAACAATGCCGTTCAGAAAGTCTGATCTTTACTGTTCTAATGCTGCTGATGGATAACCAGACAGCAGGCATTTTGTAATGTAATATGAAATCATTCTGTGCTTAAGACAAAAAAAAAATTATATCACATGTATCTTTCTCCTCAAGCTCTGTGCTGTGCTTAAGATAAAAAAAAAAATTTATATCACATGTATCTTTCTCCTCAAGCTCTAAAGGATAAGCTGATTTTATCTTTGTATGGTCAAATTAACTTTAAAAAGTTAATTTGTGGTGTGGTGGTTGAGGTGGCTGGATCTCACATGGCTGACTGCCTGATTTGAGTCCTGAACACGTTGGCTTTGAAAAACATGCCAGGCACATGTGCGCCAATGGCCGAAATCTGAAGAGAAAGGAGAAAGGATTATGGTGTGGCCATCCTCCATGGGCCATGCTTTCTCACTTTTCCTCTTTTCTCTTTCTCTCTGGTGAGCGCATGTGCCCACTAGCAAATTAAAAAAAAAAAATAAATAATCAACATTTCATGCCCAACATAAAGATATTGAGGAAGTCATAGTGATAACATTTCTTTTTGACTATCCATGTTACTTCATTTATTCAACAAATAGTTTTTGAATACCTACAATTAGGGGACTTCAGAAACTTCATGAGAAAATGGATTTAAAGTATGAGTTCATTTTGGAGCAAAACCTTTGAAATCCGTGCATAGTGTTTTTATAATGCTTATTTCAACATACTGAAGACCTTTGTGCTAGGAGACATTCTTCTAGGCATTTGGACAATAACAATGAGAACTAGGATTTCTGTTTGTGTGAAATTCACATTCTTCCCAAATGGAGGTTATTTTAAATTCTTCAAGGTGCTTTTTGCCTCCTGTGGTGGTATTTAGAAGGAATAACTGAACCAGAAGGCAAAAGACTCTATAAATCATATTTTGGTGATTTAATTAACCTCTAGTCCTCACCTCTACCCACCCACTATCACCCCAATAAATACCATACTACACATCCACTTTGTGGGGAAGAGAAAAAAAAGTCAAAGTTTACTGTAAATGTAGTATTCTATTCTATTCTCTCTGTCTCTGTCTCTCTTTTTATAGATTTTTGCTATAGGGAGTGTTGCGATGGACAGATAAACAGAAAGTGAGAAATCACCCCCCAGGGGGATGGTCACTCTGCAATCCCTTCTCCTCCATTCTCCTCTCTGGATCTTGGGCACACATGCATGTTCCAGTGTGAGTTTCAGTCACTGGGTCGGGGACTTGAACTGTGGTTGATTATGTGGGTGCCCAGCAATGTAACCATTATGCCATCTGCTTGTCCCAAGTGTGGTATTCTAGAAGTGAATGTGCTAGCTGATCTCAGGGGATCCTTGTAAAAACTTAGCAGACAAGAATTATAAGCACTTTACTGGAATTCTACTAATTCCAGATTTCAGATCAGCTGGGAGGGGTGTCTAGACTGAAGCTTATCTTTGCTTTACATTGCTATCTTCAAAGATAATATAAGTTAAAAGGACAAAGGAAAAATATGTAAAGTATATGAGTAAACAAATGGGAAAAAAAGGCACTGTAATTCCCCAAAGCAGATTCTTTGAAAATGCACAATGGTTTGTACTTAAAATTAATATTTCATATTTTACAGCTTTCAGCAACTTTAATCAGTGTAGCCATTTAGTCAAAATTATTGAGACTTTCACCAAATGAATTGGACTCCAAAGGGCCTGGGAGGGGAGGTGGATTGCAAGAAATAAAACCAATTTATATTTGGGATAAACAACCACTCATATCGGACTCTTAGGAATAAAGTAGTTACCAGTGGCTAAATTGGGTTTGCTGCATTCATGGAAGTCATGTAAGCACTTTCTGATTTTTCACAGCATAGATTTCTAGAAAGAAGAGTATTCTAAATGGGTGATGGCTTATTACAGCCCCTGCATAGCCCACAGTACATTCTTCTACCAGAAGTTGTGGGTTGGATCGGACTACTGTACCGGATACCTGAATGAGGAAGAAAGCAGTGATCAAACTGAGAAATAAGCATGTTTGGGGACCAATGCATAATACAAAGTTGGAGGCAATGGAAAGAAGGAATTGATTGCCTTCCTAGTCCCTCCCCCCCCCATTCACAAATCATTCTCAATTAATATTGGGTCTTATTTACCCAAATAAATTTTGCATCATTAACTTACAGAGAATACTGAGCGGGGAATTCATAGTTCCGGTAGAGTTAGGAGAACTCTAAGACCTCTTTCAACTATAAGGTCTGTGGTTTTACCAAGGCAACCATGAAAGGAGGAGTTATTTAGTCACCACGCTTTGGGGCAGCGGTGGCCTCAGCCTGCATGGTAAGGCTCTGTTCCATACGCATCTTGTCGTCGGTACCTGCAGTTTCTTCTCTTGGACGTGCTCCTCAGAACGATCACCTCCAAGGTGCAAGAGCATTGCTGTTTGCTGCAAGAATATTTGTCCTTAACAGATGTCAGCTGCATCTTATCTTACATGTGAATTCTTGAAATAAGTGCATGTGAGTTACATGTTTACAATAGCATCCGATTGGAAAAGCTCATTTAAAAAAATCTCTTTTAGAGATTTCACAATTGTAGACTCACAATGTCAATGTCCCCAATATTCCTTTTGTTCCATCCAGATTTCTGTGTGCTGGGTTTGCTCAAGTTCACTATAAATCTTAATTGCAAAGCATATTCAAGTCAGTGATTAATGTCAGCAATAACTACTTAGCCTCAGGCCAGTTTGCTGGATTTTTTACCCCCCCCCTCAAGTCCATATGCTTTTTCCTTGTATCTGCTTCAGAGTTAAATGCTTTGAACAAGTAAATGCCCTGAAATGTGGTCAATTACTTAGAGTCTCTCCATACCCTAAGTTAATGACTATTTGCCCATTTTCCCCAAATGCAAAGTTTAGGCCCCTCAGGCAAACATTGGACTTCCTTTGGTCTTTGGTTGTTGCTAGAATCACCAGGGTAAGGGTGTAGCATAGAACATCTAAGGCATACCTCGCTACTGTGGAATCATCCCCTGTTATTAGTTGAGAAACAAAGAATTCCTTGTAGCCTCTGAGTGCTCTAACACAAAATGTGCTCCCGGGCTCTCCTAAGTAGCAGTCCGCAATATTAAATGTCTATAATTTCACTACTTAAACCTCCTATGTTGGCATGATGTCGGGATGCGCTTAATCGTTTCCCCAAAATGGCCACCTTAGGCAGTCGATTCAGTCACAACAAATTCTAATGAAACTATTTTAGTTTTCCACACCTGTCTTCACATTCTTTCTCCATTTATTAGGCATGGTGAAAGTTTCTCACGGCACAGATGCAGATACTTAGGTACAAAAGTGAAACTGTTTTCTAAGAGTTACCTGATTTCCCTTACTAACTAGTAATCTTAGTTAAGTATCTTTAAGATGGAGTGATGGGGACCAGCAGATGGCATATTGTTTATATCCCTGGACTCCCACACAGACGACTGCGGTTTGAGTCCTGGACTGGTGGCTTAAAACTCATGCCTAGTGCATGTGCATTCTTGCCCAAAATCCTAAGAGGAAAATGGAGGAGAGGGGATTGCTGCCTGGCCATTGCCCCTGGGTGGTAATTTCTCACATTCTATCTCTCTGATGCTCACACACCCTATAGCAAAAATCTCTCTTGGGGAAAAATAAAAAAGATTGGGCGATGGTGAAGGCAGGTAACTAGTCTTTGGTTTAGGCGAATCAGCACAGTAAGAGTCCATTAGGTTTGGAGTTTTTATAAGCTTTTGAAGAAAACAAAGTTATGGTGGGGTAACATGTTGAGGAGGAGTGCATTTAGATGACTTGTACAGAATTGTTTCAAGTTTCACCATGAAAAGTGCAGATTTTGTTCAGTTTGCAGACAGACTTGTGTTTTATATATTATTCAGTAGTTAATATGTGCACTCACTGTGCTGAATCTAATGTTCTGTCTAATGCTCTTAACAACCACCTGAGGTCACTTAGAAGCTTTGAGATGTTAAGTAACTTAACTGTCTTTTAGAGAGAAAGTAGTAAAAGTGAACCTGTAGGGTAGAAGGGGCTATGAATTTAGGCATTCAGCCTCCTGCAACTTGGGTTCTTAGACTCTGAGTTCCAGTGTAGGTTGGACCACTATATTATGAAGCATTGCAACCTATTTATTACAAATTGGCGCCCTGGAATCAGTCGAATACTGGTCTAATCTGATTTTTTGGTGAATTTCAGTGTCCTCAACTGTGAAATGGAGAGGTTAAATAAGATAATGGAAGATTTTGCATCAAGCAGGTGATAATGGTGACAGTGGTAAGGATGGTGTTGATAACAGCTTCTTCGGTTCATTTCCTTCTCCTTAGGTGGTATGCCTTTTCTGATTTTAGTTTTCAAGGGCACCTCTAGCAAAGAGTGCTAGTTAGCAAAAAAAGACAAAGGGTGGCGTGATGGGCAGAGGCCAGGCCAGGGAAGCAGCTGGAGCCTAGTCAGGCAGACCCTGGAGTTCTCTGTCTCCTACAGGAGATGGCCTCGGTACCTTGGCCAACTTCCCCTGATGAAAGCAGCTCTAAGGCATTGGTCATTTTTAAGTCATTTTCCTTCTCTCTGCACAGCCTTTTGCACCTGTTGCAGTTTCCTGGGGCAAAGTGATACTAATTGGAGGAAGTATCAAACATTGGACCTCAGAGTTCAAGCATTGAGCTGATAGACCTCAGCTGACTGTAGCTACAACTAGAGTTTTTGGTAAAGGGCAGTAATTGCAAATCAATCAGTACAGATAAACCCATCCTATTGCTTGACCCTGGTGGCTTCAGACAAAAAGATTTGCACTTGAATAAAATGGGAACAGTTAATAGGGAAACCAAAGATGCTAAGTTCAGGATTTACAGAGGGAAATGGTATAATGGCAGGCAGGGGTTAGAGGGTGGACGGCCTTCAAACCTATTTTTAAGTGAATAATTTAACTTTGGTAAATTATATACCTTTCCTTAGTCTAGTTGAAAAAGAGTTCTGTTGTACCGGTAGAAATGAAAGACAATGCCTATGGGTACATAGTAAATGCTCAGGAAATACTGTCTTGTTAACTCATAGGCTTGAAAATGATTGTGTTCCTATGGTATGAAATTTTTAGAGTCTAGTTCATTATTATTGTTCCTTTAATTAGGAAAGCAAGCAAGCAACCTCACGATTATATTGCAGTAATTTAAATATAAAGAATGATTAGTTTTAGTCTATGTTGGCTTCAGAAAATACTTTGGTGATACTTTGGTGATCTCACTTTGGTTTCTATGTGGATTAAGTGTCAATGCTTTTCCACTCCCCAATTGGTTTTGGTCTTGAAGGGGTCCCACAAGATAACTTGTGTTTAATTTAAATGCGAGACAAGATATATTTGAATTGGCTCTTTGTGGAAGTCAAGTTCTTTTCAGAAGGTTTGAGGTCATATAAGGAACTGTGACAATGCATCTCCATAGATAACCATTTGCTGGGCCCCCACAATACATAGGATTGCTGCCTTTTTCTCTAGTCTCGTTCTCCTGTGCACTTTCACATCTGGATGCTTTCCTATGAGACTGAGATATTGTTCACAGAGAACTTTTAGTTTGAAACAACTCTAAGAGATCCTCCCTGCCTTTACTTAGTTTTCACTTAATTCTTTGAACCTTTGAAAATAAATTGCACATATTTGAAAAAGATGTGTTAATAGGAACTCTTAGGTAGTGTTCGGCTTGTTAAAGGCATTAAAGACTGCTCCCGTCCCTCCTTTTCCAAAGTAACCATCAAATTCTGCTTCTACTAGTCTTCTTACTAGTTTTTGGATGAGCTGATTGTATAGTTGGTTAAGATCATTTCAATACCTATTGGCGGTAACTTTATCTGACAAAGTCAAATGTGTATTCTGAGGAAGTCCATTTCAACAGAAATATAGTTAAATATCTTGAACTGCACAGATATGGTTTCAACTTTGAGCTAGAAATGACCATTTCTTTTTATCTTTGGGGATTGAGCAAAAAGAAGGGAAAGAATGAACTTTGTTCACTTCCTCCACCTCAAACTCTTCATTAGAAAAAAAAAAAATTAAAGTACAAATATTCTCACATTCTTTGAAAGCCTACATGTGCCCTTAAAATGTCTCAAACATTTGCTCTGAATGTTTAAGCAGGGCAAGGTCTTGTTGCTGTTTCAAAAACGTACCTGGGGGGAGTCTTGAGACGTTTGTATTTTTATGAACTCCTCTGATCTTGTAGGTAGGGAAACTCAGGCCTACTGTGGGGAAGTGACTTTTTCAGGACAGAGCTAGGTCCATATAAGGGTTTCTTGTTTCTCGTTTCAATGTCTGTCTACTGTTGAAGGCCCTACTGGGTAAGACCTGCAGCTCAAGAGCAGGCTTTCTAGTCTGGGCAGGGGGCGTTGGGAATTCATTGTCATTCAAGGGTTATTGGCTGATCATTAGAGGCACTGGCTTCTCTTTAGAGGATGTAATTTAGTGGCAGTGTTTTGCTGGTTTCATAGTTTGCAGCTTAGTCGAAAGTAATGGATCTAACTAGCCCTTCTGCTCTCATCTTGGTGTCTTAGTCGTCTTCTGAAAACATCAGCAATAATGAGGTGATGTAGAATACCCTTAAAACACACATGCAGGATTTTCTGCTTTTAATATTGCTGCAGTTTCTCTGCATTTTTAAGGTTCTTCCTTTTGGTATGCCTGTAACTCTTGGTGCCTGTTAACTCAGTGTTGGCACTGAGACACAAAGAAAGGAACCACTTCTCCAGAACTGTCAGTGAGATAATGTTAAAAAGGAAATCAAGACTTCGTGTTATCACAGCCCAGAAGTGAAAGGGCCTGTTTTGAACTTGCTGCTTTATTTACCAGGTTTGAGATGGCCACTTCATGGTCATGGGTCGAATTTAGCAGAATGTTTTTCAATTCCAACTGGTGGGTAGGTATGCCTTCCCATGGAGGCAGGTATTTGTACCCCTCTGTGGTGTTATTTTATTTTTTATTTAAATTTTTTTTTAACTTTTCTTCCTTAGTTAATTTGACTAGAGAGGGACAGAATCAGAGAGAGAGAGGGAAAGTGAGAAAGTAAGCTGCCAGGTCTGGGACCTGAACCATGGTCGGCCATTTGGGAGTCTAGCACCCTCAACCACTATGCTATCTACTGGGCCTATGTGTGGTATATTTTCACCCTGGGCCCTCCTCTTTTTCTCTCCTTTTCCTATATTGGGATTATATGCACACTGACAAGGAACTCAAGCTTGGAATGCCCGTTCAGGATCCTAAGGTGAGAAGCAAAGAGAGCCTTTTTGTCTATTTTAAAGTATTCCATTTATGTCTACTCATAGGCTTGTAGTTGGGAGATCTTCCAATAGGAGTTAGGAAATTCCATTTTTGTTTCCCATTTTGCTATAAAAAAAATAGAAGGACAGCCCCATAGCACAGGGTAAAGCACTGTGTATCGGAAGCTGGATCCCACATGACTGTAGTTCGAATACAGGCCAGGGCAGCTAGAAAAACAGCAGGTACATGTGTATGTGCACACACCCAAAATTCTGATGGAGAGGAGAAACAGCATGACCACATCCTATTGGGGGATTCTCTCGTGTTTGCGCCCTCAAGTGCATGTGCCCACTGGCAATTACAAATATCAATAGTTAACACTTTGGAACCTTTATTTTTGGTCTTGTCATCAATTATTAATAACCACTCTTAAAATAGATGCCAGAGGTTCAGATTATGTGCAAGCAGCAGAAACTCTAAGATTATTTTGATTTATCTTTTAAATACACTGCTTTGATGGTCTTGTTAGAATTCCATCTTTTTGGGTCTTATTGATTCTAACAAGATCTAGTCATGCCCCAGGTGTACCCAGGCTGGCTCTTTGTCAGGGTTGTTTGGTGGTGTGCTCTCGGCAGGTGTGACATAATAAGAAATATATGTTTAATCATTGCTCCAGTTTTTTTTTTTAACCCCAATATCACTAAATAATTTATTTGAATCAGAATTAAAAGAACATATGACAGTTGCAAAATGTATGCTTATTCTGATACTTCTGTAGTGGTACAATGGACTCATCACAAATTATTGGATTAATGTTACTTCTTCAGGATGGAGGATTCTCGATGATTTCAAATTTGGGATTTTCAAACTTGAAGGTGGTACAACAGACTCATCACAAATTTACTGGATTAATGTTACTTCTTCAGGATGGAGGATTCTCAATGATTTCAAATTTGGGATTTTCATACTTGAAGTTTGGGAACATGTTCATGTCTGCTTACCATACATTTGCTCCAGCTTAAAAAACTCCCTCTCCAGATCTTGCTGATATTCTGGGCCTGTATCAATAGGTGCTCCAGTGGCCTGTCATGTAGATTTGTATTCTCTAATTTTGTCCACAAACAGTTTCTGTATAGTATTAAGTTGATTGAATGATGGAGGAGAACCTGAAGAGTCTCTGAAGAATCCTGGTGATTCTTTGTTACTTGCACCCAGTCCTGAGCTCTGCTTCCATTTTTTGACACAGACTCCTAAAATCCTTTTCCACATGACAGAGATGACTAGAGTACCCAAAGCAGAGCTCTCACGTCTTTATGAATACTCTGAGTGAGGGAGTGTCTTTGCTCTGGTAAGGTCACTCTTGGGCTGGATAGCCTCAGGAGGGGTCTGTCACCAGAAATACCAAACCATAATTAGGAGCTTGGAATATTCAGCCCCAACCTAGCCCCATCCTCCATGAGGGGAGATGAGCTGGAAATTGAGTTAATAATTGATCACAGCTATGTGATGAAGCCTCCATAAAAATCCCGAAACTATTTGGAGAGATTCCAGGTTGGTGAACACATCTGCACACTAGCAGGGGAATGCACCACAGTTCCTGGGAATAGAAGCTCCTGCCCTTGACACCTTTCTGGACTCCCTTGGGTCTCACCCTCAGTACCTCATAACTCGGCTTTTCATCTGTAATCTTTATAATGCCCTTTATTATAAACCAGTAATAATAAGTAAATATTTTCTCAGTTCTGTGACCTAGTAAACTATTTAACCTGAGAAGGGTTTCTTGGGGACCCTGTATTTATAGTCAGTCAGAAGTACAGGAGATCCAGGGACCAGCAGTTAGCGTAATGGCTATGTAGCTGGACTCACATGTAGTTGACCACGGTTCGCGTCCTGGACCCGGTGGCTTAAAACTCAACGCCGGGCGCGTGTGTGTGCGTGCCCAAGATCCTGAGAGGAGAATGGAGGAGAAGGGATTGCGGCATGGCCATCCCCCCTGGGGGGTGATTTCTTGCTTTCTGTCTCTCTGTCTCTCTCTGTCTGGGGAGCACACGCGCCCTATAGCAAAAACCTCTCCAAAAAAAAAAAAAAAAAAAGAAGTATAGGAGATCCAGACTTGGCATCTGAAGTGACGCAACTTTTGTGACTGAGGCCTCAGCTGGGAGGGTCATGCTAACCCTGGGTAGTTAGTGTCAGAATTGAATCATTGAACACCCAGTTGGTGTCCAGAGAGTTGGGGAATTGGTTTGGTGTTGGGAAAAAAACACACATTTGGTCTTAGAGTGCTATGACTAGAGAAACAGTTTTTTTCCCTTTATGGGTTAGATGTTGGTAGGATATTTGTTTTAAATAATTTACCATTACAGAGAGTATGCAGGACGGTAATGGAATTTTGACTTATAACCCCACTGAGCACTGGTAGGATTAAAAATAATATTCCAAATTTAGGCCTGGTTTGAGCCTCAGTTTTATTCATTGTATCATTTAGCAAGAAATATATGAATCAACATAACAAGGAAGAGAAAGGCAGAGGAACTTCAGAGCTGGTTCATTCCATGGCTCAGTCACCTGGAGGACTTTAGGTATCTCCCACTTTGTCATATCTGCATGCCAGTGTTTTTCTTTTTCTTTTTCTTTTTCCTTTTTCTTTTTCTTTTTCTTTTTCTTTTTCTTTTTCTTTTTCTTTTTCTTTTTCTTTTTCTTTTTCTTTTTCTTTTTCTTTTTTCTTTTTCTTTTTCTTGTTTTAATTGTTATCACTAATGGAGTCCTTCCCTGCGGGCAAGATGGACATAGGCCTCCCATCTGGCACCTTAGAGAGGAAATCTCTTCCTGGGGCTTCCCCTTAGAAGCAAGGAGACCTTCCTGGAACCCCTTAGCAGACTTCCTCTCTTGCTACTCTGCCTAAGTCACTCACTGGACAGCTGCAGGGCACCTCTCCCAACCCTGTGAGGAGCTATCCTCTGAGATTAAATTTGGGGCTGGACTGGTCTCCTCTGAAGCAAATGGCCCTTGGATGGAGAATAGAAATATAGTGGAGACTCTTCTAGAAAGAAGGAGCAAAGCCGGACATGGACATAATTAATATGCTTGCCACAGCCAGTGTTCTCAGTTGTAAAATGGGGATAATGATACTACTTACTACGATTATTGTGAAAATCAAATTACTTAATACGTATATGTTCCTAGACAGTGCCAGGCACATAATAAACATTTAGCAGATGATAGCTATTAATATTAAGATATTGAAGGCATTGTTACCTGTTTTTCTCTCTGTTTTTAAGAGGTTTTTGCCTTAGGGAAAGTGCATTCCCTAGAGAAAGAGAGAGAGGGACAGTGAGAGGGAAAGTGAGAAATCACCCCCCAGGGGGGATGGTCACATGGAAATGCCTTCTCCTTCATTCTCCTCCTAGGATTTTGGGCATGCACATACACATACCCAGCATGGTTTTCAAGCCACCAGGTACAGGACTGGAACCCTGGTCGGCCATGTAGGAGTCCAGTAATGTAACTGCTATGCCATCTGCTGGCCCATTTTTCTTTTTTCTTTTAAAAATTGCCTTAGGAAGGGACCAGCAGGTGGTGTGGTGGTTAAGGTGCTGGACACACCCACATAGCTGACCACGGTTCAAATCCCATACCTGGCGGCTTGCTTTCTCACTTTCTCTCTCTCTCTCTCTCTCTTTTTCTCGTGTCAAATTAAAATAAGTGAATGAATAAATAAAATTAAATAATTTTTAAAAATTGCCTTAGGGCATGTGTGCTTAAAGGAAGAGAAAGGAAAAGTGAGAAGGTACTCCCCCCACATCCTTTTTCCATTCTCTTGGGATTTGGGACACACACACACACACACACACACACACACACCCCTATCTGGCATGTTTTCCAAGCTGCCAGTCAAGGACTCAAACTGCACAGTCGGCCATGTGGTATACATCCGCCTTAAGCACCACACCACCCACCTTTTTCTTTTTCTTTTTCTTTTTCTTTTTCTTTTTCTTTTTCTTTTTCTTTTTCTTTTTCTTTTTCTTTTTCTTTTTCTTTTTCTTTTTCTTTTTCTTTTTCTTTTTCTTTTTCTTTTTCTTTTTCTTTTTCTTTTTCTTTTTCTTTTTCTTTTTCTTTTTCTTTTTCTTTTTCTTTTTCTTTTTCTTTTTCTTTTTCTTTTTCTTTTTCTTTTTCTTTTTCTTTTTCTTTTTCTTTTTCTTTTTCTTTTTCTTTTTCTTTTTCTTTTTCTTTTTCTTTTTCTTTTTCTTTTTCTTTTTCTTTTTCTTTTTCTTTTTCTTTTTCTTTTTCTTTTTCTTTTTCTTTTTCTTTTTCTTTTTCTTTTTCTTTTTCTTTTTCTTTTTCTTTTTCTTTTTCTTTTTCTTTTTCTTTTTCTTTTTCTTTTTCTTTTTCTTTTTCTTTTTCTTTTTCTTTTTCTTTTTCTTTTTCTTTTTCTTTTTCTTTTTCTTTTTCTTTTTCTTTTTCTTTTTCTTTTTCTTTTTCTTTTTCTTTTTCTTTTTCTTTTTCTTTTTCTTTTTCTTTTTCTTTTTCTTTTTCTTTTTCTTTTTCTTTTTCTTTTTCTTTTTCTTTTTCTTTTTCTTTTTCTTTTTCTTTTTCTTTTTCTTTTTCTTTTTCTTTTTCTTTTTCTTTTTCTTTTTCTTTTTCTTTTTCTTTTTCTTTTTCTTTTTCTTTTTCTTTTTCTTTTTCTTTTTCTTTTTCTTTTTCTTTTTCTTTTTCTTTTTCTTTTTCTTTTTCTTTTTCTTTTTCTTTTTCTTTTTCTTTTTCTTTTTCTTTTTCTTTTTCTTTTTCTTTTTCTTTTTCTTTTTCTTTTTCTTTTTCTTTTTCTTTTTCTTTTTCTTTTTCTTTTTCTTTTTCTTTTTCTTTTTCTTTTTCTTTTTCTTTTTCTTTTTCTTTTTCTTTTTCTTTTTCTTTTTCTTTTTCTTTTTCTTTTTCTTTTTCTTTTTCTTTTTCTTTTTCTTTTTCTTTTTCTTTTTCTTTTTCTTTTTCTTTTTCTTTTTCTTTTTCTTTTTCTTTTTCTTTTTCTTTTTCTTTTTCTTTTTCTTTTTCTTTTTCTTTTTCTTTTTCTTTTTCTTTTTCTTTTTCTTTTTCTTTTTCTTTTTCTTTTTCTTTTTCTTTTTCTTTTTCTTTTTCTTTTTCTTTTTCTTTTTCTTTTTCTTTTTCTTTTTCTTTTTCTTTTTCTTTTTCTTTTTCTTTTTCTTTTTCTTTTTCTTTTTCTTTTTCTTTTTCTTTTTCTTTTTCTTTTTCTTTTTCTTTTTCTTTTTCTTTTTCTTTTTCTTTTTCTTTTTCTTTTTCTTTTTCTTTTTCTTTTTCTTTTTCTTTTTCTTTTTCTTTTTCTTTTTCTTTTTCTTTTTCTTTTTCTTTTTCTTTTTCTTTTTCTTTTTCTTTTTCTTTTTCTTTTTCTTTTTCTTTTTCTTTTTCTTTTTCTTTTTCTTTTTCTTTTTCTTTTTCTTTTTCTTTTTCTTTTTCTTTTTCTTTTTCTTTTTCTTTTTCTTTTTCTTTTTCTTTTTCTTTTTCTTTTTCTTTTTCTTTTTCTTTTTCTTTTTCTTTTTCTTTTTCTTTTTCTTTTTCTTTTTCTTTTTCTTTTTCTTTTTCTTTTTCTTTTTCTTTTTCTTTTTCTTTTTCTTTTTCTTTTTCTTTTTCTTTTTCTTTTTCTTTTTCTTTTTCTTTTTCTTTTTCTTTTTCTTTTTCTTTTTCTTTTTCTTTTTCTTTTTCTTTTTCTTTTTCTTTTTCTTTTTCTTTTTCTTTTTCTTTTTCTTTTTCTTTTTCTTTTTCTTTTTCTTTTTCTTTTTCTTTTTCTTTTTCTTTTTCTTTTTCTTTTTCTTTTTCTTTTTCTTTTTCTTTTTCTTTTTCTTTTTCTTTTTCTTTTTCTTTTTCTTTTTCTTTTTCTTTTTCTTTTTCTTTTTCTTTTTCTTTTTCTTTTTCTTTTTCTTTTTCTTTTTCTTTTTCTTTTTCTTTTTCTTTTTCTTTTTCTTTTTCTTTTTCTTTTTCTTTTTCTTTTTCTTTTTCTTTTTCTTTTTCTTTTTCTTTTTCTTTTTCTTTTTCTTTTTCTTTTTCTTTTTCTTTTTCTTTTTCTTTTTCTTTTTCTTTTTCTTTTTCTTTTTCTTTTTCTTTTTCTTTTTCTTTTTCTTTTTCTTTTTCTTTTTCTTTTTCTTTTTCTTTTTCTTTTTCTTTTTCTTTTTCTTTTTCTTTTTCTTTTTCTTTTTCTTTTTCTTTTTCTTTTTCTTTTTCTTTTTCTTTTTCTTTTTCTTTTTCTTTTTCTTTTTCTTTTTCTTTTTCTTTTTCTTTTTCTTTTTCTTTTTCTTTTTCTTTTTCTTTTTCTTTTTCTTTTTCTTTTTCTTTTTCTTTTTCTTTTTCTTTTTCTTTTTCTTTTTCTTTTTCTTTTTCTTTTTCTTTTTCTTTTTCTTTTTCTTTTTCTTTTTCTTTTTCTTTTTCTTTTTCTTTTTCTTTTTCTTTTTCTTTTTCTTTTTCTTTTTCTTTTTCTTTTTCTTTTTCTTTTTCTTTTTCTTTTTCTTTTTCTTTTTCTTTTTCTTTTTCTTTTTCTTTTTCTTTTTCTTTTTCTTTTTCTTTTTCTTTTTCTTTTTCTTTTTCTTTTTCTTTTTCTTTTTCTTTTTCTTTTTCTTTTTCTTTTTCTTTTTCTTTTTCTTTTTCTTTTTCTTTTTCTTTTTCTTTTTCTTTTTCTTTTTCTTTTTCTTTTTCTTTTTCTTTTTCTTTTTCTTTTTCTTTTTCTTTTTCTTTTTCTTTTTCTTTTTCTTTTTCTTTTTCTTTTTCTTTTTCTTTTTCTTTTTCTTTTTCTTTTTCTTTTTCTTTTTCTTTTTCTTTTTCTTTTTCTTTTTCTTTTTCTTTTTCTTTTTCTTTTTCTTTTTCTTTTTCTTTTTCTTTTTCTTTTTCTTTTTCTTTTTCTTTTTCTTTTTCTTTTTCTTTTTCTTTTTCTTTTTCTTTTTCTTTTTCTTTTTCTTTTTCTTTTTCTTTTTCTTTTTCTTTTTCTTTTTCTTTTTCTTTTTCTTTTTCTTTTTCTTTTTCTTTTTCTTTTTCTTTTTCTTTTTCTTTTTCTTTTTCTTTTTCTTTTTCTTTTTCTTTTTCTTTTTCTTTTTCTTTTTCTTTTTCTTTTTCTTTTTCTTTTTCTTTTTCTTTTTCTTTTTCTTTTTCTTTTTCTTTTTCTTTTTCTTTTTCTTTTTCTTTTTCTTTTTCTTTTTCTTTTTCTTTTTCTTTTTCTTTTTCTTTTTCTTTTTCTTTTTCTTTTTCTTTTTCTTTTTCTTTTTCTTTTTCTTTTTCTTTTTCTTTTTCTTTTTCTTTTTCTTTTTCTTTTTCTTTTTCTTTTTCTTTTTCTTTTTCTTTTTCTTTTTCTTTTTCTTTTTCTTTTTCTTTTTCTTTTTCTTTTTCTTTTTCTTTTTCTTTTTCTTTTTCTTTTTCTTTTTCTTTTTCTTTTTCTTTTTCTTTTTCTTTTTCTTTTTCTTTTTCTTTTTCTTTTTCTTTTTCTTTTTCTTTTTCTTTTTCTTTTTCTTTTTCTTTTTCTTTTTCTTTTTCTTTTTCTTTTTCTTTTTCTTTTTCTTTTTCTTTTTCTTTTTCTTTTTCTTTTTCTTTTTCTTTTTCTTTTTCTTTTTCTTTTTCTTTTTCTTTTTCTTTTTCTTTTTCTTTTTCTTTTTCTTTTTCTTTTTCTTTTTCTTTTTCTTTTTCTTTTTCTTTTTCTTTTTCTTTTTCTTTTTCTTTTTCTTTTTCTTTTTCTTTTTCTTTTTCTTTTTCTTTTTCTTTTTCTTTTTCTTTTTCTTTTTCTTTTTCTTTTTCTTTTTCTTTTTCTTTTTCTTTTTCTTTTTCTTTTTCTTTTTCTTTTTCTTTTTCTTTTTCTTTTTCTTTTTCTTTTTCTTTTTCTTTTTCTTTTTCTTTTTCTTTTTCTTTTTCTTTTTCTTTTTCTTTTTCTTTTTCTTTTTCTTTTTCTTTTTCTTTTTCTTTTTCTTTTTCTTTTTCTTTTTCTTTTTCTTTTTCTTTTTCTTTTTCTTTTTCTTTTTCTTTTTCTTTTTCTTTTTCTTTTTCTTTTTCTTTTTCTTTTTCTTTTTCTTTTTCTTTTTCTTTTTCTTTTTCTTTTTCTTTTTCTTTTTCTTTTTCTTTTTCTTTTTCTTTTTCTTTTTCTTTTTCTTTTTCTTTTTCTTTTTCTTTTTCTTTTTCTTTTTCTTTTTCTTTTTCTTTTTCTTTTTCTTTTTCTTTTTCTTTTTCTTTTTCTTTTTCTTTTTCTTTTTCTTTTTCTTTTTCTTTTTCTTTTTCTTTTTCTTTTTCTTTTTCTTTTTCTTTTTCTTTTTCTTTTTCTTTTTCTTTTTCTTTTTCTTTTTCTTTTTCTTTTTCTTTTTCTTTTTCTTTTTCTTTTTCTTTTTCTTTTTCTTTTTCTTTTTCTTTTTCTTTTTCTTTTTCTTTTTCTTTTTCTTTTTCTTTTTCTTTTTCTTTTTCTTTTTCTTTTTCTTTTTCTTTTTCTTTTTCTTTTTCTTTTTCTTTTTCTTTTTCTTTTTCTTTTTCTTTTTCTTTTTCTTTTTCTTTTTCTTTTTCTTTTTCTTTTTCTTTTTCTTTTTCTTTTTCTTTTTCTTTTTCTTTTTCTTTTTCTTTTTCTTTTTCTTTTTCTTTTTCTTTTTCTTTTTCTTTTTCTTTTTCTTTTTCTTTTTCTTTTTCTTTTTCTTTTTCTTTTTCTTTTTCTTTTTCTTTTTCTTTTTCTTTTTCTTTTTCTTTTTCTTTTTCTTTTTCTTTTTCTTTTTCTTTTTCTTTTTCTTTTTCTTTTTCTTTTTCTTTTTCTTTTTCTTTTTCTTTTTCTTTTTCTTTTTCTTTTTCTTTTTCTTTTTCTTTTTCTTTTTCTTTTTCTTTTTCTTTTTCTTTTTCTTTTTCTTTTTCTTTTTCTTTTTCTTTTTCTTTTTCTTTTTCTTTTTCTTTTTCTTTTTCTTTTTCTTTTTCTTTTTCTTTTTCTTTTTCTTTTTCTTTTTCTTTTTCTTTTTCTTTTTCTTTTTCTTTTTCTTTTTCTTTTTCTTTTTCTTTTTCTTTTTCTTTTTCTTTTTCTTTTTCTTTTTCTTTTTCTTTTTCTTTTTCTTTTTCTTTTTCTTTTTCTTTTTCTTTTTCTTTTTCTTTTTCTTTTTCTTTTTCTTTTTCTTTTTCTTTTTCTTTTTCTTTTTCTTTTTCTTTTTCTTTTTCTTTTTCTTTTTCTTTTTCTTTTTCTTTTTCTTTTTCTTTTTCTTTTTCTTTTTCTTTTTCTTTTTCTTTTTCTTTTTCTTTTTCTTTTTCTTTTTCTTTTTCTTTTTCTTTTTCTTTTTCTTTTTCTTTTTCTTTTTCTTTTTCTTTTTCTTTTTCTTTTTCTTTTTCTTTTTCTTTTTCTTTTTCTTTTTCTTTTTCTTTTTCTTTTTCTTTTTCTTTTTCTTTTTCTTTTTCTTTTTCTTTTTCTTTTTCTTTTTCTTTTTCTTTTTCTTTTTCTTTTTCTTTTTCTTTTTCTTTTTCTTTTTCTTTTTCTTTTTCTTTTTCTTTTTCTTTTTCTTTTTCTTTTTCTTTTTCTTTTTCTTTTTCTTTTTCTTTTTCTTTTTCTTTTTCTTTTTCTTTTTCTTTTTCTTTTTCTTTTTCTTTTTCTTTTTCTTTTTCTTTTTCTTTTTCTTTTTCTTTTTCTTTTTCTTTTTCTTTTTCTTTTTCTTTTTCTTTTTCTTTTTCTTTTTCTTTTTCTTTTTCTTTTTCTTTTTCTTTTTCTTTTTCTTTTTCTTTTTCTTTTTCTTTTTCTTTTTCTTTTTCTTTTTCTTTTTCTTTTTCTTTTTCTTTTTCTTTTTCTTTTTCTTTTTCTTTTTCTTTTTCTTTTTCTTTTTCTTTTTCTTTTTCTTTTTCTTTTTCTTTTTCTTTTTCTTTTTCTTTTTCTTTTTCTTTTTCTTTTTCTTTTTCTTTTTCTTTTTCTTTTTCTTTTTCTTTTTCTTTTTCTTTTTCTTTTTCTTTTTCTTTTTCTTTTTCTTTTTCTTTTTCTTTTTCTTTTTCTTTTTCTTTTTCTTTTTCTTTTTCTTTTTCTTTTTCTTTTTCTTTTTCTTTTTCTTTTTCTTTTTCTTTTTCTTTTTCTTTTTCTTTTTCTTTTTCTTTTTCTTTTTCTTTTTCTTTTTCTTTTTCTTTTTCTTTTTCTTTTTCTTTTTCTTTTTCTTTTTCTTTTTCTTTTTCTTTTTCTTTTTCTTTTTCTTTTTCTTTTTCTTTTTCTTTTTCTTTTTCTTTTTCTTTTTCTTTTTCTTTTTCTTTTTCTTTTTCTTTTTCTTTTTCTTTTTCTTTTTCTTTTTCTTTTTCTTTTTCTTTTTCTTTTTCTTTTTCTTTTTCTTTTTCTTTTTCTTTTTCTTTTTCTTTTTCTTTTTCTTTTTCTTTTTCTTTTTCTTTTTCTTTTTCTTTTTCTTTTTCTTTTTCTTTTTCTTTTTCTTTTTCTTTTTCTTTTTCTTTTTCTTTTTCTTTTTCTTTTTCTTTTTCTTTTTCTTTTTCTTTTTCTTTTTCTTTTTCTTTTTCTTTTTCTTTTTCTTTTTCTTTTTCTTTTTCTTTTTCTTTTTCTTTTTCTTTTTCTTTTTCTTTTTCTTTTTCTTTTTCTTTTTCTTTTTCTTTTTCTTTTTCTTTTTCTTTTTCTTTTTCTTTTTCTTTTTCTTTTTCTTTTTCTTTTTCTTTTTCTTTTTCTTTTTCTTTTTCTTTTTCTTTTTCTTTTTCTTTTTCTTTTTCTTTTTCTTTTTCTTTTTCTTTTTCTTTTTCTTTTTCTTTTTCTTTTTCTTTTTCTTTTTCTTTTTCTTTTTCTTTTTCTTTTTCTTTTTCTTTTTCTTTTTCTTTTTCTTTTTCTTTTTCTTTTTCTTTTTCTTTTTCTTTTTCTTTTTCTTTTTCTTTTTCTTTTTCTTTTTCTTTTTCTTTTTCTTTTTCTTTTTCTTTTTCTTTTTCTTTTTCTTTTTCTTTTTCTTTTTCTTTTTCTTTTTCTTTTTCTTTTTCTTTTTCTTTTTCTTTTTCTTTTTCTTTTTCTTTTTCTTTTTCTTTTTCTTTTTCTTTTTCTTTTTCTTTTTCTTTTTCTTTTTCTTTTTCTTTTTCTTTTTCTTTTTCTTTTTCTTTTTCTTTTTCTTTTTCTTTTTCTTTTTCTTTTTCTTTTTCTTTTTCTTTTTCTTTTTCTTTTTCTTTTTCTTTTTCTTTTTCTTTTTCTTTTTCTTTTTCTTTTTCTTTTTCTTTTTCTTTTTCTTTTTCTTTTTCTTTTTCTTTTTCTTTTTCTTTTTCTTTTTCTTTTTCTTTTTCTTTTTCTTTTTCTTTTTCTTTTTCTTTTTCTTTTTCTTTTTCTTTTTCTTTTTCTTTTTCTTTTTCTTTTTCTTTTTCTTTTTCTTTTTCTTTTTCTTTTTCTTTTTCTTTTTCTTTTTCTTTTTCTTTTTCTTTTTCTTTTTCTTTTTCTTTTTCTTTTTCTTTTTCTTTTTCTTTTTCTTTTTCTTTTTCTTTTTCTTTTTCTTTTTCTTTTTCTTTTTCTTTTTCTTTTTCTTTTTCTTTTTCTTTTTCTTTTTCTTTTTCTTTTTCTTTTTCTTTTTCTTTTTCTTTTTCTTTTTCTTTTTCTTTTTCTTTTTCTTTTTCTTTTTCTTTTTCTTTTTCTTTTTCTTTTTCTTTTTCTTTTTCTTTTTCTTTTTCTTTTTCTTTTTCTTTTTCTTTTTCTTTTTCTTTTTCTTTTTCTTTTTCTTTTTCTTTTTCTTTTTCTTTTTCTTTTTCTTTTTCTTTTTCTTTTTCTTTTTCTTTTTCTTTTTCTTTTTCTTTTTCTTTTTCTTTTTCTTTTTCTTTTTCTTTTTCTTTTTCTTTTTCTTTTTCTTTTTCTTTTTCTTGTTTTAATTGTTATCACTAATGGAGTCCTTCCCTGCGGGCAAGATGGACATAGGCCTCCCATCTGGCACCTTAGAGAGGAAATCTCTTCCTGGGGCTTCCCCTTAGAAGCAAGGAGACCTTCCTGGAACCCCTTAGCAGACTTCCTCTCTTGCTACTCTGCCTAAGTCACTCACTGGACAGCTGCAGGGCACCTCTCCCAACCCTGTGAGGAGCTATCCTCTGAGATTAAATTTGGGGCTGGACTGGTCTCCTCTGAAGCAAATGGCCCTTGGATGGAGAATAGAAATATAGTGGAGACTCTTCTAGAAAGAAGGAGCAAAGCCGGACATGGACATAATTAATATGCTTGCCATAGCCAGTGTTCTCAGTTGTAAAATGGGGATAATGATACTACTTACTACGATTATTGTGAAAATCAAATTACTTAATACGTATATGTTCCTAGACAGTGCCAGGCACATAATAAACATTTAGCAGATGATAGCTATTAATATTAAGATATTGAAGGCATTGTTACCTGTTTTTCTCTCTGTTTTTAAGAGGTTTTTGCCTTAGGGAAAGTGCATTCCCTAGAGAAAGAGAGAGAGGGACAGTGAGAGGGAAAGTGAGAAATCACCCCCCAGGGGGGATGGTCACATGGAAATGCCTTCTCCTTCATTCTCCTCCTAGGATTTTGGGCATGCACATACACATACCCAGCATGGTTTTCAAGCCACCAGGTACAGGACTGGAACCCTGGTCGGCCATGTAGGAGTCCAGTAATGTAACTGCTATGCCATCTGCTGGCCCATTTTTCTTTTTTCTTTTAAAAATTGCCTTAGGAAGGGACCAGCAGGTGGTGTGGTGGTTAAGGTGCTGGACACACCCACATAGCTGACCACGGTTCAAATCCCATACCTGGCGGCTTGCTTTCTCACTTTCTCTCTCTCTCTCTCTCTCTTTTTCTCGTGTCAAATTAAAATAAGTGAATGAATAAATAAAATTAAATAATTTTTAAAAATTGCCTTAGGGCATGTGTGCTTAAAGGAAGAGAAAGGAAAAGTGAGAAGGTACTCCCCCCACATCCTTTTTCCATTCTCTTGGGATTTGGGACACACACACACACACACACACACACACACACACACCCCTATCTGGCATGTTTTCCAAGCTGCCAGTCAAGGACTCAAACTGCACAGTCGGCCATGTGGTATCCATCCGCCTTAAGCACCACACCACCCACTGGCCCCATAATCTGTCGTTTTATAACAAATGTCAAATTGCAAAATGGGAGAGGTGATAAAAGTCTGTGTCGTTGTATAATACTCTGGAGTCTGAACCCAGGGCAAAAGCATCATTTGTTCTTGGTCATTTGGGGCTGGTTCTTTGGTACATTGATCCCTAGGCATTTGAACCTCCTCTGTTGGCACTGTCACCAGCTGTTGGGCCCATCAGATATAAGATAGGTGAGCGGAGAGAATAGAGCTGCTGAGAGAAAGTGGGGCCTTATTTCACCTTACGCTGTGTTGGGGTTCACGGTGCTCAGGACAGCTATTCCGAGACTCACCAGATCAAAATGACTGTTTATCTGATAATCGGGAGTCTCAGCCTTTATGGCATATTCTTCTTAGTACCAGAGATTGGATTTTGTTCAGTAAAAGGCAACCCAACATGGTTATGCAAGCTGGGTGGGTTTTTTTGAGGGAAGATTAAGTTAAGTGACTGCTCAGGAGCCAGCAGGGTTAGAACTCAAAAATAAAATAGAAAACTTGAGAAATAAAAGGGGGAATTGCTCTTTGGGGCACAGTGGGGAAAGTGGGTGAAAAGAAGAAAGGCAAATTAATTAAGAGAATTAAAGCAGACACATCCGTGTCAACATCAAAAGGTATTAAGTATTTTACTAATACTATTCATTCATTTACTAAATATGGTGTGATACATCTGTCAATGAATAACCTTTATATTACTATACAATCGATGAACTTCTTTGGTACACACAAATCCATTTGCTTTTTCTATGTTTCTATCCATTTTGTTTTTCTATGGTTTACTTCTTTTAAGCAATGGAGCACTGAGAGAAGAGGGGGACGAATATTGAGGCTCTAATATGAAATCCTTTTTCACTTACCATTTTTGAGAGTTGACTTTTGTGTTCTTGATAAATTACAGATTCTTTAAGTAATGGTGTCAGGCTCATCTTTCTATCTCTACTTTTTAGCAGACTTCCTAGGAAGCAGTGCTTGGTAAATGTTTTTGGGTGTTGAATAAGTGAACCAACTGTATCTTAAAAGCAGTGTGATGCTAACTTGGTGTTCAAATAATGTTTTACTATTTCATAATTTATAACCCTTACGACAAATGTATGTGTTATGTGTAAAGACAGAATGCGGTGGTGTGTGTTTTATAAAAGGATTCTGCCCAACTAGTGAATGGTGGATGATCATCCTGGGATCATCACTGGGTAAGCCCCACCGGAAGCCACTAGGAGGCATGATTTTATGTGTTCTGATACTGAAAAATTGTTGACGTTAATTAATTTACTTGTTTGTTAGATAAGACCCAAATCATCTAAATCAGGGGCAAGCAAGTTATTTTTTCTCTAATAAGCCACGTAGTAAATATTTTTGGTTTGGCTAGCCATATGGTCTCTGTCACAACTATTCAATTCTGCTATGGTAGCTTGAAAATAGCCACGCATATTACATAAATGAACAAACCTGCCTGTGTTCCAATAAAACTATTTACGAATATTAAAATTTGCATCTTGTAAATTCTTCTTTGGATTTTTTACCCCCACTCATTTAAAAATGCAAAACTTGTTCTTAACTCCTGGCCTACACTGACCATGGGCTGTAGTGTGTAGACGTGAAGTAGACTGGATCATTTTGCAGTGTGCCACCAGCTGAGGAAGTGGTATGTAGAGAGGATTAAACAAATAATAATAACAGAATAGAGAGAGGATAGCATATAGTCCTATATAGAGAGGATAATAGAATATCGTAGTATATAGAGGATGTAGCCTCTCTACATAGAGATGATAATATTAATGATTAAAAAAACCCACATCCAGAACAGAAAGAATGACTTGTATGTAGAATTTGCATAGACCTCAGTTATATTCACAGTTCTGTTTGTTCTTTTATGTGTTTGCCTTTTCCACTTGTAGTGGGAACCTCTGTGAGAGCAGACCCTGACTCATTCTTCCCTTTATTGCAAGGGACCAGTTCATATGAATAAATGAACAGATGAATCAGTCAAATTCACATGTTCCCGCTGGTGCTTGTGATTACTAAATGGCAAAGCATGAGAGATCTTTTGAGGAAAAGACAGAAACACGAGTCCCACTATCCCACTGTTTATGTGCTGCAGAATCCTGCTCCTGTTCCTCACCTCTGTCAATAGGCTTTGTAGAACAGCTGAGAGATGAGTGAAGAGCTGTATATGGAAGGTCATTTCAGCAAGATATCCATGCCTACTGACTCCCGGGTGCCAGAGGATTTTAGTTCTTCCCTTAAAATGACCAGTCATAATGATACTTTAAAATGTTACCTTTTGGGGGCCAGCAGATAGCATGGTGATTAAGGGTGCTGGATTCCCATATGGTTGACTGTGGTTCAAGTCCTGAACCTGGCTGGCTGGCTTGTTTTCTTGCTTCGCCTTTCTCTCTCTCTCTGTCTCTGTCTGGTCAAATCAAAAAAATAATAATAACAAATGGAGTTAAATAAATAAATAAATCTTTTTAAAAAATGTTACCTTTTTTTCCCCCTAAATTCCATTTTTATAGTGGGACTAATTAACCCTCAGAAAAATGTTTCTATAACAAAATCATCTCCAATAAGATTTCTTTTTTTCTTTCTTAAGTTTCTCTTTCATATGAGAGAAAGATTGTCGGGGGTAACCATTGACCTGGTTTCACCCTGCCATGCCCCCCACCCCTACCTGAGCTTTTCAGCCAGTCAGGATCAAGGCCTGCATTTTCAGGTCACCTGGGATCAGAACCTAGGGCCTCTTCCTGTTATCATGCAGAAACCCTAACATCAATGCCATTGCAATTGGTTTTTCCCCCACTAAAAGAAACACACACACACACACACACACACACACACACACACACATTTCCCAAAAAACCAGGAACCATCTTCTGGTGTCTTTATACTATTATTTCAGACACTAATTTAACCTACTCTTAATTGAGGTGCAAAATTCAGTAATATACTAATATACTATTTGCTATATTGTTTAAAGGTAGAGAAACCATAGTTCTTTTTAAACTTTTGTTTCTCCATTGACACAGTGAAGAGAGCTAGGAGAATATTCCTATTCAACATAGGGTAAAGGGCTATGCCCCTTCTAGCCACACAAAACTTCTGGCTGGTCCCACTAAAACAATAAAGGTGGACTTGTATCATATCTGGTGCACCATTACAGTCTCTCCATTAAATGTATCAATACCTAGCATTTTTGCCTCTTTCTGGGCTGTCTTTTCAACCCATTTCTTCCCTCAGTATGTTCATTCCTGGTTCTGTCAGGTTAATCTGATGTAACCCTCATAGGGACAGTTGAAACTCGACAGTGATGCTGACACCAGTCCGCTTTTCCTCCTATTATGGCACTTTGATTTTGCCATTGTGTTGTCATATTTTGACAAAGTAAAGGTTCATTGTGGCAGGAGCTTAAATAAACAAGAATTGGACTCATACCCCATTTCCAGGAAAAAAGGGGAACAGCAGGCATTATCTGATGTAATTAAAGTGTGCTGAACCCTGAACAAAGTACTCAGTGTAAATCCCTATCTGGCCCTTAAAACCAGCCAGCTCAGAATCGGTTCTATGAAATACCTGCTGGTTGGAAGGTCTGTGGTCTCTCTGCGGGTATGGTGTAGGTTTTATGGCAAAGCTACTAGAAATTTCCTTGTCAGGAGTTTTAGAAGGATGCTTCGATGCAACTAATCCCCCCTTACTGAGCCCCAGTTATCTTGTTACAAAATGGACAGGATTTTATTACTTATGTGGAACTGGTGTTGGGCTTCAGAGAAATATTTTAAGTAAAATACTTAACAGTTTCTGAGATTAGCATTTCCTCATGAATGAGTGAGGCTTCTCTTTCCTTTTCTAAATATCCCTTAGAAAAGTTTTAATTAGCAAAATATATATATATATATATATTTCCTTACCCAGGTGACCTGAAAATCCAAGTGACCTGAAAATGCAGGCCTTGATCCTGGCTGGCTGAAAGGCTCAGAGAGGGGTGGGGCTGTGGCATGGTGAAACCCTATCAGTGGTTACCCCCCCGCCAACATCTTCTCTCATTTGAACGAAATTTAAAATTCTTACCATATGACCTAGTCCCTGTTTTCTCTATTGGGGAAGTTTCTATCATACTATTAATTAAGTATAAAATAGTTAAATGCTAATCTCAATCTATGTATTTTGTATTTTTTTCACAAATGATTCCTAAAACTAAAAGAATAAATTGCAAATGACTGCAGATATTTAGCCTTGATACTTGTGTCATTCATATATATGTGAATATATACTTGGGACCAGCAGTTGGCATAATGGCTATGTTGCTGGACTCCCATGTAGTCGATGTGGGTCGAGTCCCAGACCTGGTGGCTTAAACTCACGCTGGGCACATGTGCATGCATGCCCAAGATCTCGAGAGGAGAATGGAGGAGAAGGGATTGCATTATGGTCATCCCCCCTGTGGGTGATTTCTCACTTTCTATCTCTCTGTCTCTGCCTTTCTGGCGAGCACACGTGCCCTGTAGCAAAAAAACCTCTCTCCCACAAAAGAAAAAATATATATACTTTTAACTGGGTTCTGACGTTAGATTTACCTGCTGATTATAAATGTGTCCGCTATCTTTCCAGTCCATTGTGAGATTTCAAATATTTCTAAAGATAACTTAGGATGGATTCACTGACTTCGAACAAATGTATGTTAGTCAATCTAAATTTTATTTAATCAGTTTCAACTGCTTTTCCTTTTGCACAGTTTATTTTTTTCTGTCTTCTGAAGATGATCTTGTAAATAAAATTGCTAACATATTTAAGAAAATAAGGATTAGAAAATTGATTTAGAATTAGTGGAATCATCTGGTTCTGAGGGTAAGAATAAGTCTTTGGAATATTTGTCTCCCAAGGATACATTAACCTATCTCTTGTACATACTCAACAAAGAATATTAGAGTCATTAGACAACATTTAAAATTCAGGCCTATCCGCCCTTCCAGTTCCAAGTTGGAATAGAGTTGTCTTCCACTGGGGAATAATTTGTCTCTATTAATTGAGAACAAATGTGCATGGGTGTTTTAATTACACAGTAAATTAGGAGAATTTAAGATGCAGAATATGTGAAAGCCAAGAATTCAAAACCAACAACGCAAAAACCTAAGTAGATAAACAGGGCAACTATCTCAGCATAAGAATGCGAGCAGGTCCTCAGTTAAGGAAAAAAGATAAACAAGATCAAGACAAATTACTAGGTTTTGATAAAGCTCCTTTTAAGTGGAATAATTCTGATTTATGGCCACAATCCATTGTTGGCTGTCCATGACAGGAGAAAGAAGCCATATTTTTAGGGTTACTGGGAGATGTCTGGCTTCAACTAATGGCCTTTTTGTATTCAGTGAAGAATGAATATTAAGGATTTCCTGTGTGAATTTAAACTCTTTGGAGAACTTCCATTGCAAGGATTTGGTCTAGGCCCATGAAACCCTATTACTATGTGCAGAATGGTGATTATCAGTTTTTGTAGGGACAGGGTCCAGAACTTTTTTTAGATTCTCACTGGAGTTCTGATCTTATAAATGTAGGAATTCAGAGGTGTGCTTGAACAGTACTGACATTTTTTGACTTTCTTGTCTTGTAGCTAAGATTCACTGAAGTTGTCTTTTCATAAACTGTTCCAGTTTTTTTTTTTTTTTTTTTTTTTTTTTTTCCTTTTTCAGGGGAAGCTTGTCAGAATGACTCTTCTTCCTTTAACCCCACTGTGGATGCCAAAATACTTTCAGCCAATTTGGGGCTTCCTGGCAAGACCAACTTATTACTAGTTGAAAGTGTTCTTGTCTTTTTACCATATAAGGATTTAGATATCTTTTGTTCTTCCTTTTTTTTTTTTTTTCTTTTCTTTTTTGAGATTTTTTTTGCTATAGGGTACACGTGCTCACTGGAGAGCCAGAGAGACAGAAAGTGAGAAATCATCCCACATCGGGGATGGCCATACTGTAGTTCCTTCTCCATTCCCCTCTTGGGATTTTGGGCATGCATGCACATGCATCTGGCATGAGTTTTAAGCCACCGGGTTCAAGACTCCAAGGGTGGTTGACTGCGTGTGAGTTCAGCAACGTAACCTACACCATCTACTGGTCCCCCTTTTGTTCTTTTATTCAGTTGCCCGAGGCATATGAGTGTTTATTGCAAACTACTTTAAATCCTTTTTGGAAGCAGGTAGGATTATAAATAATACATATTTCGGAGTGGCGATGAACTGATTACAGAGAGGGGTGCAGCGTTTCCCTCCACCATAACTAGGGATGGAAAACTAGCCTCCAAGTGTTTGTTCTAGTGATGGTAGTGGGGAAAAGTCCTTTTC
The DNA here is from genome assembly GCF_000334495.1 of Tupaia belangeri chinensis. Taxonomy (NCBI): domain Eukaryota; kingdom Metazoa; phylum Chordata; class Mammalia; order Scandentia; family Tupaiidae; genus Tupaia; species Tupaia belangeri. The sequence continues at coordinate 1,235,259 of NW_006159447.1, read as the reverse complement.
CAATGAGGAGCCCAGGAAGGCAGAAGTAGGGACTTTGGCTGACCTCCAAAGTGAAACTGTTGGGTCGTCGGGAAAGGCATGACACATGTTTGCACAGAAGTTCAGATCTTAACTTTCCTGACGACCTAATAAGACAGTTTCTGCCTTCCTAGAACTACTTTAGGCTGGTTACTCCGACACAATTCCTTACACTCTGCGTTTAAGCTTTCAATAGGGTTGTGTCCTTGTTTTTTGTTTATCTTGTATCCCCATTAGACTTTGAGCTTCAGAAGCATACCGGCTATCACTCCCTTTCCATTTATCATTTGCTGTTTGAACAGTGCTTTCCACAAAGTAGGCAGGAAT